>NC_051154.1:152705714-153025997 GCF_013339745.2 Dermacentor silvarum
GCAAAATTCTCACTTTTTTTAAGATGCTGCATCACTGTCAGGTCTGTCGGGACAATCAATGGTGTCCCACAAATCAGATGGAAATTTTTATTATAAAGTTGCGTGGCCGGCATTCCACCATTACATCTTCATTTCTAGATAGAGGTAATGTCTCATTTGTTCGACATCTGCAACGAACCTCATTCCATCTAACCGCCGATTTACGTACTACCCATAGAAAAATATATTTGGAAGTTACATCCCGGTAGCTAGGCATGCCCCTGCATTGAACTTCAGCCATAGGAACGCTTGCATGGTGATTTGCGACTATTTTCATGACACAAATTACCGCATAAATTGCGTTGCGCTGCTAAGCACGTGGTCGCGGGATGAAATCCGGGCCACGGCTGCCGATGAAGGCGAAATACAAAAACACCGTATACCGAGCATTGGGTGCCCGTTAAAGAACCCCAAGTGGTCAAAATTAATTCGCAGTACCCATTTATGGCATGCCTCTTAATCAGATCGTCGTTTTGCAATGTAATACGTCACATTTTTTTCTTGAAGTAACCTTTTAATTTCTCATAACTATACTGAAGAGCAGTCGAGGACGGCAGAAAACTAGGTGGGCTGATGAAGTTAGCAAATTTGCAGGCGCAAGATGGCATCAGCTAGCCCAATACAGGGGTAATGGAGATCGCAGGGAGAGGCCTTCGTCCTGCTGTGGACATTAATATAGGCTGATGATGATAATGATACTGAATACATTCAAAATCATTTTAGTACCCCCAAATTTTCTGATGTTTTGTAGACCTTACTTTTTTCACTTAATATCAGTGTCTTTATTATTAGTCGCTTTGAATATTTGTGCAGTTTCTACTTTTGCTTCCTTGCTTTCTCTTTGAAGCCTCCTTGTTCTCGACCAGTCTCTTGCAGTGGGTAAGCGCCATTATTTGGGGAGAAAGCAAACAAAGCCAACGCCATGGAAGACACCTTTCAACCCATCGCAGAGGCCGAGCAGCCGTTGGGTGATTCCGAGATGGAGATTCACGTAGAGGAGATAGAAGATCCGTCGGACACAGACGAGTCTCACGCCGCAAGTGCCACCACGCTCCGGCTTGGATCAGCGTGCAACGCTATAGCCACGGCTTTTTTCACAGTGCTATCGGCTGCCGTGGTCACTGGACTCGTGTTTGTCTTCGTGCTCAAGCCATCACAGCCACCGATTGCTATGTCTTCCGGCGTTCTTGAGGCGGTGCCAGGATCCGGGATCGTCGGCCCAGACGACCAGAGTGAGACTTGGGAGACGCTGGTGGCCCATGGAGCCACGCCGGAACCGGATGACTGGTCACCATGGCCTGGTCCTTTGGCGGGCGACTACAGCGAGGACAATGACAGTGACGTTACCTCGTTCAACATGACAACGATCGACGAAATGGAAGGCGACCCCGAGAACTTCATCTTTTTGTCCAAAGGGATGGACGCGGAAAACTTAGACGCAGTGGTCTAGTCAGCGATTGCCCCCGTTGAGTAGATAAAAAGGTTCTTGCTGACTTGTTTGTGTACATCTGTCTTTTTCATCGCGCTGGTCATAGAGCATCGTATAGGGATGGCGTGCACAGACCATCAAGATGTGGTCTCATCTGCTCGGTATAAACACTTCAATTTCACGTGTTTCGCCAAGACCGCGAGTGTTAGAACACGAGGGGAGCATGTACTGAGGTGTGATGTATTTCCTTGATAAGGTTACAAGCTCTTAATTGGACTAGAGATTTACATAGCAATTCTACGCCATTTGTCTGAAACAGCTCAACTGCAGTAGTATTATACTTGACCCTGTGCACAGCTTCGGCCTAACCTACATACAGGGACATAGAGGACATCTAAACTAGATAGCCAATACACCTAAACAAATCAAATGTCTCTAGAAAAAGAAAAATTTACCACGCAATCAGCTGTTGGTCAAACATGCGCTCTCTGCCTCATATCTGAGAGCGTAAGACTGCCGGTCCCTGCGACTCATCATGAACAAACATCAACTGCATGCTATTCTCCCTTTTTCTATGAGAGTCAAGAAATTATTTGTCTATTACGAAAGGGATATTAACTGCAGTGCCGCCCCACTGAGACTCGGTCCGTGGCATAACATCAATAATATAGTGAACCTGAAACTCTATAAGCAATAAACAAGAACGAGCTCATATCGAGCTTATAAAACAAGAAGTTCTATCAATATAGCAAGATTACGAAATGCATATCCTTTTCTATACATACTGATGCCTCAAAGACAAGAGAGGAGGTTTGTTGCGCAGTTGTCTCCGCTAATTGCAGTGATGTAAGTTTTTTTTTTTTTTTTGCGTACTGCATCATAGTTACTGCTGATCTAAAATGAGTTCTCCTGGCGGTGGAGGAAGTAGTAATAGACAAACTAATAAAGGCAATCGTTTGCAGGCATTTTGAGCGCTCTATATACAACATCTGTATATATCAAAAAGTATGCATCGATCATTAGCGGAGCCGGTCCTGAGGCAGCCATTTTGCAGGCAACCCAACCATGTAGGGATAGAATGCAATGAAAATGGAGAAGCATTGCACGGTGTTGTAGGCAGCGACGAACTTGTGAACACACGCAATATTTTCACTATACACGAGCGCTAAAGAAAACTTCAAACTTGCTTACTCACACCTTAAATCGCCAATTGCATTCACATTTGTGTCCCAAAGTTTTTCTTTACCTGCACAATTTGCGATTTTAATTTTCCTGTAATGAGCCGTCACCAAGCATCCTTGGATGCAGACACTTTGTGTAAGCTTAGTCTTTTGCATGCCTTGATCAACGCATCGATAACTCGCAACGATAATTCGCAACGTCGCCGTAGGCTGCTGTTGTAGCTCCCCGATAATGAAGATTATCATGGCATGTTGCTAATGATAAAATAAGTGTTTTCCAAAGATTAAAGAACAGAACATACTTCTACAAGTATCAGCTCAATAGTAGTGAACGTTTTGTTTCACAGTTTGCGATTTTGAGTGTCCGCCGTTGCGGCCACGGGCAGTTCCAGTTCTACTCCCAGCGCGCGTGCTCCTAGTGATATGCCTGTCGCCACTGAATTCGCGTGCACGCACAAAGATAACTTTCTGCATGCATGAATTTTATGCCATAGTTGCAAGAACTTTTTTTTTCAGGTTGACGGGTCTGTCGTCTGTGCTGCTTAGGCTAGCTCAGAGATACACACTTTGACCATCAAAGGAAGGGCTGTGGAAAACTTTCCAACCACCATTAAACAAGAAAGGCGATCTAGCTACCTGGAAATAAATGTTTCAAAATTTTTAGTCTATGAAGATCTCATTCACTTTGAGTCAACTTGATATCTTAAAAAATGCGATTGTACGTTTTTTCTTTGACTTTATTGAGTTTTTCATAGCGAGCACTACAGTCCAGTGCTTATGCAGCAAGAAATATCAGTCTTGTGGAAGCCTATGTACAGGTTTTGTGTCGTACAGAATGGAATTGCGCATAGTAAAAGTTTTCTTGAGTGAGTTGCTAACTTTAGAACAGTGGTTTGGCTCACTTGAGTGTAGCGGTTGACTGTAGAGTCTTGTTATTTCTTTGCGTGTTTGTTCAAGTGGCATGCACTTCACCTTAAATTACGCCTGCCTTTAGCGCACGACCCTTGTGGGCAAATGAAGGTGTGACTCAGACTGTTCGTTATCGTGCATCGGAACACTGCTGCATCCAATGGAATATATCCCGCAATGCGATTAAAGCAAATAACTACGCGAAGACACGAAGACACGTTCACTCTCCCTAATACAAGCTCTGAGCCCACTACAGGCAGCACAACTGGAAGGTTAAACGGCTCTTGGAATTATAAAGCAGTGCAACGCTGTCTTTCCAGATAACTGTTGGTATTAGTACTTGCGGTTGTGCAGAAATGTGAGTGTTTCAAGATTTTTTGAATAGATTTCGCATAGATTGTTGCATTGTCACAGTTTGATGGCAACACTATACTGTTCATCCATTCAAACATAATTATTTAGTTAGATTATCTATATATTGTTACGGGGAGTATTTAATTAACCGTGAACGGCTAGCGCTTGCCTAGTCAAGACTGCACAGAGCGCACAGGTTCCAGCAGGTTTTCAGTCCGACAAGAGAGCCTCTGACCCAGCCCCACTACAATGTCTTTGTCTTTGCCATTGCTCGTGACATTATCCCCGGCCGAAGAAGCACCGTCCCGGTGCTTGTTGTGATCAAAATGGATTATCACAGTTGTAAAGTTTGAGGCGGGAAACATGTACGATGTCAGTTCGCGGTGCGGCAGTCGATGAGGTGGATGCCATGGGAGATATCTCATAGGTGACAGGAGTCACCTGGCGCAGCACGCGATAGGGTCCGACGTGCCGCGACATTAACTTTTCACACAGGCCGACGCGACGAGATGGGAGCCAGAGAAGGATGAGAGAGCCCGCTGTAAAATCAGTATCCCGGTGTCGACGATCGTAGATGGCCTTTTGTGTGGTCTGCGATGACGTGAGCCGAGCGCGGGCTACTGTGCGCGCGACGAGCGCACGCGTGATGACATCTTGCCCATAGGAAGTCGTGGACGTGGAGGCCGGATCAGAAGGGAGCAAGGTGTCAAAGGGTAGTAAGGGATGGCGTCCAAAGAGAAGATAGAAGGGTGAGTAGCCGGCAGTTTCATGACGCGATGAGTTGTATGCAAATGTGACGAACGGGAGCGCAACGTCCCAATCATGGTGGTCATCGGAAACGTACATGGAAGGCATGTCGGTCAGTGTACGGTTTAAGCGTTCGGTGAGTCCATTAGTTTGAGGGTGATATGAGGTCGGGAAGTTGTGATGAGTAGCACATGATCGAAGTAGATCGTCAACCACGCGAGACAGGAAGCAGCGACCGCGATCTGTGAGTAGGTGACGTGGAGCACCATGTTGGAGGATGACGTCGTACAGTAGGAAGTCGGCTACGTCTGTGGCGCAGCTGGTTGGCAACGCTCGAGTAATTGCAAATCGAGTGGTATAATCCGTAGCGACTGCAATCCATTTGTTGCCTTTCGTGGAAATTGGAAAGGGACCTAGCAAGTCCAGGCCCACTCGATGAAATGGCTCGGCTGGAACGTCAATTGGCTGAAGGAGACCAGTGGGTAGAGTCGCAGGTTTCTTCCGACGCTGACACCGGTCACAAGATGTCACGTAGCGGCGAACGGACCGATAAAGGCCCTTCCAGAAAAAGCGTCGTCGTATGCGATCATAAGTTCTGGAGACGCCTAAGTGCCCGGAAGTGGGGGCGTCATGAAACTGGATGAGGACATCCCTGCGCAGATGATGCGGGACAACGAGCAGGAGTTCTGCGCCGTCGGGGTGCATGTTGCGGCGGTAAAGAACGTTATCCTGAAGCAAGAACATGTTGAGGGAAGGGTCGAGGGTGCCGGATTGCAGACGGTCAATAAGAGAGAGCAAAGATGGATCTCGTTGTTCGTCGGCCACATGGGTGAAGTCTGTTATCGCCAAGACATAGGTGTCGGGGTCCGTTTCAGTGGAGTCGAATGGTTCAACGGGATGGCGGGAGAGGCAATCGGCGTCATTGTGTAACTTGCCAGATTTGTACACTACCGAGAACGTGTACTCCTGTAATCGTAATGCCCAACGGCCGAGCCTCCCTGTGGGGTCTTTGAGTGTTGAAAGCCAGCAGAGCGCATGATGATCTGTTATGACCACGAACGGCCGTCCATATAGGTACGGACGGAATTTCGCGACAGCCCAGACGAGAGCTAAGCACTCCCGCTCAGTGATTGTGTAATTCTTCTCCGACTGTGACAGAAGATGACTAGCATACGCTATCACACGGTTGGCTCAGTTCTGTGTTTGGGCGAGGATAGCACCAATGCCATGGCCGCTTGCGTCAGTGCGAAGTTCTGTTCTAGCAGCCGGGTCAAAATGAGCCAGCACAGGTGGTGTAGTGAGGGCAGAAATCAACGACGCAAAGGAAGACGCTTGGTCCGCGCCCCAAGAAAAGGCCGCATCCTTCTTGAGTAGGTCCATGAGGGGTCGAGCAATGTCCGCGAAGTTGAGAACAAAGCGGCGAAAGTAGGAGCAGAGCCCAAGAAAGCTGCGTACTTCTTGAGTGGACCGTGGAACTGGGAACTCGCGGACGGCACGGACCTTGTCAGGGTCTGGTTGGACACCAGTAGCGTTGACTAAGTGTCCAAGTAATTTGATCTGGCGGCGCCCAAAGGTACACTTAGACGAATTGAGCTGGAGGCCAGCCCGGCGAAAGATGTCGAGAATGGCCGACAGACGAGAGAGGTGGCTGTCAAAGCTGGGCGAGAAAACGATGACGTCGTCCAGATAACAAAGACAGGTCGACCATTTCAGACCGCGTAGAAGAGTGTCCATCATGCGTTCAAAAGTTGCAGGAGCATTACACAACCCAAAAGGCATAACCTTAAATTGGTAGAGGCCGTCGGGTGTGATGAATGCGGTCTTCTCGCGGTCGCGGTCATCGACGGCAATTTGCCAATATCCCGAGCGGAGATCTAGCGACGAGAAATATTTGGCACCATGGAGGCAGTCGAGCGCATCATCAATTCGTGGGAGAGGATACACATCCTTCTTCGTTACCCGATTGAGATGGCGATAATCGACGCAGAACCGCCAGCTGTTGTCCTTCTTTTTCACAAGCACTACAGGGGATGCCCAAGGGCTAGAGGAAGGCTCTATAACATCTTTATCAAGCATTTTCTCTACTTCCTTTTGGATGACTTCGCGCTCAGAGTGAGATACTCGGTAAGGGTGCTTGTGAAGGGGGCTGGCGTCTCCAGTGTCGATGCGGTGGACCACTACATGTGTACGTCCTAGTGGACTGTTCGCAACATCAAATACGTCCAGGTACGAAAATAGGACACCACGGAGTGCTGCACTTTGGGAAGGTAGGAGGTCGGGGGATATCATTTTGTCCAGAAGTGCCTGGGTTGGCGCCGGTATGGCAGGTTGCGTCGCGGTCTCAGCGTCAGCAGCGAATGCAGAAACAATACATTCTTCCAAAGGTGACAGTTCGGCAAGTGAAATTCCTTGAGGAAGAACATGGGTCGAATTAGAAAAGTTGAGGACTGGAAGCAACGTTTTGTTGGCAATAAGCACTACGGTATGGGGAAGTGCGATGTTGCACGAAAGGATCAGATCTGTGAGGGGAGAGACCACATATTCACCATCAGGGACTGGGGGAAACGGTGACATAAGGACGTAGGTAGCAGCCTGCGCGGGTAGTCGTAGAAACTCCAGGGAACGTAGGCGAGCGTTACTTGATGCGGTGTCATCAGGACACAATGGCAGTTCGAGCCGCAAAATGCCAGAAGAACAATCGATGAGGGCAGAGTGGGCGCTCAAGAAGTCAATGCCAAGAATGACATCATGTGGGCAAGCGTCGAGAACGGCGAAGAGAACTGAAGTGTGGTGGCCGGCAACACTAACGCGGGCAGTGCACATGCCAAGAACAGGTGTTCGGGTGCCGTCAGCTACTCGCACAGTAGGAGAGACGGCAGGTGTCAGCACTTTGCGTAGGCGGCGTCGGAGCGTAGAACTCATAACAGATATGTGGGCGCCAGTATCGATGAGAGCAGTAACGGGCACGCCGTCAACGAGAACACCGAGCAAATTGCGTCTTGAAGTAGGGGTCGATAGAGGTTTTGCGGTCCTTGTCGTCAATGCAGCCTCACCTCCCGGAGCTGCACTGGCTAGTTTCCCGGGTGGTGTCCAGAGGAAGCCGGAGAAGGAGAGCGACGGCGTTGAGGGGAGCGCGACTGGCGACTCTGAGGTGACGGCGATCGGCTGGACCAGTGTCCTTGTGCGGCAATATCGGCGTAGGTCGATTCTGAGCGCGAAGAAAGACCGTGAGGATCACGGGCCGGGAGTTGGTCGTCAAGAAAAGATGTGCTGTAGTACGGGCCACGATCTTGGCGGCGGTCACCGGGGAAACTTTGTCGGTAATTCCGACGAGTTGCGGCAGTCAGTGGCGTGAAATGTGGCCGACGCGAGAGCAAGAAAAACAGATTGGTCGATCGTCAGGCGTCCTCCACTCAGAAGGGTTGCGGTAGCGGGGTGTGAACCGGGGAGCGGAAGCGGCAGCAGCAACAGTTGGGGCGTTGTGGTGTTCAGTGGGAGGACCGGACGCGCACATGGGCGGAGGGGCGTAACTAGGCGCTTGTGGAAATACGACGAACATATTGACAACCTCCTGACGTACGACGGCCTGAATGAGAGAGATTGTCGCCAAATGGTCGTGAGCAGGTGCCTGATAAGCGGCTGGAGCCATGGCTTCGAGCTCCTGGCGAACAATCCTGGCCAAGTTGTTAGGCGGCGAGAACGGAGGGGGCGTCACGGGATCATCGCACGAGGATGTCGAAGCTGTATTCGGGAGTCTGTTAAAGCGCTGAGTAATCCGCCTGCTTTTGGCTTGTTCAAACCGCCGGCATTCAGTGATAATGGAGTCAACCGTGGTGCAGTTCTTACACATGAGGATGTTGAATGCATCGTCAGCTATGCCTTTCAACACGTGGCCAACCTTGTCCGTCTCTGGCATGTCTTTGTCAATGGTACGGCACAAGGCTAGTACGTCTTGAATGTATGCGACGTACGACTCCGTGGACGTCTGAGCTCTGGCCGCCAGCTCGTGCCGGGCTGTCATTTGGCGCGCGGCCGATCGGCCAAAGAGTGCACGCATCTTCTCATTGCATAGGTCCCAACTTGTAAGTTCTTCTTCGTGCGTGTTAAACCACACCCGAGCCGTGCCCCGTAGGTAGAAAATGACGTTGGCAAGCATTAGAGTCTCATCCCACCTGTGGTGCTTGCTGACGCGCTCGTACAATAGGAGCCAATCGTCGACGTCTTTGTTGTCCGTGCCGCAAAACGTGCCGGGGTCGAGGGGCTGCGAAAGGACCACGGTCGGCGGCGCCGCAGGCGCAGGCTGCGATGACTGCGTACTGTCTTCGGCCATGGAGGCGGGAGAAACGTGGCGTCCGCTCCGAAGATCCAGGGCCGGGTGGAATAGAGCCCGCAACCTCCACCAAAAAGATGTTACGGGGAGTATTTAATTAACCGTGAACGGCTAGCGATTGCCTAGTCAAGACTGCACAGAGCGCACAGGTTCCAGCAGATTTTCAGTCCGACAAGAGAGCCTCTGACCCAGCCCCACTACAATGTCTTTGTCTTTGCCATTGCTCGTGACAATATATAGGATGGATAATCGTAGCCGAATAAAGCGAACTGGCGTTTGACACTTCCCTGGCACTGTCATTCATTCCCGTCCAACTCCTTCACATTCTTAAGCAGTATTCATAAGCAGGCTTAAAGAAGCGAACGTCTATAAGCTGAGGCGATCTGCAAGCTTAAGAATAAAGCTTCGCGTAGCGGTCAAAAATGCCGGACCTTAAAGAAATACAAACATTTGTGCCAAGAAGCATAAAATCACGATGCCGCTCCCCCTTCCGGGCATGACGTCATGCTTTTTCTTTATTATTTGCTTTATAGAAATTGTCAGAAGTTGACAGAATAAGCGTTAAATTAAAGGACTGGTAGTGGGTGGCGAGGAATTAACAATGCGTTCATTGTTTTCAATTTTGTTTACACCAACGCTGTCAGCAAGATTTGGCACACATAAAAAAGGCATTGCTGCTAGCTGCAAGAGTGCATGCGACCACATACGCTGCAGCAAGATTTAAGACGATCAACAGATCGTGACTCACTGCGCTACGACCTACCATGCAATATGCTCTGAGGAGCTGTGCGGAAAGCCATTATACAAACCACTACGCCAAGTGATCTTTTTTGTTTCTTTGTATTGCTTTTTTTATTTTCGAAGGACACTAATTTAAAGGGACATGAAGGAAAAAAATAAGTTGGGTTATATTAGTAAATTGCGCTTCCGCAATACAAAAAAAAATTAGAATAGCTTGCACTGGAGGCGCAATGCTAAAGAGACAACGGAGCTGATGGGCAGCTAGCTAGTCCGGGCTTTTGGGCTAGGCTAAGCGCTACCAAGTCATTCTCAGCATTTTCCGGAATTTATTTATTATTGATCGATTATTGATTAGCTATTGATTGCCTAGCAATTGGCTATCGCAAGGTATTGGCCACGTATTTGGGCTAGGACTAAGCACCACCAAGTCATTCCCAGCACTTTCCGTAATTTATTGATTATTAATAAATTATTGATTAGCTAATGATTGGCTATCGATTGGCTATCGCAAGTTATTGCCCACGTATTTGGTCTAGGCTAAGCACTACTCAGTCATCCCCGGCATTTTCCGGAATTTCTTGATTATTGATCGATTATCGATTCGCTATTGATTTGCTATCGATCGGCTATCGATGACTGACTGGGCTTAAGTAGTCCCAACCATGCTTAGCTGGACTTGCCAGGCTCAGCTTCCCTAGTTCGCAGGGGTATGTGCCATGGCGCTTGGACCCTGTCACAGACCCCGTGAACGAGGTGCAGACGCCGGACCAAATTCCAAAGCCGACTTATCAGCTTCAGAAAATAATCCCACGAAAGCACGGACAATTCAGAACGGGCCCTCTGGTGTGCCAGCGAATGCCGCTTGCTGTCCAAAGACCGAGTCAGAGCCCAGAGTTGTCAAAACACATCAAAATATATTCTTCACACAAGGCAGTTACACACACACACTTGCACGCTTAGGCTAAACACAACACGATACAAATCAGATGGGTATTAACTAACACAAGAAAATAATTCACGACAAGCACTAGGAGTCCAACACGTAAAGTACAAAATGAATAGGAAGTCTAAGTGTCCAATCCTATTCACCGTGCTGGTCTTTCAGTCAGACGATCTCGGCGTAGCTCGGAGCAAATCTCGAAGAAGGAACTTCTTCCGGAAATGCAGACGCTCGATGAACTCGTCGACTAGCTTGCCGGGAAATCCCCTTCTTCCGCAGACGGTCAGTCTTCACGTTACATCTCTTTACAGGAGCGGTCTCATCTGAACTGAACTTATGATTCTCGCACGGCGGTTATATCGCTTCCACAGGCGTTCTCGAACTTTCCTATCGGAGTCGTGATGCCCGTAGCAGGGAAAGCCTAGGAATCTTCTAGTCTTTTCTCGTACGTTCGACCGCCGCCGTCGGAGCGTCGTCGAGGGAGTGGTGAGTCATCCTGTTGGCGCGCGCTCACGCTGTAGTAATCTTTCTCTCGACTCGCCGGGTAAGAGGGTGCCTCGGCGCCCGCGCTCTCTCTCTCTCTCTCTCTCTGGTTACCGTCGCCTTGACGTCTAGACTCCGTTGGTCACGTCGCTCGTTTGAAGCGTATGCGCTCTCCCTCTCTGTTGAAGCTGTCGCAAGGCCGGCGTGTTCTTTCGCTTGCTTGCGTGACACGCGGCGCGCGCTTTGATTACGCGCCCTTTTGTGACAGACGCTTTCTGCACTACCGCCAGGATCGGCCCACATTTTTTGTCCGCGACGGACGGACTAACGGCCGGCTTAAACAGCTCCGCTAGAGCCCCGCTTACCGTAAGAGAAGGTTGGCTAAGAAATGAAGTAAAAACGAATAACGGATGGCGACGCCACCTTGAGGTTCCCGCACCAGCTCACCGTGACGTATAGATCTTGACGGCGTCTTCGCAGACTTAGTTATTTTTATATTGGTAAAGATGGACTATATTCTAAAAAAATCCAAAGACTGAACCAAACAAATTTCGAGAACTTTTATTGCGCCACAACGACTCAAATGCGAAAAAATACTAGGGGTGGGTGAATATTCCAAGTTTCGAATACGAATCGACTATACTGCACACTACTATTTGCGCTCGAAAAAAGAATATTCGACATTTTCAAATACTTGAAACCGACCTAATTATTTGCAACAAAGTCTCATTACTGGTCTCGGTCTGTTACACAAAGTATCGCAAATTATTAGAAGTGAAAGAATGACAAAATTTTTCGAAGCAATGCGGAAACAAAATGGGCTAAGCAAGCTTTGTTTTCGGTTTTGCGGATGAAGCCTACACGACAACCTATGCCTACTATTTTTGCTCATAGTATGTCATTTATTGTTTCTGGCTGTCTAATCATGTAGCAGTGTTATCTTTTACGCTACAACTTGTGATGCTTTCCTTGCAATGGGCCCTTTTACATGTGTCTATATGGCACACAAGTCCTTTTGTTGTGCTTTTTCCACAACTTCTGGCATTCTTTCCTTGAGCGCTAGTTTGCAAGCACGCTCGTAAGCTGTTGAGAGATTAATCGTGCAGTTTTTGGCAACAATTGCTGATCTTCTATTTAAATTTGATGCTTTGTCCTTCATAGTTAGGTGTATTTTTTGAAGTCACCAGCAAAAGCGTGGTACTTAAGTTTTACAGAAGTAAATGTTCCTGCTGTAAATATATTCGTCTGCATTTCAATATTCGATACTCGATTATATATTCGATAATTACTGTTCGTATTCCATTCGTATATTCCTTTAGTTTTAGAACACAGAGCCACTTATCGCTTCAGTGTGTTTAGTCCTTGTACCTGCCGACTACCGTTCTCTTTAACACGTCATTTGGGTATTGTAACTCTCACTTCACTGTTTAACGCTATCTGTGCCCAGTGTTGTACGGAACGGCGTTCCAAGGAAGGGCGTTCCTGGAGCTAGTTCCTTTTGGGAGGAACGGAGGAACGCCACCATTCCGTTAAGGGTCGGTGGAACTGTAACGGTAACTCGTTAGGTTTACGAAAGAACGGCTGAGGGAACGGCGTTCCTTCTGTAAACGTTCCACGGCATTGGACAGATACACGCACGTACACAGCACATCATGCAGGGCCGATGGGCGACCAGTGTGAGGCGCAAAGAACTACCGCTTGCCTGTCACATGACTAGGGTGCATTTTTTACGGCAATATTGAATCAGCATTCATTAAACGCCTATGTATTGTTCCTTTCGATGCAGTTTCTTGTGCAAGAAATTTAATTATATTGGTGCATGTGAGTAATTTTCTACTGGCACATCTGAAGCGAAGTATTCTGACTGCGCATTTGCAGACCGAAGTCGAAAGCGTCATATCTGTTGCACTCGTAATAGACGATCACCAAAGTTGCAGTTACACATGTCTGGAGTATGTCAGGTGCTCTCTGAAAATTTTCGTCTTGGAGCATTTGGATTCTTTCAAGCAAAGCTTTATAGGCTCACCAGTGTCGGTGGTGGTGGTGGTGATGGTGTCACCTTAAAAAGTGGGCCGATGCTAGTGATACTACAGAAAGGGTCCAAGCTTAATGGCACATACCCATGTGGGCTCGGGGACCTGTAATGCGCACTTGGAGTACCCTTGTCACACATGGGACCCAAAGAGAAAAAAATTACCAACCCTTCCCCTGTCGAGAAAATGGGGGTAAGCGAAGCTTGTCGCCCGACTCTAGCGTGAGGGCTTCCGAAACCCAGGCGAAACGTGAGCGAAGAGCCGCAGACTCCGAGTTGCGGGAGCGCAATTTTGAGGCCAAACGTCAGCAAAGAGCCGCCAACCCTGAGTTTAGGGCAAATGAAGCGCAACGCCTGCGACAGCGTCGTCTTGCCACAAGCTCCGCTTGCCCCCATTTCCTCGACAGGGGAAATGGGGGCAAGCGGAGCTCTGAATTTTCATCTCCAGATAATCTGCTGCCGGTGAGGTTCAAATTCGTATAATATACGTAGTTCGATGTGAGTTTTAAATTGCACCCTTTATTTCGCCTCGGGATTACTCGACACTATATTTTAATTAAAAGAAATCAAATGTAACGTTAATGTAACAACACGTTCTAATACTTGAAGGGTAACTGGAACGCGTTCCTTTCTCATTAAAAGAACTTTTGACGGCAACTTAATTCAAGATTGGGAAGGAACGAGCTTTCATTCCTGTTTTAGAGGAACGTATACAACACTGTCTGTACCTTATATAAGAGCTTATATTGAGATGTTTGCATCCTTCTGTATTCACCACCTTTTTTATTGTGAAGTACGGTGTTTCCTTTATTTATTGCCTTGTATCCCGCTTTTTTCTTTTTATATTGGTGTTCCGTAGTAATTTTCAACAATCTAACATGTCTTTCTTTTTCCTTTTATTATCGCTTCCCCCCTATGTAATGTCCCCACCGGGCGTTAAGGGCAACTGAATAATAGTATTCGAAATAGGTCATATTTTAAAACCTCTAAAAATACTTTAAAATTCGTGACGTCACACTCATGTACTGGCGATGAGGTTCCGGCGCGAAGTTCCAAAAATGGAACTTCGACATTCACGTTATGACCTAATAATCAATCTTTTACCCGGAAAGCAGCAAAAAAATGGAGTTTAAAAATTATTTAATCAATCTTAGGTGCTTTAATGTTTCTCTTTAGCTCCCAAAAAGAATTTATCCAATCGATTACATGGGTACCGGGACACGAAGGGATCACAGGAAATCTACATGCGGATAGAGCAGCCCGAGGATACGCTAACTACCGGGCCCTCAACACATCCGCTGTAGAGGACCTAACGCCCATCGATCCCGATTACTCGACTATATTAAACTACTATAGAGGGAATCGTATGCTCTACCCACCGCCCCACAGAAAACTAAAGACTGAAGAGGCCAACGATCTGCGTAGGCTACAGACAGGCACCTTCGTCAGCTTACATAAACTACACAAGATACACCCCTCAGCCTTTAGAGACATGTGCCCATGGTGCGGGTCAACACCAACCCTGTACCACATAACATGGGAGTGTACATCACACAACATCGAACCTCACATACCAAATCCAAATAGAGATCAGTGGGAGGCACTGCTGGCCAGCTCAGACCTAGAGGACCAGATCCTCCTGGTCAGAAGAGCTAACAGGCTTGCGGAAGCCAGCGGAGCCCTGAAATAGGGGCCCCGACCATAGATAAGCCTCGCATGAGGCCAGCTGAATAATTTATTTTACAATAAAGTTTATTCACTCACTCACTCTTTAGCTCCTCTGTAAATAAAGAGAGGGGTATATGTCCTTGGATGCTGTATACACTGCTTGTACCCTCAGTTATGCGGGCTAGTAGGCGTAGCAGTGTGCTCATTACATATATATATATATATATATATATATATATATATATATTCATTTGCGAAGTCAATTAATTAGTACAAACTAATTGCCCAAATTTTTGAATATTGGCTTCACCAAGAACACAGAGAACAGATTGAAAAAAATGGGGTGGCTTTTCAAACGCGTAGCGGCGTAGTATTTCAAAGCCTCAATTTATTAAAATAAACCTCAACTCCAGCTTACACGAGTCAAAGCTTTAACCTAGTCGAGCCGAGTTTTGCCGTCGCCAGCAATTTGACCTTCATTTGACCGCAGCTGCGCCGTAGCTTTGGTAACGCATTACGCGACCCGCCGCCGCCGCCGGCTTGCACATGCGCTCTCCGCAGCTGGATGACCGCCTGACCACGTGGCTCACCGCGCGCCTGGCTAAGAGGAGCGCCGCGCTCGCTCTCATCCTGCTCCCGCGTTCGTCGTCATCGTCTGCTTCCACAGCTGGCTGCATTGTCGCTAATAATTCCAGCGTAGAATTCCACTTCTCTTCTGTCGTGGTAATGGGGAGGCCGGTTTACGGGTGTATGAGCCATTGCTTAAGGGGGTATGAGCCATTCATGAGCAACTGACGACGTGTCCTAAAGCGTTTGAGCAATGCCGCCGCGAACGCGCTCGGAAAAGGGCTCGTCATCGACCTGCCGAAGCGCGGGAGCAGGATGAGAGCGAGGCCGGGCTTTCTTCTCTGAGCGTTGCGCGGGAGCAGGAGGCTTTGAGCCGTCGTCGGCAAGCGGCATCTGACCACTCCGCGGATATCGCCCGGCGAGCTGCTTCACTGGAGAGGGTCCGGAATGCCAAGCGCGCGAAGCTAGCGTCGGAAACGGAGGAAACGCTTGGACTTGTCGGCTTATAATTTATACCTTGATTAACGATGAGTGTGTAGCTAAGTATAATTACAGCTAAATCAAAGGTTAACCAAGTGAAACCAAGACTTAACCAGGCTAAACCAAGCTTTCACTTGGCATATCCAGGGTTAGCTGAGCTAAGCCGCGGCCATTTTTTTGCCAATTCTTAAAACGTAAACATCGTCAAGAATAAAACACCGCACTACACAAGACAGAGAGCAAGAGGAAAGAATATGCGCACTCACTGTCCGGCGTATTGCGCTACTTTATTCTTGACAATGCTACACCAACTGACCTACGCTTGAACCTTACGGAAATGTTAACACTGTGCATAAAAATCAACACGAATTCGTAGATATACCAGTATCCCGGTAATGACACACCAGCAAAACAAGGGGCCCTTTGTAAAGAATGGTGGTGCTTCTTAGACCACCTCAACGTCTTGTATCTTCTTGGTGCATGCCCGAATAAATGTGAGCAAAGAAATAAAATTACGTGCGACTGGGAAATGTGAACCAGCTTGTTTGCCACCCCAACTGTTAATTATTATTTCAAATCTATATGCCCACTGAGACCTGTCGATAAAAGCGAAAATATAATCGTAAATTAGTTATTTCGCTCCTTTTCTGCATCTTATGCCAGAAAGTCAACGCAACTAATAAAATAAATTATTTGAATAAAGCAGGCTGATTACAACGAATGAAGTGTTCAATCTGTGCCAAGTTCTCTTATTTAGTTTGGCAATTTATTTTCACTAATATTAATTTGATTATTTATTGTCCTGCTCTCAACACCTACACTGGTCGCCAATCCGGCACTTCATCCCAAAAAGTTTGGAGACCCCTGAGCTAGTAGAACACTCCACGTGCCAATCAATGTGCCCAACTATGTTTTGAACTCAACAATACGAGATGCTTTTTTGTTTGTTTGTTTGTTTGTTTGTTTGTTTGTTTGTTTGTTTGTTTGTTTGTTTGTTTGTTTGTTTGTTTGTTTGTTTGTTTGTTTGTTTGTGTGCAAACAAGCTTTGCTATTTTTTTTTTCGTTTTGTTGTCTGTGACAGCGCCGTTCCACCTTTACAGGTGAATTTCTGGAAAAGACATAAATTGCCTGCCTGGCAAACTGCAGTGTCCAAGTAGCTAATAAAATGTTCACTAATTACCTATTTTAATTATTCACTTCAGGCTACATGTTGCAAACAGCGAAATCATACCCGAGCAGTGAATTCACGTCTCTTTAACAGAAATTCTAGGACTGACATCATTTTCGAGATATATGTTCTTAAATATGCTCCAAAATACATTGTCGTTCCAGTTAACTGTTTCCCGAGCGCGTCCCTCTAGCAGTTTGGGCAGATATCTTGACAGTGGCGCTAGTTTTCGGATTTCTGCTACGCAGACATTTATTTCCTATTGCATCGCAGGCCTTTCATTTCGCAATTGCAATATGAACCCTAAAATTAATCATTAAAAATTTAATTAGTGAATATTTTTAACTAGCTACCCGTACATTGCAAGTAATGTGATCTTCATGTGATCCTCCTGAACAGGCCAAATTGTGTCAAATGTGCAATGAGATTCTTTTTTTTTAATTTCATCGAACTTTAAAAAAACTAACATCCTGTATACAAAATGCCAAATGCGTGGATTACATCTAATCATGTTATGTGCGGCTCAATAATGCCTGAAAATATGAAGATGACGCATCCTTGCCAGGAAGGCTTTACACCTAACGGACATTCCGCAATTTCTTGCGACTTACAGACACATAGCTGCAGCCTTCTGAAACAACGCAGCTTGTTGAATACGCCGGTAAATGTGGAAACGCTCGCTATACGCAGCTCTATAGGTTTTGCTATCGCAACTTGTGTGCCAACGACTCCAAGTAAAAAGGGCAGTGGAATGTTCTGAAAAATATAGTTTCTAATCCAGTTGACGTGCTCTATAGGGCTTGTACGGCATAAAATTCGTTGAGTTAAGACAGACGGCGCAATACATGCGCCTTAATTATACTGGCCTCTCTGAGAGATGCCTCTAGTAATCTATTCGCTACGCAACAATGTTGCTGCCACAGACCCGTGTCTTCAGAGTGCAGTATTTTGTTGTCTGCGCAGGAGTCAAAATTGGTTGCTGCGTATATGCCTTATGTTCATATACTGTGTAGAGAAAAGTTCTCAAAGCCCTTCTTACTTACTTTGAATTTTTAGTGCCACCGCTTTATTACTTAAAGCCATTTGCCGTGATACCCAGTTGCTGCGACTATGGCGAAAGTTAATCACATTAATTCTCTTTTTTCAACTCCCGGCTTGATGCATGGTTGCAGCAAAGTTCTTCCGCACACTCGCACGAAAGGGCACATCGGCTATTGTTAAAGCAACACGTGCAAAGTAATTTATGGGCTCCAAACTGATGGAACACTTGCTTTTCACGCGCGTCTTCTCTACTTTCGTTACAGCTTCCTCCTGTCTCCTCGTGTTTCGCGGCATTCATTCTTCATGTCCTTTGTTTACCGTTTCTTGCTTCGTCATTTTGCTTTTTCTCCCTCTTTTCTCGCACATTAATTAATCACGCCCAGGCTGAGTGCAGTCCTTGAGAGTGACCACGCCAAGCAGTTTGGGAGAAAAAGAACAGTGCGTGGTCAAATCAATGACGGAACACCCGCTGCGCAGCTGAAAGTGGCCTTCGAAACACGGCGCCTAGATTCATCATGAACGCTACGCCATAAATCTTGACCACAACATTGAAACGAACTACAGACTGCACATAAACGTGAAAGTAAACACAAAGGGACAGAATATTTTTCTCGTTGAGAATACAACTTACCTGCCCGACAATCATTTGCCACTGGATGGGTCCACGCTAATGTGTCAACATCTTTGTGAAATATAGAAACATCGGTGGAGCTGAACTCATTCATATTACTCTCCTAAAGGGCTTCTTTGGTGCTGACGCTGTATGTTCCTTTTTTCAAAAACATACGTTTCGATGAAACATTCATGCACCTTCATCAGGCTGTTTTCACTGTGTCCCCACCTCTAATCCGGATCGCGCTTCGCACCTAAACGGTACCAGACCAAAGCAAACATGGACAAGCACACGCCTATCCAACAGTGCACGAATCCACCCACACCTTGGCGAAAAGGGGTGCGGGAGGCGTCTCTATCATCAACACCCTCGCAGGGGATTTTCTGTCGAATGGTTCAGCTAACCACGCTCCATGTTGTCGCTTTGTAGGTGTGTGTATCAAACACATTATTGAACATTTATAATTTGTATTGGCTGCAAATCCTACCTCAGTATTTTGACATGGATAATGAACTCTGTACATAGTGTATTCGAATCGGTTGTCTTGTTGGCACGGGTAGTTGGCACAGTACACGTCATGCGAGTGCGGGGGGACGGTGCTCACTTCTTTTCGTTTTGCCTTGCTCACTTGATTGTCTGTGCCGGTGACGCGGAAACAAACCCCGGCGCAGAGAAGGTAAATCAAGTATTGACGATTGTTAAGGAACTGGCAGCATCGAGTGGAAAGTTTCAGAAGGATGTATCTAGCAAACTAAAAGACATTCAGGTAAATATGACGAACATTAAGAGGCGCCTTTCTGAACAAAAAAGCTGTCATCAACCTTCTTGTAGACGTTAGCAATGTGATCTCCGCACTAAAAGAATCTTGTGACCAGCTTTAAAACATCAAATCAGAACAAATGAAGCAATCCAGCCTGTTGTAGACGACCTAAACAACCACATGTGACGAAACAACTTCATTTTTAAAGGTCTTCCTGAGGGTACACCGGCAAAATAGGCAAAAATCGAAAGAACAGTTACTAAATTTGTAGGTGAAGACATGGACATCGAGGTGGGTGAAATTGAGCGTGCACACAGATTGGAAAGCCGGAAGAACGGAAGAATGGAAAGCTGGAACTACTCGACCAATCATTGTTAAATTTCCTAGCTTTAAACAGAAACATAACATCCTAAAAAAATACATGGAAGCTCAAAAATATACAGTCACCACGAGTATGGATCGAAGAAGACGTTTTGCCCACAATGCAATCATTCAGAAAAAACTAAGAGATCTTTCTCTTGTAAATAAAAAGCCCGGAGAAAAATGCAAGCTGCTGCTTGATAAGCTTCTCCTTAATGACCAACTTTATCACTTTTGCCCCGTATCTCCTAACGTTGTGCCTTTGCCAAGGCGCGGGATATTTGCCATGGAACAAAATGAGGTGCCTCTAGAGGAACAAAGCAGCACGGCTGCAATAAGCAGCGACTTAGACATTGTTCATAACGGGCACGACACCGTTTCGGACATGGAGTGCTCACCTGTGCTCACGTTTCAGGTGTCCCTTCTTCTGGCTATGCCTGCGGCCCCGTGCGCAACAGACCCGTTTATCTGGAAGCAGCCACCGGACCGTTTCACGAATTGGATGCAACTGCCGGCCTTGGATGGTACTCACTTCCTCGGTTGGCAACCGGGATCATCAACTGGTTCAACTGACGACATTGGATACGCCGCATTTAAGCGACCATCCGCATCGGCCGCGCCGGGGCACGACACCGTTTCGGACATGGAGTGCTCACCTGTGCTCACGTTTCAGGTTGGTTACTTGAATCGCTGTTCTTGTCTGAAAAGTAGCAACCGCTGTATTATTGCGGTGTCGTGCCCCAGTGAGCTACTGCCGTTACTGAAGCGTTGGAAAAACTTGTCTTCTTTATGCCTATGTCGGTTGCGCCTACTTCTATCCGGTGATGTCGAATCAAACCCCGGGCCGGATGTGCTGGATAACGTTCTCGCAACTTTGCAACGTATTGAATCCGGCCAGGACGATATTCGAAATGACCTGCGAGCACTAAAGAATTGGCGGGCGTCAGTTGATGTCGAGCTGAACCAGTTGTCGAGTAGGCTCCGTGCTGTAGAAGTCGATATTGTGTCAATGAAAAGTTCCGTGACCAATACATGGCCCGAATCACTGACTATAGCTAACGGCATTTCCACACAGCTAAAGACAATAGAATCGCTCTGTGAAGACACAGAAAATAGATTTCGCCGCTGCAACTTGCTATTCTTTGGAATCACAGATGACAAAAGCGAATCATGGTCATCATCAGAATCAAAAGTCATTGACATATGTAACCAACACCTTGGTATCACTATCGATCCAGCTCAAATAGACCGCGCGCATCACCTTGGCCAATACAACGGTGAGAAGGATAGACCAGTCATTGTCAAGTTCGCATTTTTCAAGGATAAGCAGCGCGTAATAGAAAAAGGCTACAAGTTCAAGAACACTAATTTTGCTGTTCGTGAGGACTTTTCTTTGCAAACCCGTATCACTCGACGCAAACTCATTGAATTCGCAAGAATCAAAAACGGGGCGCAATTTAAGCTAACCCTCGATAAACTAAGAATCGATAACAATGTGTACACATACAATGCAGCATCCGCCACTGTAGTTCCCCTACCCCGATAGTAAAGAACTAGCCTGGGAACACGTGCATCTAAGAAAAAACCCAATTCACCACATGAGCCTATCGCGCCCTCACACCTATCGATATCATTAACTAACATTCGTAGCATTTTTCTTAAACGCAACGAAATTTCGTCATACTTAGATGATTGTGAATGCGACATATTGGCACTTACGGAAACTTGGCTCAGCTCTGAAATTACGGATGGTGAAGTTCTACCCGAATCTAACGATTACATTATCTATCGCAGAGATAGGGACGACAGAAGAGGTGGTGGGGTGCTGCTCGCCATAAAAAAACATATCACGTCATTCCTTGTACCGATGTCTTCGAGTCTAGAAATTCTGTGGGTCTGCGTATCATTTCCCCATTCGAATGCACTTTATGGTATATGCTACAGACCACCCGATAGCTCCTACAATTTCATTTCCGAATTACACGATAACATTACCTCTATTCGATCCAAATATAACAAAGCTGACATGTTTCTTCTCGGTGACTTTAACTTTCCAGACATTGACTGGCAGAACTTGCGAGGCCAATCACGTGCATCTTGTGAGTTCGTTCAACTAACACTTGATTTTTCACTTGTGCAATTAACCGACCAACCAACTCGTATCAATACCATCTTAGATCTTGTTCTATCGTCCGCGCCCGAGAGGGTAAACACTATCACTTTTGCGGATGGGTTCAGTGACCACCGGTTATTACAATTCAGAGTTCATACACCTTCATGCTCACGTCACCTGAAAACTAAACAAGTATTTGATTACAAAAGAGCAAACGTCAGCGCTATTAACAATGGTCTGGAAAGCTTCACGTCGTCTTTCTTGGCAACTTTTTCTGAGCGGACAGTGAACGAGAATTGGTGCCTGTACAAAGATAAGTTAATAGAATTAGCACATGCGCATATACCAAAGGTTTCATTTCGCGTAAACTCATCGAAACCATGGTTCAGTAAAGCTCTTCGTACCCTAAAAAATAAAAAGAAGCGTCTCTACAGGACTGCCAAACGTGTGGACACACCTGTATCTTGGAGCAAACATAAGTCTTGTGATGCAGCCTACTGCAATGCCCTATGTCAAGCTAAGCAAAAGTATTTCTCTTGCGATCTGCAGTCACTGCTTCAAAACAACCCAAAAAAATTTTGGAAAACGATCTCTCTCGCTAAAGATTCCGACATTTCACAACTACTTGATAGTTCTGGCTTGCCGATTGCACGAGGGCTTTCAGCGTCTATCTTTAACAATTACTTCATGACCGTATTTACAAAGGAAGACTATTCGAAAATACCAACACCCATCGAACTCGAATATCCATACATGACCCCTATCAATATAACAACCACTGGCGTTGCTGAGCTGATCAACAACCTTAAGATTTCAACTTCTTCCGGCATGGACGGTATAAACTCAAAATCTTGAAATATACAGTAGCACCCTCTAGCACCGTCCTTTCTCGCTTGTTTCAACAGTCCCTCTCAACAGGGGAAGTTCCGTATGACTGGAAGGTCGGTAAAGTTATACCTTTTTTTAAGTCTGGCGATAAGAGCACTGTTAACAATTACCGGCCAATATCACTAACAAGCGTTCCTGGTAAGCTATTAGAACACATAATTTTTTTCAAACGTAGCAAATCACTTGGAAACTAATAAGTTCTTCTTTAAACATCAACATAGTTTTAGAAAAGGACTATCATGTGAAACACAACTAATCGAATTGACTACAGATATTTTCCTTAACATGGATGCCGGCCCACAGACAGATTCCATTTTCATAGATTTCGCTAAGGCTTTAGATCGCGTTGCTCATTGCCGTCTCATAGCTAAACTTTCATGCTTAAACATCGATTCCCTAACAGTATCTTGGATAAGAAATTTCTTGTCATTCCGTAAGCAGTACACCGTCGTCGATAACTATACTTCCAGTATCAGCGATGTAACATCTGGTGTACCACAAGGAAGCGTACTCGGACCATTACTTTTTTTTATCTATATTAGCGACCTGCCATACGAAATAACGTCATCCATTCGCTTGTTCGCAGATGATTGTGTGATCTATCGTCAAATCTGCTCACCTTCCGATCACGTGGCTCTTCAACGAGATCTTGACCGTATTACTAACTGGTGCTCTTCTTGGCAAATGACCCTAAACACTGATAAATGCAAACTAATAACATTCACCCGCAAAAAGACATTTTCCGCTTTCGATTACTCACTGGATAAGAACCCCGTTACTCGCACCAACTCGTACAAGTACCTCGGCATTCTCCTTACACCTAACCTGTCTTGGTCTGCGCACATCGAAAAAGTAACTGCTAAAGCCTCACGTACGCTCGGTTATCTTAAACGTAACCTGCGCGATGCTCCGGCCATCACCAGACAAATCGCCTATCAGACATTCGTAAGGCCACAACTGGAATTCGCAGCCCCTATCTGGTCACCTCATCAAGCTTACCTAATCGCGACTCTCGAGTCAGTCCAAAACCGCGCCGCCCGCTTCATTGTCAGAGATTATCACCGCGACTCTAGCGTGACTAGCATTAAGTCATCTTTATCTCTCTCATCTTTTGCATCGAGAAGAACCATAGCATTGCTTTGTCTGTTTCACAAAATTGTCCATAGCACGCGCCCGTCCACCCTGCCGCTCACACGTCCATCTCGTACATCTCGGCGTCTGCATAATCATCTCAGTTTCCAGCGTATCTTTGGCCGAACGAATGCTTTCAATTCATCCGCGTTACCACGTGCCATTCAGCATTGGAATAACCTACCAAACGAAATAGTTGACATTCTTGACCCTGATTCCTTCAAAGCACGCTTATGCATATCATTTCCATAATTCATCACAAGTAACCTTATTGCGCACCTAAGTAATTGCCTATAGCGCAGTTGTATAGTTTTTTTTTTGTTTTTTGTTTTTGTATTGCGTTAACATTGTTCTTTCATCTTCGCCTGCTACCAATTGTATAATTTCTTGGTACTCCTTTTTTGCTGCTTCACACAGTCGTTTGGTTTCATTTATCGCGTTATTTATATTGTTAGATATTTGTTCTTTCATGTTTACCCGCTAACAATGTATAATTTCTTTGTACTCCTTTTTCCTTTTTGCTAATTTCCTGTACCCTCCCCTCACGCAATACTCCTTCGGGAGCCTGTGGGGTAACTGAATAAATAAATAAATAAATAAATAAATAAATAAATAAATAAATAAATAAATAAATAAATAAATAAACTCGTCAATCATACTAACAAATTTCCATAGCTTACTTACCTACAAAACTAACTTTGTTCGTTCACTGAATCATGTTCAGCGGATATCGTGCTCGGAACGGAAACGTGGCTTTCATCTGATGTAAGTGAGCGTCATTTTCTAACCATTTCTTTATACTTAGTAAAGATAGGACATAACGCGGTGGTGGTGTCATTATAGCCGTTAAAAGGGATCTGGAGGCCTGTTTAGTTGATACTGTTTTATGTATAGAGATTCTACGGGTGATACTATGGCTATTTGCTTGTGTAAATTTTGCTCTCGGAGTATGCTACCGACCACCAGACTCTTCCCCCGAATTAATCGAACATGTGAATGAATCATTAAGTATAATACAAAAGAAGTGCCCAAAATACCCAACAATTCTTGCTGGGGATTTTAATTATGCAGAGATTGACTGACAGTCATGCAAACCGTAGGGCAGCACAAAAAAGCACGAATGTCAAGAGTTTCTTAGTGTCCTGACTTCATTTAATTTGAATCGAACGGTCTCCCTACCTACACGTGGCGAGTCGATTTATAATTTAATGCTGACAACAAAACTAAGCAATATGCTCGTACATGTTCTAGATAGCATCAGCGATCCTAACGTCATACACTGTGAAGTGTCATTTAAAAGCTACAAAGCCGAGAGCATAAAGAAAACACTCTTTATTACACTCGCGCCAACCATAAACTATCACATCATAACTCCGAAATTGTAATCTTTTCCACGCAATGTCTTACTCCGTTTCCCCTTCGCAACGTAAACAATAATTGGCAAATTTTTCGCGATAAGATCACGGAAGCCAAAGATAAGTACGTTCCAAGAATGTACTTGAGGCCGTCACAGAGAAGTTTTCAATAATTATATATCTAACCCACTGCAGAACAAAAGAAAATTCTGGAAAGTAATTAATCAGAACTACTCATCATCATCATGTCATCAACGCAAGGCATGTGGTTTACGACCCACGTTAAGCGCTGTATAAGCAAAACAAAAAGCGTCTTTATTCAAAAGCCAAACGATCGGGTTCAGACTGTGACTGTAATCATTATTACGGACAATCCCAACTGTGCAAAGCAGAAATTAAGGCCGCCAAAGAGAAGTTTTCAATAATTATATATCTGACTACTACAGAACAACAAAAGAAAATTCTGGAAAGTACTTAATTCGAACTACTCATCATCATTGTTAATATGGCTATTAAAAGCGGCACTTGGGAGTCTACATAACCTAAAATTTAACCTTTAATCATCACATTGATACCAAAACAAGCAAAGCATCTTAATTACTTGGTTTTACCAGGTAAAATCTGCATCAAGCTAATGCATCTACTAAACTATTGGCCACTAAAACACTAGTATGATCAAAAATGGAATATGCATTACTAATCTAGAACATATATCAGTCGTATCTCGTAAATAAACTTGAATCGCTTCAAAATAATGTTGCCCGATTTATTCACAGGAATTACTCACGAACATCAAGCATAATAGAAATAGAAGAATCCCTAAACTATCATCTCTCGAAAAACGTCGCTTACTTATTCTTCTATCATTTCTTTCATAAGCTATATCACAGCCACTCTTCCTTCGCTGCCTTGCGTATTAAACCGGCCCATCGCGTTTTCCCTCACCTGAATCATAAGTTTAAAATTCAGCCCATATTCTCGCGTACTAACCTATGTCTATTTTCCTCACTCTGGCTTGCCATTACTCATTGGAATCAGCTCCCAGACAACATTGTATCCTACATCGATGACGACTCATTCATTGACAAGCTGCAACTATTTTCAGGTATTTGATGTCTTTCAAATCCCCCTTAGCCTTTCTTCTTTCCATGTTTCTTTTTTTTTTTACTTTTGTGCTAAAAATGTATAAGGGTGATTCCATGTAAGATCTAAGAAAGGATGGCCGGTCGGCTTTTTTTAATTTATTTCAAAATTTCGTATATTGTTGCCTGCTGAGTTGAAAGAAGAGATCCGCAATGGGTTTTGCTGCCAAAAATTTTTCGAAGCACCGCGAATCAATGATGATGAAGAGGTGGAGTGCCGCGCTTACCTGCTCTGCTGTTTTGGCCAACTTTGGTTATGAATTACACAAAATATATTAAAGTTAGGCAGCTGAAATTTCTTTAAATAAATATATGCGTGCTTTTGCTTCTGTTCAGCTATTTTTGGTTTTTGTGGGTAGTGCAGATGTTTTGATAAAAAACCTCAAACAATGCCGCATTACGTTCTAAGCAAGCATACTTATTTACCAGACTGCTAAAGATTATATTTATACAACTTTTCAATAAAGAGATACTATCGGGCTAACTTCAAGAAAACACCGAACAATGGAAATTTCTGATGACAATTAAAAAAAACACCATTTTTGATATTTCTTAAACTTGGCCCACTTAATCTCCTCCACATCAGCTTTCACAATCATTAAAAAGATATTGCATAATTTTGTTCCATTCGTAGTTACAGCCAGTCGAATGAGACCCTTACGCAAGGCTCAGCGCACCATGCAGGTCTGAAGATTCTATGACATTTGTGGTCGTGTACGACTTTTCAATCTTGGCATGATATTGCATCCAGTCATTTATGTCTAAACGCTGCAAATTAGCTGTGGGAGACACCGTAGTGAATGATTCGGAATCAGTACGCGTGGGGTTTCTTGATGGGCTGCGGCATCGGAGAGCACACAGACGTTTTGCGCAATTCACCTCTACGAAAACGCAGTCAGAATTCGATACCCAGCTTTGATTACCCAAAATAGGATAAAATTCAATAAGTAAGCAACGTATTTCAAATAATCTTTAGCGTAATGGAATAATTGTGAAGGTAATCCAAAACCGCTTCATTAAAACAGAATTTGTTTCTGGGCTGCAATCGTTTATTCGACAACGCTGATTGCCTTCATTCCTGTACACGTAGCTTCTTCCATGCAGACCCGGCTATGAGTGCCACGTACAATTCAGAAGATGCTTCCGTTGACCTGGATAGATGCCAGGCATGCCAAGACTGAATGCCATGGAAGGTGGGCACTCCCACCCACTCATCCTTTTTCAAGTCGCGCAAGGCAACAACTTCTTTTTCTTCAAGATGTCTTAGATGCACGGACACCTTTCAGTGTTTCGGATAAAATAGTTCTCTGGCTGCCCGAATTGCACTTTCAGGGTTTGTTATCAAGTTGTTGAGCATTGCTTGATGCTTGACGAGTCCTCCCACTCCGTCGCACGCGTTTTTCCCGTGTCCAGTTGCTGAGAATATCCATTGGGTATTGGGGCAATATCGCACTTTCCGAACTCGAAAAGCCGGTATCTATTTTTGAAATGACTGGCGGCTCCATCACTCACATATGTCACCTTGGAGTACACCGGCAGGTTATCGTCCACCCATTCTTGAACTTTCTTTAGGGCCAAGCAGATGTGAGCGGAGTCGTGGCTCAAGTCGTTACTAACAGTAGCGAAATTCTCCGTAGATTTTTTCGTTGTGACCACGCATGTAAACACGGATACTTGCTGCTTTTGCCAGTAGTATGCCTGAACTTCGCCAGGAAGCACGACCATCCAGTTTTCGGTAAAATCAAAGGGGAATACAATGCTCCCACGCTGTGTGCATTGCTTTTCCTCGTAGATAGGTTTGCCTTGTGTCTTCCTGATGTGGTTGTGCACGATCCACCTTGCCACTAACACCCGAAGATGATTCAAAAAAGTATCAGGCATCCAAAACCCTTTTCACAAAGTCGCCTGCCTCCCACGTCGCTAGCAGTATTTCTTCGTCTTCTGGGATATTAAGTTCCTCCATGCTCAGGGACCCGCCTTTTAGACACTGATTGCATTCGCCTAAAAGGCACTGTGCTGATGACGGAATGCAAATGAATGCTGAGTGAAGGTCATCAGAATCGATTCTGTGGCCAATAATGTTCTCAAGAGAGGCAAGGCAAAGTTTATAGTTGGCGCAAATGACACAAACGCACACACCATGCTGAGGATAACATTTTACCCAGCGCGGTCGCAAGGTGTAGAATTTTGATCCAGAATCAGGATGGTCGTATTTGTATATGCGGAATGCCTCTCTAATAGGTATTGTCATGAAACGCTTTGTTACTAATACTTTTTCTCCATCGATCGTAACCGACAGGACATCCTTTCTGTTAGGGCTTTGTCTCGAGCATTCCAACTCGTCCTTCGTGTAGTACTCACGCGCCGCAGATACGCACTCAGGGCTCACCTTGTGCCTGGTGAAAGGATCCGGTCGGTATCACACACCGTGATGTTCTTTCAATTTCCTGGACTTGTTGATTTCGTACATCAATGTTTCAGGAATAAGCTTCTTAATATCATGTTTAGCTAGTGTTGATGGCAGGAGAGTGAGAAGTTAATAACGTTCCCGGGGTGTCGTCGATGCTGCATTGGCTTGCCGAAAGCTTTCCGTCCACTGCTCGCAGAAGGAGCACTTTCCTTCGGCTTAATTTCCCGATGCATCACCTTGGTTGTACGCCCGGCGTATCTCGTAGCTAACAATTTCGGCTACCGCCTTCTGCACCTAACTTTGTTTTCTCTCGCTGTAAGCAGGCCTGTCCCGACTTCTCACTGCGCCTGGACGTTTCAAAGGAGACACGCAGGTAGTCGCAATGATTTGGGTGACGACGTCGATTTCTTCTTCAGGGGGCATAAAAATGTTGTCGCTCAACTGTGTGCTCCGTGAGCATATTTCATTGCAGAAGTAGCGAAAGCGCGGGTAGCACAAGTAGTCCTTCTCTTTGACTGTTACTGATCTTTCGGATGTTAAAAGTTGCTCCAAAGCATTGACGTCTACGTCGGTAACACTGTGAAAATTTCGCTTCTTTGCAATGAGCTTCTTGTGCTTAGAAAGGTAGTCTGCACAATACACTCGCTCAAAGCTATACTTTGTCCCCATGAGACGCACAGGAGCAGTAGAGTAAGAGCAAAGCGCAAGCACTATCGTTGTCGAATGAAGTGTGAACAGCGGATCGATTCAGGCCATCTCCTGCCAGGCCGTGTGCTGTTAGGCCGTCTGTGGCCATCATTTGAGATAGGCGCGCATCCGGTTACCGATAGTTCTGCTTTTGTTTTTCTTGGCGTTCTACATCTTGCATTGTCCACTGGAGCGCCACGTTCATACTTTCCACCTTTTTCGGTACTACTGGCCTTTCAAGAAACAGAAATCCAATCCTGCCTGCATTCTATACACTTAGCGGGCAGCAAGTCGGATCTACAACAATTGCCTATCCTTGCGTAAGGGTCTCATTCGACGGGCTGTAACTACGAATGGAACAAAATTATGCAATATGTTTTAATTATTGTTAAAGGTGATGTGGAGGAGAATAAGTGGGCAAAGTTTAAGAAATATCAAAAATGGTGTTTTTTTAATTGTCATCAGAAATTTCCATTGTTCGGTGTTTTCTTGAAGTTAGCCCGATAGTATCTCTTTATTAAAAATTTTGTATAGATATAATCTTTAACAATCTGGTAAATAAGTATGCTTGCTTAGAACGTAATGCGGAATTGTTTGAGGTTTTTTATCAAAACATCTGCACTACCCACAAAAACCAAAAATAGCTGAACAGAAGCAAAAGCACGCATATATTTATTTAAAGAAATTTCAGCTGCCTAACTTTAATATATTTTGTGTAATTCACAACCAAAGTTGGCCAAAACAGCAGAGCAGGTAAGCGCGGCACTCCACCTCTTCATCATCATTGATTCGCGGTGCTTCGAAAAACTTTTTGGCAGCAAAACCCATTGCGGATCTCTTCTTTCAACTCAGCAGGCAACAATATATGAAATTTTGAAATAAATTAAAAAAGCCGACTGGCCATCCTTTCTTAGATCTTACATGGAATCACCCAAAAATGCTGTTATAATGCCCGCTGTACAATTTCAGATTTAAAATGGCATGCTGAATATATATATATATATATATATATATATATATATATATATATGTGTGTGTGTGTGTGTGTGTGTGTGTGTGTGTGTGTGTGTGTGTGTGTAGTTTCGAGATAGCGCCACGCCGATTAACGGGACCCGTATGGCCGGCGGCCGCTGTTGGTCTTGTGCTGATCAACGGCATATAGTTTGCAAAGTCACGCGTAAGTTGCACCAGTTGATGAGCGACGCTTCTGCGCGAGTTCGTGACAGGTCGTGTTTTGTTGGACAGTAGTGCTTTTCTCTCGAGGCACGTTTGGTAAGTTGCATTCATTATTATTCATTTCTCTGAGGATACTTTGGAACAACTTTGAGTTTTAGGAACGTTCTGTTAGACAGAGGGCAGTGTTGGTCTCTTCTGATCGAGGTATAGGCAGATAAATTTTCGAGTTAATTTGATGTTTGCTTTCAGGAAAACGTTACAGTTTAACGCTCGAGAAAGGATAACGTCAGTGGTTTTTGTCGCTGAGATATGTAGATAGTTCGCGTGAGCTTCCGTTAAACTAAGACTTTCTCTTCGGATTTCACGAGTTCTGAAAATAACGCTGTATCAGGTTAGATACTGGTTATTCTGCAGTCTACTTCAGCTGATTTTAGAAATCACCAGATGGTTGTTCCCGCACGCCCATAGAGAGTACCGCACCTTTGAAACGGGCTGCGCGGATCGCTTTTAGTAATGGTATACTCTACAGATTTCTTTTCTCTTTAACGTATTATGTAAGGGTATGTCTAAGGCTGTGCGTGTTTCGAACGTGTATTTAGACGACGGCAGAATTTGAGTTTGATTTAGTGCGTGGAAGTACTTATAAAGAAACGTGAATCTTCTTGTCGTCTTGAACGCGTAATTCACAGAAGTTTTTTTTTTTTTTGTTTCTTTAATGCATCAGTCGCACGCAAGAGTTTTGACCGCGAAATGAAAGTGAGTCTGATAGTACATCCGTGAAGTCACCGAGGCTGTCAGTGGCACTATTACATGCGTTAATAACGGATGTAGAGTACGAACATATGACATTTCAATTCTCAATGTTTTATGGTCATTCTGCAGTCAAGTTGGAGGATTTTGTAATGTGTAATGTTCTGTTTGAATTTTTTTTCTCCAGTCCACTACAATTTCAGGCATGGAGTGGCACGTGAACCGGCAGAAAAAAGAAAAAAATATATATCGCCGAGAGCTAGTGGGCTATACTAGTCAAAGTGCAACCAAATTAGGAAGGCCCACTAAGCCTCAACAAAGTCACTCCCTCACCAGAACAGGAATTGGCCTCCCTGGTGCAGTATTAAGCCGCTACCTCCCTCATGACTTCTACAATTTACCCATGGCCCTCAGTCCCCAGCGGCTGCGGAGCACCTGACCAAGGCGGCGGTCAGACCTGCGACGCGGCAGAGGGTGCAAAGAATCTCTGGAAACTGAAGCTGGCAACATTCAAAACTCGCACCCTATCGAGTGAGGCTAGTTTAGCAGGGCTATTTGAAGAATTATCAGGTATTGCCTGGGATATTATTGGCCTTAGTGAGGTTAGAAGAACTGGTGAGGCTTATGCAGTACTGACTAACGGCGACGTCCTCTGCTACAGAGGTATTCAAGATAAGAGAGAATTCGGGGTAGGATTTCTACTCCATAAGGACATAGAGGGCAACATTGATGAATTCTGCAGCATTAATGAGAGCGTAGCAGTCGTCGTAATAAAGCTTAATAGGAGGTATAGAATGAAGGTAGTACAAGCATACGCCGCAACCTACAGTCACTATAATGAAGAAATAGAACGGTTTTATGAAGATGTTGAATTAGCAATGAGGAAGGTGCACACTCCGTATACTGTAGTAATGGGCGACTTCAATGCCAAAGTGGGGAAAAAGCAGGCTGGCGAGCAAGCAATCGGCAACTATGGCATTGATTCTAGGAACACTAGAGGAGAGATGTTGGTAGAATTCGCGGAAAGGAATAGGCTCCGAATAATGAATACCTTCTTCAGGAAGCGCAGCAGCAGGAAGTGTACCTGGAAAAGCCCAAATGGAAAAACAAGGAAAGAAATAGATTGCATACTCTCTGCCGATCCCAGCATAGTACAGGATGTAGAAGTGTTAGGTAGGGTAAAGTGCAGCGACCATAGGTTAGTGAGGTCTAGGATTTCTCTCAATTTGAAGAGAGAAAGAATAAAGTTAGTCATGAAGAGACAGGCCAACCTAGACGCAGTAAGGGTAAAAGCAGATCAATTCATGCTGGTGCTCGCCAACAAATATGCAGCTTTAGAACAGGAAGATAAAGACAACATAGAGGTAATGAATGAAAGCGTAACTAGGTTGAGCTCAGAAGCAGCAGTTGAAGTGGAAGGTAAGGCACCAAGGCAACCAGTAGGTGAGCTCTCCCAAGTAACAAAGGACCTAATAAAGAAACGGCAAAACATGAAAGTGTCAAACTCGAGAGATCAGATAGAATTCGCTGAACTGTCGAAACTGATCAACAAGAAGAAAGTAAGGGATATCCGAAATTATAATGTGGAAGAGATTGGGGAAGCAGTAAAATATGGACGCAGCATGAAATCAGTGAGAAGAAAACTTGGCATAGCATAAGGCAAAATGCGTGCACTGAAAGATAAGAAGGGTAATATCAGCAATTTCGATGAAATAGTAAAAGCAGCGAAAGAATTCTATACCGACCTGTACAGTCCCAGAGCAGCGAAGCTACTTTCATTCGAAGTAATGATGAACAGGATACAGAGGCTCCTTCTAGAACTATCGATGAATTTAGAAGGGCCTTGAAAGATATGACCAGGGGAAAAGCTGCCGGAGAAGATGCAATAACAGTCGATTTAACCAAAGATGGAGGAGATATCATGCTTGAAAGCTTGCGGCCCTTTATACGCAATGCCTCACGACTTCAAGTGTACCAGAAAGCTGGAACAATACCAACATTATATTCATCCATAAGAAGGGAGACGTTAAAGAATTTAATAATTATAGACCCATTAGCTTGCTTTCAGTATTGTATAAAATATTCACCAAGATAATTTCGAATAGAATCAGGGCAACACTTGACTTCAGCCAACCAAGAGAACAGGCTGGCTTCAGGAAGGTATATTATACGATGGATCATATCCATGTCATCAATCAGGTAATAGAGAAATCTGCAGAGTACAATCAACCTCGCTATATGGCTTTCATAGATTATGAAAAAGCATTTGATTCAGTAGAGATACCAGCAGTCATAGAGGCACTGCGAAATCAAGGAGTACAGGAGGCATACGTGAATATCTTGGCAAGTATCTACAAGGATTGCGCAGCAAACTTGGTTCTCTACAAGAAAAGTAGGAAGATACCTATCAAGAAAGGGGTCAGGCAAGGAGACACAATCTCTCCAATGCTATTCACTGCATGCTTAGAAGTATTCAAGCTCGTAGACTGGGAAGGCTTAGGAGTGAGGATCAACGGCGAATATCTCGACAACCTTCGGTTTGCAGATGACATTGTCCTATTCAGCAACAATGGGGATGAATTACAGCTAATGATTGAGGACCTTAACCGATAAAGTGGGGTTGAATATTTACATGCAGAAGACAAAGATAATGTTAAATAGCCTGGCAAGAGAACAAGAATTCAGGATCGCCAGTTAGCCTCTAGAGTCTGTAAAGGAGCACGTTTATCTAGGTCAATTACTCACAGGGGACCCTGATCATGAGAAAGAAATTTACAGAAGAATAAAATTGGGATGGAGTGCATACGGCAGGCATTGCCAAATCCTGACTGGGAGCTCACCACTGTCGTTGAAAAGAAAAGTGTACAATCGCTGCATTCTACCGGTACTAACATATGGGGCAGAAACATGGAGGTTAACAAAGAAGCTCGAGAATAAGTTAAGCACCGCACAAAGAGCGATGGAACGAAAATGTTAGGCCTAACGCTAAGAGACAGGAAGAGAGCGGTGTGGATCAGAGAACAAACGGGGATAACCGATATTCTAGTTGACATTAAATAGAAAAAATGGAGCTGGGCAGGCCATGTAAGGCGTAGGATGGATAACCGGTGGACCATTAGAGTTACAGAATGGATACCAAGAGAAGGGAAGCGCAGTAGAGGACGGCAGAAAACTAGGTGGGATGATGAAGATAGGAAATTTGCAGGCGCAAGCTGGGATCAGCTAGCGCAAGACAGGGCCGGGTAATTGGAGAACACAGGGAGAGGCCTTCGTCCTGCAGTGAACATAGATATAGGCTGCTGATGATGACACATGCCACAACATCGTTCGCCACAATATTCTCCGATGTATGTTCAATGTTTCCGTGGCTTGCTTTTAGAGAGAGACACAAAAGATAGGGGAAAGGCAGGGAGGTTAACCACATGGGAAGATCCGGTTGGCTACTCCAGGCTGGATAGCCTACGCTATATATATATATATATATATATATATATATCATGACCATATGAAGCCAAGAGACAATGAAGGCAAGTAACGCATCGGGAAAAGTACTTGTGGTTGAAATTAAAATGTAGCAAATAATAAAGAAAAGGGAACTGAACGCGGACGAAAATATCACTTGCCTCACCACGCCCTGCAGTTTTGTCGTCCGAGTCTTGATGAGACACAGTGTAGTCTTCGGCTTTTTTTCTTTCTTTTTTTCCGGAGGAGCGTCAAGAGCCTTTTGTGCATTCCTCGTCCTTTACAATGAGGCGGCGACAAATAAAATTTCTTCTTGTGTGCCTGCGTCTGCAGGCACACAAGAAGAAATTATTATTAGGCTATATCAAAAAAATATCATATATCAAATATCAAATTCTATTAGGCTATATCAAATTCGGTGCGCTTTTTCTTTGGTGCCACAGATCAAATTACACAATCTGCCCTCTTCTATTTTTGGCTTCATCGTTCCTCTCACAGATCGGTTTCTTTTTGCTCAATGTTTACGTGAGCTCGAGGCCGGAAAAAACGCCGTGTGCATCAACCGTGAAGGCTGAATCCTAAGCTCGCCGCGTAATCTCGACATGTCAGAGCAATAATTAAATCTAAACTTGCTCATTTGAGATCTCCACGTAATAACGTTGTTAAAAGTCGCCGTAAATGTATAAGAGAACGGTGGAAGAGAATAAGGAAGACTAAATGAGGGGAGGGCGTTGTATCTTGTTGTACGGGTATGAATAGTTCATGCCGACTGCGATGCTGATTGATCCTTTCTTCGGAATTGGGTGCACGCACCCGTGCCTAGATACCCAATAAGGGCGCAAGCGTTTCTGATGCGCTACTCTCAACAGCACCCTTGAATTTATCTTATTTCCTCTTTTCCTTCTTTTTCGTGCAATTCCGCGCCTAATCAAGAGTTACCCGCCTGTAGCAGTACTGTATTGAAATCAACATTGGCATTCTCCACAGTGCTTCGAACCACCACGTAAACACATAAAAAAATTGTAGGTCCCATACGCTGTAGGAATCGGTTTAGGCGAAACTTTCACTGGTGTTTCTGAAAAACGCTGTACTTGTTTAACGGCCATTTGCAAGTATGTAGAGCACACGACTCAGCTAGACGCAGTTTCACTGGAAAACTCCTAGCAAATCATAAGGTTGTGGCCCTCGAAAAAGCGGGTCCAAGGCATACCCGTAATAACTGCTACAAAATGACGATGATTGAACGACCATGACGGCATGTCAACGACTGTATGACGACGACGACAGAATGGCGAAAAGAAATTACGACGACGACACTGCGATGGTGATGACTGTATGACCACGATGGCTTGACGACGCTTACAGGATGACAACCGAATGACGAAGTTGGAACAACGATAATGAAATGAACACAACGTCAAAACAACGACGATATAACCACGAATGCATGACGACGGCGGTGACACGACACTGCAATGACTACGACAGAACGAAGACGATTGAACGAGCATGACTGCGTCACAACGGCTGTATGATTACGATGACGACGTAGTGACAGCAATAGAATGACGAAGAAGGAATGACGACGAAGATAGTATACGATGACGAAGGCATGTCGACAATGAGATGACGATTCTGAAATCATGGCGATGACATGAAGACGACGGCATGACGACAATCGGATGACGAAGCTAGAATGACGACGATGGAATGATGATGCTGGTATGACCACGAATGCATGACGACGACTGTATAATGAGGATGGCTTGACAACGGCGGCGTGATGACCACGAAATGACAACGCAGCGACGATGACGGAATGAAGGCGCTTGAACGATGACAACCGCATGACAATGAAGTAATTACCCCAACTGAAATAAGGCAATCAAATGACGACGATGGAATTAAGTGCGTGTGCGTGCGTGTGTGTGTGCGCGTGTGTGTGCGTGTGTGCGTTTGTGTGTGGCGCTTTTGCAGTACTTACGCTGTTGTCTTTGTTTTTAGTCATCGCGTCAGACCATAGTCGTTGTAGTGGTACGTCATTGCCTCACTGTAGCCCAGAGCCCATTGCATGACAGCTGTTCGCTATGACGCGTAGCTGCTGTTTCAGAGACCTCCGCAGTTTGTCTGTGTGTTTTATGTGCTACTTCTGTGACTCAACTTGCTATCCTTCAGTTTTTGCCCGTTAACTTGCTATTTTCATTAGGAGTTGCCAAGAACACTTCCATTCCAAATATACCTCAATTACCTGTGTACATATTCATGCAGTAATTCATTCACTATACAGCAGCGGAAACACAGGACAAATAGGCAGACGACACACAGGGCTGACTTAAGTTTTATTCAGCAAAGCGTGCTAAATACATGTACACTGTCGTCCTTTATGAAAGGGAACACGCGAGCGCGTGGCCTGCGCTCTGCTGCGGCTGCCTATACCGCGCCATCGCCCGTTGCGATGGCGTCGCCCGTTGCGCGGGCATCGCCCGTTGCGCGCGCGGAGAGGGAGCGTAATCTAGCAGCACTTGTCCACCGTAAGTCCACCGGCCATGACTCGTTATTTTGTTTGCCAATAGATGACTCCAAAAGCGCACGTGCTTTCTTTAGCTGTCGGTTGATAGCACTGTAGACAGCCGCCGCAGAGCGCAGGCCACGCGCTCGTGTATTCCCTTTCATGAAGGACGATAGTGTACAAGACTACTATAGCTACTATCGAACCGTCACACGAAATAAACTGCTGCACCAAACTCAAGACGCGGGCTATATCTACGCCATGCCTCAGATATCGTAGTTCTATCTGTTATCACTCAGTGATAAAGCAATCCAAGGGCTTCTGACACGCAAACCTCCTGAGCACGCAATCTTTCTGATCTAAAAAAATCGGTACCTCACGCGCGCTGCAATCGGCTGACAGCTGTCTTCGTGCGTACGCTTGACATTCGAGTAATTTTTTGCTTAATATGTGCTCAAGACTGCGGCTAGTCTGCCCGACGTAGGGTTTCCCGCAAGGAGTGTCAGACATCGCCAGATTTCTACTAAACTCGCAAATTTGCAGACTCAACAGATTTATTCTAGTGTTTGTTTCTGGAATTCTGTTCCCTACACGGTTTTTGGCAGCCTCAGCACGCTAGCTTTAGCTGTTTGGTAGGATTTCACCGTGAATTATGCCATACCAGCAAGCCCGAGTATCTACCTTTAGTTTATTGGGGTACACTGAACTCGAAGAGCATCACCCGCGGCACCTGTGGTTCAGACGCTGTCGTACCAAGCCGATCGTGTGCGCACCGCAACCGTGTCAACTGCAACTGCACGCGCCCGGTACATGGCTTCCACCACATTTATTTGCTTGGCCGACCTGCTACGGCACAGCGCCGCGTCGTACCAGAAGTGGAGAGAGTGACGGTAAGCCATTCCGATCGGGCGCAAAGCTTGTTCTTTTTCTTCATTCGCGTCATGGGAGCAGCGGGCTGGCGCATTCTTTTTCGTCAGCGACACGGCTTCCTGCGGTATCGCCGCTAAAAAAGGTCGCTGAGCGCTCTTCCCTACCCAGACAAGAGCGCTTGCCACGTGTATCACTCGTTTCAGCAGAACAAGCAAAAAATCGGATTCGAGATGCTCACGAGAACGCGTTTTCACAATCTTGAGCCCGTCGTTGTTGCTGTTAGTTGTTCCGCAGGTGTCCATCATTTGTTGCACGCGGGGAGATGGGGCTACAGCAAGACATAATACTACGGTCTTCTTCGGAGCAAGGCTCAGTAGCAAGCCCATATACTCATGATGACTCTAAGGTGAGCTGAAGGAGGAGGAACCAAGGGCCGTGTTCACGAAGCTTTCTCTATCCTACGGCAATTTCTAGATACCACTTTCTCGTGCCAAGGTGATAGGTGGCGCCTTTCACTTATGATCGTCTTTTCAGAGCGAGGGTGAAAAGCAAGTGTGGAGGGAATGATAAGCAAAGAAAGAAGAGTAGTCGCATTACATCACGCTGGCATTCTAGGCGTCCGGTAATTCGATTGTTCCATTCAGCTATCAACCTTTTGTAGCTTGGCGCCTTTTTCGAGCACATGCTACAGCTATAATGTGGGCAGTCGTGTACAATTTCTCTCAGCAAGCCGTCTACCCGAAACTGCAATGAACAATGCATGCAGCTGCGAAATTGCCCAAAGGGGTGTGCAGAATGGAACTTGTTATTTCTTATATGGTTGTACTGTAAGTCTGGGGAGATAACATTATAACAATACTGCAACCATTTTCTATTAACTTAATGCGATGCCGAGTATGACGGAGCTGCCAATATATCCTGCTTAAAAACGCAGTATGTCACGTTTCCATTTCATAAACGAAATTTTCCATCAACTCTGCAAGTTTGGCAAGGCTAGCCTATCGTGCAAATTTCGACGTGTAACAGAGAATTGTTTAGAGCAGCATATACAGAGCGTTTAACGAAAATGTTCTAGCATTAAACTGTTATTATCATTGTTATTATTATTATTATTATTATTAGTAGTAGTAGTAGTAGTAGTAGTAGTAGTAGTAGTAGTAGTAGTAGTAGTAGTAGCAGTAGTAGTACACGATAAAACATGCTTTTAAGGATTATGAACGATAAGAAGGGGAGCCGAGGGGCTTGATTTTTTAGACACAACAAAGGGAAACAAAACAAAACATAGGAAAAATTACCTGTGGTTTTACCTGAAATGTAAAAATTATAAGGTAAAGGAAAATGACAGTGGACGAAAAAACAACTCCGCATAACGTCTACTTACGTCATGCGATGACGAGGGTGATGGTGATGATCATTATCATTATTTTTATTGCCAGCCTCTTCAAAGCAGGGCGGCCACAAAAAGTCCCCTAGCGTGCTTGAGCTAATCAGGTATTTTATACATGCAAAGCAGTCTAGAAATTTGTCAATCTCTACTTAGCCGTTTCTCTCTTCGTTAAAACCTCTACCTCTATATTATACTGTTACCTATGCCTCTAACGACTCCAAGTCCATCAATCTCTTCCCTGTTTTTTTTTTTTCACCAATACTCTAAACGTGCCTTGCTTATCTTGACTGCTGACCCGTTAATGATTCCATCAGCTTTGAATCCCCGTGCTTCTAGAAGGTGGGCGTTCACTATGGGTCTTGTTAGATGAACATCTTGGCATTCTATTACAATGTGCAGACTCGTTTCCGGACTTAAGCTGCAGCTGACACGTGCCTCATCTTGCTGCGAATATGTGGAAGATGTGAGTTCGGCTCCCACTGGCGGAAAGTTGTTGGTTGGTTCACTTTCTTTCCCCCTTATCGTCTCATTACTTCATTTCAGTTAAAACCATGAGTAATTTCCCCTATTCATTCCTTGGCCTCATTGTTATCTCGCTTTATGTTACTTTAGTCATTATGAAGCATCACTGTTTACATTGTGTGTTCTGTTATTGTTTCGCACTCTCAATATTTCAGTCTGAGACGATTTAACAAAAAAGGCATGCGCTGTCGGTGTTTTGTTTCATGAGATTTGTTTGTGGCCAGTCATTGTGAAAGTTCCGAGGAATAACTTTGTCGAGAATGTAAGACATGGTATGAGCAACTTTAGTGATAGAATGGTGTGGCAATATAACCCGCATATACCGCATGTCATATAGCAAGGCGTGGTATATAGGTATACCTAACTACAATGTTTCTCTAATGGACACCGAATTTTTTGTGACACGGGGCCTTAACGCTTTCCAGTTAAAATGTTTGGAACGAGTTGCACAGAAGGTCATTAATAGACACACGCAAAAGTAAAAGAGCGCGGAATGGCATGTTGATGTGTCATTGGAAAAAGAAATTATTTAATGTTAGTGCCCCTGGCGTGGATTCTACTTTCTTCGTTTATTTCGCACCAGTGCACTTGTGTTCTACATTCGAAGTATCCCTTGCTTTTTTTCCTCGATGCTATGACACAGCCGCACAAAGGCTATGTACCGCCCTCAGCACGCTTAACGCAAACGTTCCGGAGCGTGGCCTGGACCGGCTTGGACTGGCGACCGCATTTCGATGGGGGTTGAATGCAAACACGCTCGTGTACATAAATTTAGGTGCACGCTGAAGAACCCCAAGTAGTCAAAATTGATACGGAGTCCCCCACTACTGCGTGCCTCATAATCATATCATGGTTTTCGCACGTACAACCCCAGAATTTAACTAAGCTTTCTACATCCGTTCCTCATGCCTAACTCTCAGTTTTTGCTGGACGATAACCTTGGTAAACGCTTCGCTTTCAGTATAGATACTTAAGGTCTGATTTCTCTTTTCGCATGATGGGCTACTAAATTCTGTTAACAATTGTATTAATTAACAAGTTCCGGAACCAGCTTTAATGACAAATTTGGTATGTCTACGACAGATTTTATGGAAATCTTTCTTGTGCTAGTGGGCAGGAAAGACGGCGTGTTTGTACACAAGTCAGGAATTTTCGTCGGTTCTAAGGTTGCCCCTATATTTAGTGACATATACTTAAGCAAAGTTGATCATGAGTTAGACTGTTCCCTAGGTGAACGTGTCCTCAGAATCTTTCGCTACGACGACTATTACGTGATTTTATGTTCTAATGATCACTTTGACAGTGCCATTACTTCTGTGACTGCATAATTCAGTGTAAAAGGATACAGGTTAATGATGGCTAAAAAATGCCTCCTACAGAACCAGCATCTAATTTATAGATTTCCTTGGCTTTTCTTGACGATCATGCATGTTGGCAATAATGTCCGAGATCACCGAAGCCTCTGATGAACTTTTCGTCCAACCGTTCTAAGATTTTAGAAATACGGAATATCGATGTCGTGCTGTAAGTCCTCCCTCACCAAGTCATGTGTACACAAGATGAGCATCAGCGTTAGTATGCGAGTTACGGGTTACGAGTTTATTGGAGGCTTCCTTATGTTGCCGTACCACTGTCACTGAAAGCTTGAAAAGGTACCTCCTGTCCTCCAGTTGACACGTGTTTGCAGAAAGTATTTAAAATAAGAAGAAAACAATTATGCGTGGCTCTGCTATCGCAAACACCAGAAACCAGCGGAGCTGGGGAAAGCCTAATAAAGTAGTGGCGAACCACACACTTAGTCTAACTTTTGCTAGGCTTCTTCGCTACGAGAACTCTCAGCTTCCCTCAATTTAAACTCGGGATGTTCTCTTCTACGCGCTTGGTTTCCGCTTCCCTAGCTCTCGCTTCAGTCTTTCGGAAGGAACGAGTGTCCCGTTCTCTGGTCGAAGCCTGCCGAGCCGCTGCCAGAGGCATCCGCTGCAGTCACGGACACCGTACACGTTCGGCGCGAACGCGAGGAAACGCGGTCGGCGTCGGCAGCAGCTCTACGCGTCCCACTACCACCTGCCTTTCTCCTCCTCTCCACCTCGCATCCGCTATGCTGCGCGATGCCATTTTTATACTCTGCTTTCACTCTCTCTAAGCTCTCTCTCGCCCACCCAGGCGAAGCTGTGGACGGCGGAATGATCATTATAGCGAGGCTCTAACAGCTCCACTGTAAAAGTCGTGGGTATTCCTTACATTTAGTTTTTGTCACATAGACTATGTTAAGGGAAGAGTTCGATACGGAGCCAACGTTGTGTTTACGGCTGGCAATAAGTTGAGAAAGATATGCGCGCCGGCAACATGTAGAGAATAAACAGTTGAACAAAGTCCCAGAATGGTGTAGGGGCGTATGTACGCCTGCTTTTCGTACCACATATTCATTAACCATGATTTGCGTTTTAATCCCTGTCATCAATTACGGAATTGTAACGACATTTTTCGCAGTGCTGAAGGAGTGGTCAATAACTTTAATTTTATGTCCCCGTGGCATGATTGGGTTGTGAGGGGCACAGTAGCGGAGTGCTCCAGTGTAAGTTGGATCACATGGGTGAGCATGCAACGATATATCACAGTACGTAAAACTACGTAATGAGTTAACAGTCCGTGTGGGAACTCCGCCCACCTCAGGGCATGGTCACCGCGGCCAAGATGACGAAAGCCAGCGTGCTCGGAAATAGAATGCTGCAGTCGCGAGTGACAGAGGAGAGCTCTTTGCTGTTGTGGTTCTCAGGAAGTAGGCGCAAAGTCGTTTAGTTCCAGATGCTGAGAAAGCTTGCTGGATGATAATAATAATAACAATCATCATCATCGTCACCACACTGTGCCAGCCAGTGTTCATCGGCCACTTCCACTCCCCTGTTTTCATCTTTTAGCCCTCTGACACTAGGAGCAAGCACAAGTGAACGCTGAGCCGTACATACGCACATGTAAAACGTTTATTACTTATGACAAATGACGAGCCAGCCGACAGGCTCAACGGTCCCGAGCCACGAGGGTCACGTTGAGGTGTCGCTGACCCATGGTGAAAGGGGTCTGTTGACCCGCTAAGACCACTTCAGTTGGTCTTGGGCTGAGCCTGTGCTTTGCAAGCCTCGAAAGCAGACTTGATTTCGTCCTCCTCGGCTTTCTGTAGAAAAATCGCAGAAACAAACTGTTCTAGTCACGTGCTTATTTATATCGGTTACTAGATTTGCCCCGTATCTTCTCAAAACTCTGCAGACAAGGCGCAAGAAAATTTTACGGCGTAAAATTGTGGAGCAGTGATGTGTGTGCGTGTGTGGGTGGGGGGGGGGGGGGGGGGGGATGCGTTCTGACACGTGTATTTAATTGCGGCGTTTACGCTGAAGGAGTATCGCATCGAAACTATTGCTGTAAATTCCAGGTGCATCGCGCCGTCTTCCACAGAAACGGTCCATGGTTTTTCGGACGAACAAGTTAAAGAATGAAGAAATCACAGATCGACCTACAATGAAGCTTCTTTGTTTTGATGTCGTTTATAATGGTTACGTGAGCGCATGACGCAAGAACACGTGTGCCTCGACTTTAGCTAAAAATGAAAGACGTCCTCTGTGAACGACAAATTTTGTTACCTATCTGACCTGCAGTTTATAATATTGTAGTTCACCGGGGTAGCTCCAGTTCTGGCTGGTCATCGTAGCTTGCGGTTGCTTGAGACCTTCTCGCTGAAATTTTCCTCGACTTCAAATAAGCTACGTCAGGCTATGCACAGTAGATGCACAGTCGTGCTAAATCACCGTAGTAATAAAGGCTGACATGGTTGGTGAAGCCAGCACAAAAAAAAAATCGGCAGAGACACTTAAGACTGCTTACGTGTGGGAATGCGAAAGCAATATAGTCCCTTTGATGAAATGACTTTCCGCACGTTCCGTGTTCGCGTTAACTCTAACTGCGCCTCGGTGAGGCCAAATGAAAACGCGCCAAGCGTCTCAACGCACTCACTTGCCCGTGAGGAGTTCATAACTCGAAGGGCCGCTCAGCGGTGTTCAATTGGACATGAATACATTTTGTTTCATATAGTCATTTTATACACTGTCGTGGCGCCACCTACTACCCATTGGCTGCGCCGTCATGTGCCTAACGACGCACGCACTTGGCCACACGTTTAGACGGCCAGATGGCTTTGACGTGACGTTCGCAATGGCGCACGCACTAGGCATACCTTTAGTCAACCAGAACCGTGGAGCCGCCGTGGGGTCGGGAAAGCGTGCTCGTCTCGGACCCCAGATGCCCGGGTTCGATTCCCACCCATATGGAAATTTACCTAATTTTCTTTTCGAATGCATTAATTTAATTTGTTTATGGGAGTCTCCCTGATAAATTTGACCTCAATTCGAGCATTTATAAAGCGTTTTTACTCTTTGCCGTCGGCCATTTTTGGTACCATCATTCGGTCACGCCGCCGACTACAACGCCGGATTTTCGCCTAATGGGGCATATAATGCTTTCCCATTAAAATGCAGGAAAGGGAGTCTAAGCTGGGGTTAAGTATATGTTGTTGGTTTTGTTTGTATTTTCACCCTCTCGGTTAACTGACAGACTCAAGTATTTCAGCTTACCGTGAAAATGGCCGTCTTCGCACCCGATTCCGCAGCCTGGAATAAAATACCAAACTGATGAATACAATGCCGAATACAATACAATACAATACACCTATCAAAAAAATGTATACGCAAAATGGCTGAAGACCTGTAACGACAACGCAATTTATTTGTGTTATATATTCATTTTGTTTGTATTTTTCACATATTCTGCAGTGTGTGCGCTGAGAAAGACTGTCCAAGCATTCGCCAACTGATGTAGGCATACATCACTGTATTGCAGTGATGTATGCAATACATCACATAAACCTCGGTGCTGAGAGATGCATCAATCTGAGCACTTCTGCACGTTTAAGAATAACAAGAAAACTTACTTGTGCCGAAAACATAACATGACAATAGAGCGCGTTAACTTGACAACGATTGCTCATTAAAACACTAAAAAAATAATAAGTGAAGTGGAAGAAAAATGCACTTGTCGTTCTTGCCCCGGGCTCACCCCTTTGCGAAGTTCGCACAGCTTGTTCGTTGCGAGCAGGTCATCCTGGCTGCCAAACGTCTGCTTCAGGGCCTCCCACTTGCTCTTCATCTGCGCACCAAGAAAGCCTAACGTGGCGTAACTATTTCCAAGGCGAACGACTTCAACAATTACGCGCTTCCAGGTAACGCAGAGCAGTGTGCCTCCTAACAATGGGGGAAATTACTCCCAGATAAATTACTCCGAAACCATGCATATAGGCACAACGTGAAACGATGTTAGCTCGTTCGAAGTATTTTTTTCAGTGGGGGTCTGGTTTTATGGTACGTTATGCCATAGTTCCTGAAATCTCGCTTACGGTCACGCTCAATGGGATGCGTGTAAATTTCTCGGCACCAAACTTACGTAAGGATAAGAAAGAGAAAGTAATGTATCGTGTTGCATTTAAACTCAGTGTTATCGCATCATATAGCAGATAAAGTTAAACCATTTGTCACAATGCGAAGAGTGCAGTGCATGGTACAGTACATTAATCAGTGCAGTGCATGGTAGGATATTATTGAAAATGATAGTTCGCCAACTCAGACAGAGGGAGAAAGAGTGACTTTGAAATTTATCTGTGGGCACCAGGCAATGTTGAGAATTTGTACAATGCAATGTAATATTTGCAGCGACATCACGCCTCATTAAAGCAGTCTACAGCAAATATCCTCTCAAACGAGCGTGTACGGCGCGAAAGAAAATTAGCCATTCATATTTCTTCATGTTCCTTGGCGACCGAATGCAAGAATCAAAGATCTTTAAACAGTATATTGTACTTAACTCGGCGACGATGCAATTGAGCTTGCGGGATGGATAAATAACGCCGCCAAGGGGCACCAAGTGCCCCATTAATTCAGTGGCAGTTGTCTGCGTGGTCCCTGGCTAATTTTTCGCTTTTCATTGCATTTATGTTTTCAAATCGCCTTAATAATAATAATAATAATAATAATAATAATAATAATAATAATAATAATAATAATAATGATGATGATATGATAATGATGAAACTTTTGGATGTGGGGGTTCTAAGGCATCGGGCCTCACCCCTATTTGCTTACCTGGGCTGAAACGTGGTTTGTGATGCATTGCACCGCCTGTACTTTCATGTTGTCAGTCAGGTCTGCAATAATAAGAAAGTAGTCAATGCCCTGGTAAATGCAGTAACTATTAAAATCGAAATAGCTGGCTCAGGATTTTTTTTTGGGGGGGGGGGGGGGGGGGGGTGATAGGAACTTTTCACTTTTTTTAATCATCAATTAACAATACTAGTGACCTCAATGTACATGAAACACAGTAGTTGGTTTTCTTTTCATAACTACTGAGGACAGTAAAGAAAAACATTTATGGGATATTGAGATGCACTTAGGAACACGGTGTACTGCACCAGCTCATTAGTGTGCTTGATTTCACGTACATAAAATTATGTTCGTCACTACACCTGGTGATCCTGTTAAACTATTTGTCCCGCAGAGTATGTCGCATTTTCGTCAACCGAAAACTGGAATCATGGCAGAAAAACCGCCCCTTACGTTGTCGAGATTAGTAGGATGCGCGCATCTACAACGGCGTGTGGAAGCTCTGATTATTGCCCCTGCATGCGTTTGCGCATAGAGGTACATTTTCATAACTTCTCAATTGTGACTTATGCCCTAAAACAAATATCATTGCCATAGCAATTACATTGGCCCTCCAGGCGCATTGTTGCCGTCGTTGTCGGTGAGGCGATCCTTCTGCATGCATGGGTACGCTAGATACATGCTATATTATTTAAACGCCAAATTTACTCTGACCAGGTTTTGTGGTCTTCGCTGACATCAGAAAGTTGGCGATTGCAGCGCGCAAAGAACAGTCATAAAACATTTAATTCACAGCGTACGCCTTTTATCTTGTATTATTACAAATTGCAAAACAAAATTAGGGCTGGCTATCTAAAAGTGATATAATTTCACTGGTACTGGTGCCAGTGCTCTTTTTGGATCTGATATTTCACTGGGCGCTAACCAATGGGCCAATGATTTCCCGTCGGTCTAAAGCTTTGATCTCATCTCGTGCAGCGTCGAGTTGCAACTCTACTAATAATTTACAATCTATTAATAATTTACAAATCAGACCTGTGAAGTATAGTTTTGATATTCTAGCTCCAGTGTTAATGTATATCTACAATCCCTGTCTTTCTTCTGGTGTGTTCCCGTGTAAAATGCAGATTGCCAAGGTACTTGCAATATTTAAAAAGGACATAAGACACAAATGTGTAATTATAGACCAATTTCAATATTACCTATCTTGCCGAAAAGGGTTGGAGAAAGTTATTGCCTATCGTATAACAGTTTTGCTGAAAGGAAGAGATTTATTTTTAGTTGTCAGTATGCTTTTCGAAAACATTTATCCGCGGAAGTTGCCCTCCTTGAACAAAATAATTCATTCTGAACAACCCGGAAGAGCGTTTTTTACCCTAGGAGTATCTATAGATTACAGTAAGGAATTTGACTGTATAAATCATGCTCTATCATTGCAAAAATAACTTATTACGGTATACGAGGCATAGCTCTATACTTAATCACATCGTACTTAAAACACAGAAAGCGGCTAGTGCAACTTGATGCTGTATCACATGACAGACCAGTCAATGTTGGCGTTCCGCAAGGAAGCATCTTGGGACCCCTTCTTTTTAATTTCTACATAAATTACTTAGCTAATGGTTATCCTAACACAAAATATGCTATCTATGCTGACGACACCACTTTTCTAATTAAATCCAACGATGCACGTAGCCTCGTAATGACAGCCAAATTTATTCTAAGAAAAGTATATGAATGGTATGTTGAAAACAGCCTTTAAAGTAATGTAATCAAAACTAAAGCAGTGTTGTTTGAAGCTAAAAATAAGAAAATTACACCGGAAACATACTTACTTATAGGGGGCTCAAAAATTGAAATTGTAAAAACAATAAAAACGCTAAGTGTCTTTTTTGATGAGCATATGTCGTGGAACACCTATTATCACTTTCTCGCTGGAAAACTGTCCCAAGTAGTAGGCGCTGTGTGCTGCCTTAAATATTTTCCACGCAAAATAAAAATACTAATTTACAATGCTTTATTCTTAAGTCATTGAAATTACTGCTCTCTATAGTGTGGGGTACCGCATCTAAAACTAATATACACTGTTTCTCTATCTTGCAGAAAAAATAATACGCTTGATATATAATAAGCCGTAGGACGCTCCTACTCAGCCGCTGTTCCCAATACTTCATCTACTTAAAATTCAAAATCTCTTTCAACAGCGTTTGGCACTGACGTATCGCAAGGAACTCAAGCACGCGGTAAACGGTATTCGAAGTATAATAGCTCGTCTACATAAGCATGTTGCAGCCTATGACACAAGGTCACCTAAAAAATGGAACATTCCACACTCAAGAACAAATTATGGTCAACATATGCTTCGACATACACTTCCGACTTTACTCAATAACCTACCCTTACGAAAAATAGATCGTATGTCCTTATGGAGCTTGCAGAACTACTTCCCGTCAAACAAATTCTTATTTTTTATTGCCTTTGGGCATATCCTATGCTGTAAATGACCTTTTATTTTTTAGTTTGCTGCACTGAATATAGTGCTATGTTACGTTTTCTTTCTTTTTTCAGTTTTTGTATCAAAGATGCTTTAGTAAATCTATACTGCTCATGTATAAATTTTATATTTTCTTGTGCACACAGACTACTTGTTTTCTAATTATTCAAATGTACTAATTCCTGTTTGTATACATATATTTTTGTAAATTGGCGCCTACCCACCTGTGTACTCACTTGTGAGCGCCCACTACCTTCTGTTGCCATTGATGGGTTTTTGGGCTGGTGAAGTTGCCTGCGCGCAACTTTTTACCCAGACACCCACCATAGAATTCTTTTTATGGGAAAAAATGGCTAAGGTTTAACTCTTGTAAACCTAGTTATCACGAGCGAAAGGTCTGTTTGGCTTGGTTTTGCAACGACTACGCACACAGTGTTTCATTAAAGTTAGGCTTTATTGCAAATCTGATTGTATGTCTTTGTGTTTCTTGAATACGGTCTTTGCTTGAAATTTCGAAGCCTGCCGTCTGGCTATATCTACTGAATGACTGGATTCAGCCAGTCGCTTGAGCTGAAGCGCACGCACAGACGGCCCAGCCGGCGCGCCATCTACGGCGAGACTGAGCGCCCAAGCGCCGGCGAAGCAGCCGTGAAACCCTCGCCTATAGTCACGTGGTACCGCAGCGGTCAGGCTCCGAGCGAGCGCTGGGGATCCTCTCCGCAGGGGATCACGTGGCGTGACGTCACACCTGCCACACTTGCGCTCCGGCGGCTCAAGGTCATTGCGACGCGATGAATGACCTTGCGAGACATGGCGTAGTAGCGCTGCCGCTCTAATAATAAAGTTATTCATTCAAAATATTAATGTCGTGTTGATGAAAATTGCGATCTTATTATGTACGCTGCTGACACCTTTGAAGAACGTTCCTGTTTGGAGTTTGGTATGAAAAAAATTCACCGACGATTACGATACTCCCTGGTGCGAAATTTGAGCTTTTTCATTTCGCGATATATTGGCTGGCGCGGACAATCTGTCTCTATGCAGCACTCTTCAATTCTTCTAAAATGCTGCCTACTAAAAGCTCTTTAAGGCTGTCGATGGTGTTGGCGACTGCATTGGGCTCCAAGAGGACATATTTCTACTCTTGGACAGACAATGAGCTAACAATGGTAGTAGGTTATACGCAGAAAACACACCATGTGCAATTTTTGTACTTTCTCTGTGATGCTCCATTGCTTGAAGTCGGCGAAATTAAAAATCATGGTGCGTACTTCAACAAAACTCTTACTTCTCTCCACACGTTATATATGTGAACCAACGTGCGCCTTTCCCGCTCTTGGCATTGTTTGTTGAAGGTCAAGTCATCTCAGCTCCCTTGCGGCCTTTCTGAAGCTGTATACTGCTGTGTGCCTTCCACTACTAGAGTTTGGGGGAGAGCGCGCAAATCTGATCCTGATCTCAGTAAGCGCGTCCAGAATAAATACATATATATTTAAAAGTAGCACTATTTTCGTTCTGGTGAGCATAATTCAGTCCTTCATTTGTGCCTGAAATCAGAACTTCAAAATCAAGACGTACTAAGTCAAACATTTTGTTCCTCTTTAAGGTCGTTCATCTCACTATACATCAACCAAAGCCTCTTAATCACGTACAACTTCACATATCGAAAAAATCTACCAGGTAGCATTCCGCATTTTCTGCGCGGCTGTAACAGTCACTGCCCTATGGCTTGACTTGAAAAAACATGCAATACGTACTCTGCCCATTTCCCATATTTCAAAGTTCATTTCTTGTGTTCTGTGCAAGTACAGATAATCACGTTGTATGATTAACACGCTTTCACGCACGCCTTACTTTACGACACATATTGCAATTTACCAATTGTAGCCGGTGAGTTTGCAAGACGCATCCACTTGAAATGAACTTTAAATATGACGCCAGTTCCGAAATATTATTTCCCAAAGTGTGGGACGAAATACATGGGCGTTCCAGTTACTTTTGTGCTTCAATGTATAAAACAGCATTTTGGCAAAAAAGTAAGTGGAACAACAGTGCATTTTTACGGCGAGTTTGATGGTACACATTTCCAAACTGGTGTCATTCTAGAAATTCATTCCAAGTGGATACGCCTGACCAGCTCACCGGCTACAATTCGTAAATTGTAATATGTGCGTAACGTTATTAACTAAGAACTTCATTAGTGATTTTTGTTCATTAGTTGAATATGTGTTTCGATTTCTCGTGCTACTATGTCCGCCTCTTCGAATAACCCAGCTCAACGATAAGAATTATGCTACCTGCCACTGGCGATTTTTAAAAATTCCGGAAAGCTTAATTTTGAACACTCGGTATTTCAAAGCTTGCGTTCTTCTTTCTGTTCCAAGCTTCCCACTTTCTCATGAGCCTTCTTTCCAGCTGCACTCCTCTCGTCGTTTCTCGTTCCTTCCATATATGTACTGACTCTCAATTTTGTGTTTTTGCTGGATTGTTGCTCACTGTAAACCTGGTTATCCTGTTTCCTTCTATTTTTTGTAGCATAACTTTTATTCGTAATTGTTTGACCTTTTTAGCTACCTCCGGTTGTTCTTGGGCGCATAAAAGAAAGAAAGATTGATTGATTGATTGATTGATTGATTGATTGATTGATTGATGATTGATTGATTGATTGATATTTTGCTACAATTGCCTGCACAGAGGATTCCATGACTCTGAACATTCGAGTCAATGAGCAAGAGATTGTTGAGCTCAGTGCAAAATAAAATGTATTCACAAGCACCCTTTGTTTAAAATAACACTACAGTGGTATTCACGAAAACACCTCGCGAAAATTCTACCGCTAAAACACAAGTAAAGAGTGACTATCTCAATTCGTGCATTACCGAAAACTTGAACTTTTAGCGCTTGGACCGAAAAGATCCTATATGTTTGAAATTGCTTTTATTAGTCTCTTTAGGACAAGCACGTGAGCACTGTTCCGAAAGCCATTTTCTTTTTAAGCGGCAAAGATAAACACACTCGTGCATTCCGAGTTCTCTAACTTAAGACGTTAAGCCTCCGTACAGATATATGAGCGCCATTTCGTGTGCTCTGTGCACGCGCTTGTTCATAGCTGCGCTCCAATAGAAATCCTCCTTCCATCTAAGCGTATACGGTGGTCTGATTGGAAGCGGCTGTAATAACGCGACTCGCATCGACCGGATTACATTCGCATAACGCCGCACAACGAATGGAGGTCACCTTTACGAAGAGAATAACGACACGACTCTAGCAGAAGCAGAACAGTGAGACAAGTCTTGCTGTAGATAGAACGGCTCTAATAAGGCAAAAAAAGCCAAGACACTCTTTTAACTGCGGCTTTCGCTCGAACAAAAAACCAGAGTCGCGTATAAAAAAGAATATACAAAGGTTAATCCTCACATCCAGTGCCACGTACTGCTTGAGCAGTGTCTAACTGTACTTTTTTTTTTTTACTTGGACTCCGTCTGGCGAAAAACTGTAGCGGTATGTAAACAGTGCATGGACATCTTGAAGGCTGCGAGGTCTATAGAGAGGTTCAAAGGTAAGGTAACATGCCGTGGCTTACCGCAGAGTTCATCGCTGCTCTTGGCGGTGGCGACCAGCAGGCCCACAAAGATGAAGCACAGCAGCGCCTTCATAGCTGCGGTTCGAGCGTTCTTCCCTCTTCAAGCAGGACGACCGGCGGCGGACGATGAGCGGCGAGTAGTGTGGGCTACTCAGGGCCACCCTTTTATACAACTCGGTGGTCCGGTGACTAGAGGACTAAGGCGCGTGACGCCGCGTCTCCGGTTGGGCTTCCGATCCATCGGTAGGTGCAACACGAGCCCATCATCTCTTTTCACTATTGTCTTCCCTCATCCTTTCGCCCCTGAGTACTTGCCGTATTTGTGCGACAGGAAGACAGCCACCTGATACAACGGATGTGCGCTGACGTAGCGGCGGTCGGTAAAGTAACCTGCGGATGGTAAGATGGCCTAGCACCGGTGGAAGGGATAACATGCTCTTATTTTATGTACGCCTGCGTACCGATCATGCTTTTTTGCGTCGTTTTTATACAAATATTACATTATTTAGCCTCTCATTTCCCCCAAGTTCTAGCTAAAAGCGCGGTTGGCTTTATAACAACAGAATGTTATAAGGGTTGATCCTATAGCTCCCATATTCCTGAAGTCGAATACGTATAGCTAGGCGTTTGTGCTAGCGTAAACTGTAGACACTCTATTGTGCCATCAGAGGGAGCTGATTATACGAGCGCAGTAGTTTTCATAAACGCACTATTGCCAATGAAGTGCCGCTCACCTGCATACTTCGTGTGAGCAACATCAACATCAGGTGAACTACCGAGCGAAGTACACGAAAGAGATAAGGCTTAGCACACAAACTTGGCATTGCCTAGAGACAACGTATGTAATAAGCTGTTGGCCAGAACTGGCCGTTGCACCATGAAAACTCATTAATCATCTTGGATTGAGATGGCTCTTGTCTCCATAAAATTCCATAAATAAGATTGTTCATAGTCCTGAATACTTACAGTGGTTCTTATGCCTCAAGCTTTACAGCTGCTGTGCCCTTTATTGAACGTTTGCAATTTTGCAGTTTCTTGTAGCGCTTTTTCTTTCTGTTGTGATATGACATTTCTGCTTACCAGATGGTAATTTTTTGTTTCGTTTATATCCTTGAACCCGTACTGCCCTCTATGGCTATGGGTTCACTCAAGACAAAGATTTAAAAAAAAACACTCAACCCAATGTTACCAAAGGAAATTTGCTTGCTTTGAATGCTTCACTTCACTTATTTCCATCGGTGCTATAATGTTTACTCTTTTGACACGAAAGTGGATTTTAAGATACAGAACTGTTTTACCTGGCTATTTTATAGAATACGTGGCAACATTTTTAATCACCAGTAGCGAAGCCATCTCTTGCAATTAGAAAACTGTCATAAATATAATAGAGCACAAGATCAGTAGATGCATTTATTGTTTGCGCAAATTACACTGAGGTGAGAAATCGAAAGAACTTTCCAACGATGGCTTGTAGAATATACAAGTGCAATGCAGCGCATGAAGCACTCATGAAGCGATTTTCGTGAGAGCTATTTCGTATTCAACCGTTGTTTTTTTTCCCTCTCTTATGCATAAAACAAAAGTTTGGCACGACGCCCATTCATGTTACCCCCAATACGCTGCTTCGAAGATACATCTGATTCTTTTAAAGTCCTCGTTGCTCTCAACTTCACGTCGACGACACTAGCCAGAGCGGCAGCCCGCAGGTTCGCCCTTTCAAAGCAAGGAGCACTTGAGCATGGAGGCGTAACCACTGGTACGCTTGCAACGCAACGCTTCACTGAAGCCTCCGATATTAACCAGGGGAAGTACACAACGAAAGGGCCCGGCGTAGTTCACCAACTTGGAATTTGCATCCAGGCACCACTTGACGCAATTGCCCACGAAGAATTGCTTCACGGCGGGACTGAGCCTCTCGGGGTCTACGGACAGCTGCTGGAGTTCAGACTCAACCGTCGTGTACGCTTCGTAAGCTACTCTTGCACCCACAAGGTCGGAGAATGCCGTATCCGTGTCCATCACAAAGGAACTGTCTACATCCGGCGGGTTGTGAAAAGGTAGATGGTCGTTCTGCACAATTTCATTAGTATGGTAAAAAACAATTAGACGTCTGGTATTTACAAATTTCATCCACCAAATGCAGTCATCAAGTTAGCAAATGAATAAATGCATTTTCTTTTTTCCAGAAGATTGCCTTACTCGTGATAGCTACAGGAGAGTATGGAAAACTGGGCGAATTGGTATTGATTAATGGAACATAAGCGAAAGCGCACTAGAAACGAAGGAAGGTGTAGACGCAACACGAAGCTACAGAAGCCAGATTTTCTAGCATTTTTTTAACACGAAAGTGTTTTATGCCGGGGTCCACCAAGACTTCACTGACGTATTTCCGTCACGGAAATACGTCAGCTTACAATGTACACGAACATAATACAAAGAAAGAAACCAGAAGAAAAGGTTCCACAAACATGCAAAATTTGGAAATCGAACCCACGACCTCTCGGTCCGCGACGATAGATCGCCGAGCGTTTAACCCATTGCGCCACAAACGCATTTGCAGAGAGCTACACAGACGCGCCTTATATATCTAACACTCCTCCGTGTACCCGCGCTCTTGCTCGGGGCGGTGCCGCCGCCTACGAGCAGAAAAGAGAAGTACTGCATTATGACACTAACGCGCACCGACAGTGAACGCTTCGGTGGTCTCAGCACTACGACGCCTCGATGCCAGCATTCGAAGGGACGCTGGCATCAAGAAGCACTACCAACGCCACCTAGGTGGCGTTCACCGTACTCAGCACAGCGGAGCGTGGCCTCCGCAATTAGCTCTGAAAATGTTTCTGAAGTTGATCGCGGAGGCTGCAATTACGACGCGACGCGCTGTACGCGCTGATTTGACTCGGTGACGATTCAGTTACGTGCTTTGTCTTGCGCGTTGTATTAGTGTGTCAGTTACGTGCTTCGTCTTTCGCGTTGTGCTAGCGTGTGCAGCGTAGTGCAGCTTCCATATGCACGACGGTTGCTCATGGTCATCGACGTTGGTAGTCGTGATGGAGGAGACGTGCCACCAGGCGTCAGCGTGGGTGCATCAACGCCTAAGGGCGCTTTAGCCACAAAACACCAATAGACATTATATATCAATGTGCAATAAACATTACACTACTTCTGTGAAGACACGTTTCATTTTCGCGTTCTATACCGATTCCTATATAAGAGGGATCAACCCCATTTTTTTTACTTTTCATTATTTTCATCCATCGACACTTCTTGGCACCATTACCGTGGGGATGAATCACCTACTCGGTGTGATGGATGGTAATGATTGAATAGACAATAGAGAAAATAATCGTAGCAAATACGGTCCCAGCTTAGAGTATTTCAGCTAGCTTAATTTTGATATAGTACCCACCGTAGCATGACAGTGGCGATCGCACTCCGCTGCCGAGCACGAGGTCGAGGGTTCAATTCCCGTCCGCAGCGAATATACTCTGATCGGGGCGCAATCTGAAAACACTCGTGTACTTATATGTTCCCGTTAAATAATCACAGGTGGTTAAAATTCATCCAAACCCCTTCAACCCGATGTCTATGATATCGCGTGCGTTGCTTTGAGACGTTAATCCGTATAACTTAGTTCTTTTACTTTGAATGTATGTAACGATTAGTGGGGAAAATCATTTGGCGGGGGATAGCGTAGTTAATAAAGGAAATTATACTCTTAAATACATAATCAAGCATATATTGACATTCGGTGCCCTGTATGATTGACCTGGCTCTAGTGAATAATATGCTCAGTAGCCTCAATTATGTGCGTAGAGAATGTCGTAAAGCGGGCAGAAATCTTATAGGGGACCGCAACATCGTCGCACTACTATTCTCGGTTTATTAAGGCGAAAGCCTTAGGTGGCTCATGGGTCGAAAACTCCGACGACCGTCCGGCGTTATGGCACAAAAATGCAAGTGAGGTCTCAAGTCACGTCTCAGACACATTAAATAAACTGTTATCATGAGTAGGAGCAAGTTTGAATGACTATGGAAGCTACGAACATAGCTGCATTTGGTGAGGCATGCGCCAGTAAGCCATCAATAGAGATCGATAACATCTGTTCGCGCTGAACGGACACCCTTCTAAATAATCAGTGTGGCCACAAAAGTGTCTGCGTGTGGTTTTCCCTGATTTGTTCATATTTGCTGAGCAATGTACACGTGTCTTATGACGTTTTGAGGAGTATAAGTACGCCTGCGAGAACTGGAAGTAAATCTGTTGTTGAAAGTTAGCGCTGTGTCTTTGTCTAATGTGCCTTTCCGTTTCCCTCTCATTCTGCTTGCGCTACAAGAAAGTAGACGAACGAATCAGAAAGAAAAAGCCATGACCGTTCCAAGGTGCCTTTAACCATGCAGAACCGGTGGCGATATCTAGGCGAGCAAAAAAGAGAGGAGGAAAAGAAGTAATAGGAAGTAACAACGCATTCGAATAAGGATCTCAAAGTTATTTCATGAATATCTCGTGACCGCACAGGCTTTCGCCTTCATCCTCTTAGCGTATGCTAATGTGACTGTCAGCTTTTATTGCCACTGAGAGTAAAGGGGCTGATATGTTTATACACATGAAAAAAGCTGAGTTCTCAGCGCACATTTTAACCCAAAGTTCTCATTTTAAATCACTGTCTCTTAGCCTCCCTCAGCGACCGCCATTTTGACATGACTTGTTTGATGTTAAGGAGTGCGGGGCCACCACTGTGTCGTCTGCTCGAAATTTTTTTTAACTATGTATGCGGCGTGCCGGTCTCTCCTTCCTCCGCACAATCTGGCACCAAATGGCACAGAAAGAGCGTCGCCGTTGCATTGTGCCCGCAAGTTTTTCACTCGCGCGATAAAAACGGCTCAGACCAGAGAAAATCTACAACTATCCCGGGCCAGCCACTGAGACGCACACGCGAAAACGAAACCCCCGCGTATGCCATGCACAGTGGCCCCGCTGATCACGCTTTGTTTTGTCCCCCGCCAGTGTTGCCACACTGCTGTACGATTCAACTGCGATACAAAAAATTGCAAATATAAATTTTCTACTGCGCAGAATGTGCTCGCATTTTGCTATCTTTATGTGAGATGCTTTAACACGCAGTGCTAAATTCATGCTCGAAAATTTGGTTTCGTGGCCCCTTTAGGAACTCCACATTCATTTTATCTTGTGAGCTTAAGGGCCCTGAACCAGACCTCGAGCTTGGTAAAAAAGTCACAGGCCTGCGCGGCACACGCAGCACAGTCCCAGCGTAAACTGGTGGAGCGGCTCGAGAGTAGCTCCAATTTCGGCACCACGGTCTTCGCGGCAAAGTCTCTTCGCCTCGTTTTGACGAGAACGATCTGAACTGTCCGCCCGGCGTCAACGGCGAGCTGCGGCTTGAAATGCTCTCTGCACAGCAGTCTGCTGAGCCCGATGATGCCTCGTTGTAGCCGCGCACGTAGCTCTACGATTACAGGCGCCTTAACTAGATTGCGCCACCATACTAGCGGAGGCTCGGGATCGCGCTGATTGCGCGCCTCGTCTGAATCGCATCTCGTCGTCTGCGTCTGCGCGCCTACCTCGGGCTTATTTATACGGCATTTTCCCGCTACTCGATAACAAGCGCTTGCGTGGCTCAGTGGTAGACTATCTGACTCTCTCGCAGCGGGCCCCGGGTTCGATCCTGGCTAGAACCGGGTACTTTTTTTCGCATTTCCGGCGATACCGGTTACGGTCACCGGACACCGTCGGCGGAGGTGACGGTGGACACCATCGCGAACAGAAACGGCTATTGGAATGAGCCCATAACAGCTTACGCTGTAAAACACAGTCCGCGGATAGCATACACTGCTGTGAACATCTCAGCCAAATTTTGCACTCGCGCGAGTAGCGTGGATCTCGCAAGCGGAGCGCGAAGTCACCTTTCTCTCAAATGCTCTCTTTTCAACAGAAGCCTGCTCCTCGACCTCTTCTGGACGCTTTATTCCGTAATATAGCAAATTACCATACGCGGCTGCTATTGGCCAATAGCTGACATCACTCAAGAAGGGTATTGGATCATTGTGATTCTTCCTACTGTTATTGTGTATATTTATTGACGCAGTTTAATAAACAGGCTGAAGTAACCGAAAATCTGCTTTCGAATTTCGATAATAATTACGTACTTCCGCCATACGCTGACTATCGCCTGCTTACGCTCGGCTGCCGCCGCCCGTGTAGGAATTAAACTTTGGCCACCCTGCTTATCGGTATCGTAGCCGTCGGGTCTTTTCGACTAGTTTCCGACTAGTTTTGAACAATCAACTAGTCTCGAACCACGCGAAGCTTAAGGTCAGACCACACGCATGCTTGCCAGCACGCGCTCACTCCTGGCCGCTCCTGGTTAGACACCTTGGCATACTTCGCTTCGTAATGAGTCATTGATAGCGCTTCAAAATGCGCAACTTGGACGTGGCTACTATCCGTCGGTCAAGCTGGTACAGGACAAAGTCGGTCCGCACTGTAGCACAGCCATGTAGCGATGCATGTACTTTTAGCACGGTAACCTTTAGGTTAACCTATAATTGCAAGTAACCTATAACATAAAGGTTACTAGGCTACTAAAACAACTTGATCTTGATCATGTGTTGAAGCGTCTATTTTAATGGTTACTGCATGCAACGCCAAATGTCATGTAACATTTAGATTGTAATCTAAATGTAGTAATCTAGTAATTCGTGGCTGAGGGGACCTATAGCATGGATTGGAAGTTTACTGATTACTGTGGCATATTGCGATCCTTATATGGTGTTTTCAGCCGGGACTAACCTGTAGGATATAATGTGCGAGCGGGGGACTGAGGCAGGTGAGACTAAATTAGGATTTTATTAGTACCAGTCGCGCACTTTGGTTTCACAATATTAAAAAAATATATTTAAATCTTGCATGAGCGCATGCTCAAGTCAGACAGCAGCAATGCATTGGTCAATGATCTATACTGCATTCGTGCCATTATAATCTAAAAGCAAGCCGACGACGCCTCGTGTCATGACTGGTAGCGAGGAGACTCTTCATCACCTTCTCTGTGACTGTCCTCACTACAATTTACAGAGACGATCAATCGCAATCGCGATAGCGCGCTTTGACGGAAGACCTCTAACAGAGGAACTTATTTTGGAATGCCGCCATCCCAATCCATCGCAGCGGAGGGCGACGAGGGCTCTGTTGTAGTCCTTAAGGGCAACAGACTTGGACAAATGGCTGTATCCTGAACATAGGTTTATAGTGCTACAAGTGCTACTGCGCTGTGCAGTGATAGTATGCGGTGACAGTGACCGACTGTGGTTATGTATCTGTGCTCCCTTTGTTTCTCTATCTCTACTTTCCTGTCACTTTACCTCCACGTCCGCTCTCTCCCCAGCGTAGGCTAGCAAACCGGATCTTCCCATCTGGTTAACCGCCTTGCCTTTCCCCTTTCTTTTCTCTCTCTCTCTCTCTCTCTCTCTAAAAGCAAGCCACGGAAACAATGAATATACATCGGAGAATATTGTGGCAAACAATGTTGTGGCAGATATTAGACAGTTTTAGTTTTGCGTGGTTACCGGAATAGCGGGCGTACCGGAATAGCGGGATCGAAATGCGCATGCGAAGAACGCTAAACGACCCATACCGTTTACCGTGCGCACGCTATATCTCAGAGTTAACGTTACCGTGTTAGCGTGTTTACATAGTTTACGTAAAACATAGCGGCGGTCCCGGTCGCCCGCTTCGAACTGAATTTGGCGTTGTTTTTGTAGAATTCGCTTCGTTCGTAGCAAATGACTGCGTAAACGGCTTTTGCTTAGTCTCATGCCGCTTCGATGAGAGAGTGTTATGGCTAATCTTGAGGAATTTTCGAGATCGCTTCTCGTTTCGAACGCGCCTAAGCCTAACGGGAGAAATTTTCTCCGAGATGCGAGCGCCACCTGTCGGTAATGTCGGGAGATAGGCGTGACGACGGCATATGGCCTCTGAGATTGGAACCTTTCGGAGGCTATGGTAGACAGCTTGTACTGCTTGTCTGTTTCGCTGCAGATCGGCGGACATGGCAAGTAAAAATACAACGCACTCCTGGCTTCCATTGCGCTGCCTCTTCGCACTTTCCGGACGCACACACACATAGACTTAGGTGCCCTATGTATGCGAAATTCAAAGTGTAATGGAATAGCGTCCCGCACGTAAACTACGCTATCACGCTATACTAAAACTCTCTTTCTGCAAAGTTCGTTTGCGGAACGGTAATGCTATTTCCCTTAAACCCGCTTCAATGTGGTGAAAAGCCCCCCGTGGCCACTGCAGGCATTTTAGGCAGTCGTATAAAACATAGACTTGTATACCAGCACAAAAACTAAAAGCGAATACATTATGGTGATTGAATATGTATTTCCACCCAATCTTTTTTTTTTTTTTTGTTTCCTTGGGTATCAATGCTCCTTTTAGTTGCGTTTGTTTCATCTTCTCCTGAAAGGCAACACCCACTGACAGCGGGCGCACGCTGAAAGGTGCACGTGAACGCGTGCTGGAGTACTGCAAACGCTCTACGACCGACAGAATGAGGGCGACAGGCAGGTTGAATAACTATTTTATAGACGGTTTCATCCAGAGCCACCGCGCTCTGGCAACGCTGTGCGCCGGCATCCGGCGCCCGTAGGGAACTTCCGGTAGCCGCTGCTTTTGCTTGTTTTTGCTGGTATTTGTTCGCTCTCGCGCTCGTCCTGCGCATATTCTGTGTTATTTTTCGGGTATATCGATATAATTGCGACTTTTGGCATTCAGTGCGTTGCGTGACGGCGAGTAGCTCTTTTAGCATCGACTGTTTTCATTACGTTTACTCGTCAACAGTGTTTTTCAAATCTGGGAGCCTACCAAGAGCTCCCAGATTTGCTCTGCTCACTTCATCCAAGGTACGTTACTGCGTGGAGTAGCCGGACTGCTATAATGCTGAATAATAAAAGTGCTACTGCGCGATTGTTCTGGCCGTATGTCGTGTAACTCACGCGAGAGCAGATCGACTCTCGCCCCGAGTTTGCCCGCTCGTCCAGTTTCTTGCCTCGGCGTGGATCGCCATGCTACGAACATGGGTATAAATTATTGTTTAGCGGGTGCTATGCTGCCGCCATTTTATTTTAATGTTTTTCGTATCTGGGGCACAAGTGCACTTCTGCGGCTTTGCTACCTAGGTACATGTGCGCATTGGTTTATCATGTTTAACGTCCCAAAGCGACTCCGGCTATGACGGACGCCGCAGTGGAGGGCTCCGGATAATTTCGACCACCTGTGGTTCTTTAACGTGCACTGACATCGAAGAGTACGCGGACCTCTAGCATTTCGCCTCGATCGAAATGCGACGGCCGGGTCCCAAACGGCGTCTTTCGGGTCAGCAACCGGGCACCGTAACCACTGAGCCATCGCGGCGGCATGTGAGCATTCGTATCGGTATCGCAGAGCAGAATGGCAGAAAAGTTAGCGATTTCCGTGCATGCATGTAGGAAGTTTCGGCCACATTCTAAAAGCGTTTACGAATTAACGGAGGCCAATTATGGATTGCAATCTCGTGCCCAACACTACAGGTTTCATTTTGTTAGAAGTGTGGTAAATTCGTGAGCATTTAAGTTAGTCCCATTTCAGTCGACCTAGGCTTCTTGCACTAAATGACTTTTGAGAATGTACAGTTATTTGTGAATGCATATTGAAAAGCAGAAACAAGGCATATGACGCAGAAAACATGTGCATGTACACATGCACAGCTTACCACTTCATCCTCCATCTTGCAGCAATAAAAGTGCCATTGCGAAATGCAAAAACGCCCGTGAGATTGTGTTGTAGGGCACGTTAAAGAACCACAGGTGGTCAAAATTAATCCGGAACCCTCCACTACGGCGAGCCTCATAATCAGAACTGGTTTTGGCACGTAAAGCCACAGAAAGAAGAAAAAAGTGCCATTAAAGTTTTTCTAGTTTCCGGCAGTCCCATTACCTGCCTCGAAGACAACAGTCTGCATTCACTGCATGTCCTCACTAAGATGCTCCGCTTGTTGCTCCGGGGTTGTAACTGAGGGAAGGTGTTTGGAGCCCGGCGAAAACTAAAATCGCACGGCATCATCGTCCAGCGGATCGGGCAGCTCCCTGCCTCTAAACATCAGCTTTTGGCGATACCGATCTTTTGCTTCGGTGCTAAGTCGCTCGTCATCTTGACAATATTCAGGATGTAGAATTAGCTCATCACAGATTCCACCAAGCAGTGCAAACATCGACACGCCGGCTTCACGTCGCGCACGCCTTCAAACAACATAGCCGGAAGTGCTTCTAGCTCTCCTGCCGGAAGTTCCGATGGGGCAACCAATCAGCGGCAAGCGAGGTTTGTTTGTAAACACTGAAACTGTCTATAGGGACAGAAAGCTGCTTTGTACACTTTACACTGCAACGGAATGTATTGCCACCGTGCTTTTTTTTTTTTTTTCATTTTAAACGTATAAGAGGCAGTGGTTCCTAAATTGCACCAAATGTCGGGTTCATTAGAGAACGACACACGTGCCACTTTTTCCCGCTCCCCAACACGCGAGAAAGAGGCCGCTATATTCATCTAACAGCGGGTGACAGCCGCTCCAGTATGGTCTCGTAGAGAGGTGAACATGCGCTTATGGTATGAGGCCGCAATGGCGGCCGGCTAAATGAGCAGGAAAAAAACATAGAAACACACCCGAACAGCAACATCTTTATAATGATATGGAATATTGGCATCTTGACATATGGTTCTGTGACACTTGGACGCAACTGTAGTTTCATTATGATGTTTGGTTGTGCTAGATGCATGGCGTAATCAAGGAGGATTTAAAAAAAAAAATGCTGGAGTGGAGCTGCTGTCTCAAAAGTGAAGCCGGACCGCCGCCATCTTACCAGAGGCAAGCAATAACGTTAGAAAAGAGCGGGGAATATATGAAGCACTTTCTTCCCACTCCGTGCTGTTTTTAGGTGGATAATTTAGCCGTGCAGATATCGTTGGACGTCTTCCTTTCTGTCACTGGTTTCAGAAGAAAGCCTTAAGTTATTTTCAAATTTTATGGTACATCATGATATTAATACCCAGACAAAGGTAATATTTTAAGTGAAAGGTTCGAGCTTTTAATTTCAAATTAGCCTAGCAGTTTGCAATAACTGACCAAAAGGATGTGAGCTGCTAGCAGATTTCAGCTATCACTGGCCCTGTTTCAGAGTAGAAGTATGGGCAAACTGTGGCTTCACCTGTGGTGGTAAGAAACTGCGGGGACTGCCACTCCAGCATTTTTTTTTTTTAATCCTTCTTGGGCGTAATCAAGCGCACTTCAGCTTCAGCCAAAGTTGAGGGCAGTCCTATCTCCTCTGCGTTGCGTAGCTCTCGAGATGCATGCCGGGATGAGTATCGCCGGTGCGCGCATTTTGTAACGGTCGTGTTGGGCTTCGTTTCATCGCTTTAACCACGTTTTACGCTCTCCCATGGGGTGGCGTGCGCTTCCCAAGTGTGCTGTGTGTCTCAGTCGCTCGTGACGCGTGGTGCAGTTACGAAAAATACTCCTAAATGTGCACGAGCCGCTGAAAAGAAGCCATGACGCCGTGGAGCACGGACATTCTTGCTGTGCTGCGTGGGCGATGCAACGAGGCGCATTGGTGATGGCCAATGGTAAACGTTATTCGCTTAGTGGTGAGCGTCGGTTGTCTTGTGACTGCTGTCACCAATGCCGAAGACAGGATTAAATGGGACCTAGGTAAGCAATGCTTCTTGTTCAATTATTTATTTGCTGGTGTGTGTCTGTGTCGTCAATTTCGCCCTCAATTCACGCTACTCATTTTTATCTGAAGGGAACTACTTGCTCGCTTTATAAAAATAGATTTTTTTTTGCATTCCTATCAGACACCTTGTTGGTTATTCTTAAAGCTCAAGTTTATGTAGCACTTTAGTGCGGACGCAATGCATTAGATTTCACGTACGGAACTGGTGCTTTGTGCTTATATGACCAGACGTCGGCAAAAACAATGATTGTTATATACAGCTATATATGCGTCGTGATCAAGAACTAAAGGGAGCATATAAGCCGATTCAGGCGCAGTGAGGTAAATTTTTACTGTCGTGGTGTGATCCTATCAAGCTTTCTCGCGGTCATAATCGTGGTACCCCGAACCCCTCGAACAAGATTTAAAATACGGAATCTAATATTGCAGAAAGCACCGACTGAGTGTGACAGACGTGCTGTGAACAGAACAGGTCGCGGCTTTGTACGACAGTTCGGGCACTTTTTCGCGCTTTCGCCACAACGTAGAGTATCTTGCTTGGCGACTGTACAATGTGTCTCGTTATGCAGCCGCCCCTCATATCTCACTGTTAGCTGCCAGGGGTTGTCAGGGTGTCAGGAGTTAGATGTCAAGGGTGATGGGGGTGTAAGTAAATGGTTGGGTATTAGGGGTGAGGTTAATTGTGCGTTTTAACAATTTTAACGAATGACGGCATCCGGCCTTTCGTGTAATGACTGCAATGCCATGGCCCTAAGGCATAATATTCTCGATTGTAGATCGTAGTCATCATTGTTACTTTCGCCATTGGGAGTTTTTGTACCATGAGCGCTAAGTATTCAAATTTTTATCTCTAAGATACACTTCATTACATCTTGCCGTTGAACTAATGAAACGAAGTAGCTGAGGATAATACGTTATGCAATAAGGTTGAAAGTGCTGCTAAATGAGTTGCGCTAGTACATTGCGGTGAAGTTTGACAGATGGCTGAAGAGGCAGTGTCCTAAATTCATAGGCATGCGCAGAAGGACGCGCGGGTGAAAACTTGCGAGACTGTATGCCTATACGAAAGGTTACAATACAAAAAGGCTACGTGTACCAATACTAAACGTTATTATATAGCTTTTAATTATTGGTGCAGGAAATTGTGAGAATATGCCCCTTTCTTAAACGTTACCGTGCTTAGAGGGATATAGCTGCGGTCTGCTACGTAGCGTAGATACCGCGGCCGCCGGGGGGTGCCGCGACAAGTCCACTGGCTGAGCGCACTGCGGCCATGGAGGTAGGAAAAAAACTAGGAGGGGGCGTCACGTGATACCGCTAGCCTCGGCTAGCCAACCTCCTCTAAAGCCGCCCCTCCCGCTCTCCGGGCCTTGTGCGCGGTGCCTTTTAGGTAGGAATAGGCCCACATGGTTGCTGAACCATTCGGGATTGTTTGGTACGTGGTAACTATAAGTGGCACCTGCCGTCAAAGGCATGGAGGCATGTTTTGCTACCGCAAATTGGCTTCTGCTACCGCGGGCGTCGTTCTTCGCTTCAAATGCGTTGCTTTGAAACGTGGATAGGCTGGGGAGCCAGACCCATGACGATATAATTTTCAAAGCATCACTTGCGCTTACCACCGCACTTAGCCAGCGCTCTCACCTCAAAACACGTCCAGAATATATTCCCGAGCGTGGTCTATTCTTTCGTCAAATCAGCTGTTGTGTACCTCAAACTGCGGAGCGTATTTTCTTGCTAGTTTTTTCCCGCTGTGTTGCACCTATATAGAATGATACGAGATGTTTCGCGGGATAGTTAGTTGTCGCATGTTTGCTTAGCAAAAAAGTTCTGCTCTAAGTATTTCGTTGTGAAATAAATAAATAGCATTAGCCTGCACTCTAAACGCCGAAGTCGTCGCCTTTCCTTGAAATTTACGTGCACAATATATTTTGCAAGCTTGTGTGGTGCGACGTCGTTACGCTGTTGAGACGCGCCTATTCAGTTCTCGCCGGTCTGTTGAGAGGCCGATGGCATTGAGCAGAACGAGGGCGTCGACTGGGACCGCCTGCCTCAACAATGAGCCGGCGCGGCCTTAAATATGGTCGGGGTCCCCGGCTCACCAGTCGATCGTTAGGCACCAGATGGGACAAGTTTTTTCCTCAAGGCAAAGCAGTCGCGGCGGACCCTGGACGCTCGCTTGATCGCCTGCACATGTTTGCGAGGTGAAAGCCATCGTCGTTCCCCAGTAGATGCCCCCCAAACGCGTGAATCGCCGTCGGAAGGGCGGCTTGGTTGCCTTCGCACGTTTGCAGGGCGAAAGGTTTCCTCGTTTCCTTGAAACTGCCCACAAACGCGACCAGCCGTCTTTGAGGTGCCGCTATCACGTGAGGGCCTATTTCCTATCATCCCATTCCTCTAAATTTTTTTTATGACTAGGCTTCAAGATTCTCACGTGACGCTTCCTCCTAGTTTTTTTCCTTCCTCTATGACTGCGGACAACCGCGTTTGGCTACGTTTGACGCGATGCCAAAATCGTAAATAGTGGCGTATACGTGAACATCCAAAATCAAATTGAACTGCGCACCACGGTGACGTTCAGTGGGCGGAGCGTTGTGAGCACACCCAACGCCTCATAGATAGCACAAGGCCGGTGCACTTCGATCCTGTGACGTCATGCTACCTCGCCCGACTGCCATATAATGTAATGGGGACGCTCCCGAGTAAGCCGTGGTGATTTTGACGTCACCGCTTTCACCACGACAGGCTTGGCAATGGAAATTTCGGTGCAGGTAGCATGACGACATAGAGCAGAGTGCACAGGCCTACACCCCGCTACGCCGTAGCCTTCGCAGTGCAAATTATTGAATTAGCGGAAGCACCGCGAACGGTATGTTTGATTGTCAATAACTCAGCTTCTGCTGAACGCATTGAAAAAATTTTTGCGGCAAAGTATTTCTGAAATGGTATACTTTAACTTCAAATGCATTTCTCGACTTTGATAAAAAGTGGTTCAGGGCCCCTTTAAGGATGCTTGCTGAATGATTTCAGAAGTGGGCGGAACAATAAGCTCGAATAATATTGTATTCTGCAGGGTGTTTCAGCGAACACCTTCAAAAATTCTTAAAGGTTGCCTGTGGCAGATTGCCCAATTCAAGTTCATGAGCTGGTCTACTCGAAGAGGCGGACATTACTTGCGCAAGAAATTGAAATGCATAATAACAAAAACTCACTAAGTTTTTAACTAATTACCTGACAGCATCGCATCGTGCCACGGGTCAAGGGATGTGACATGTGCGCCATGTAGTCTCGATGCCTGTGTTTACTCTTCGGTACACGTTATGGCGCCTCCTCTCAAGGTACGAACCTCTACTCAAGAAGTGAACCGTATAGCTACGCGCGCGGCTGCATGCCAGGAAACGTCGGGCTCAGCAGACTGCTGTGCAAAGCCCGACGTGTTGCGGCGCAAGCCACATCTCGCCTTCGACGCCGAGCGGACAGTTGAAATTGTTCCCGTCAAGACGATGCGAAGAGACTTCGCTACGAAAACCCTCTAGTGCTTGGTGCAGAAAATTTAACTCTTATCGAGCAGCTGTAACTGTGCTGCGGGTGCTGCGCAGGCCTGTGACGTGTTTTTTTTCATAATTGAACTATCGATAATTAGATGATATTAATTAACGAACTTTTAATTGCTGAATCAAGGGCGCGAATTTCGATAGAAATGTAATAATTGTGTTTTAAAAAACCCGATTCAGTTGTTTTCAGTGTGCTGTGTCTCGCGTAATTATTTTTTCCGCGTTATAAAGAAAACGCGCGAAACATTATTATTATTATTATTATTATTATTATTTCATATTGCAAACCAAGAATTGGTTTAAGCAGGACAGGTACAAGCGGTAGGATAAAAGTACAAACACAAAATATAACAAAGGAAAATATTACGCAAACTGGAAACATAACATCAATTAATAGTACGTATCACCAATTAACAGTACGTAACACGGGAAAAAATAACGCAAATGGAAATGCCAATTAACAGTACGTATCAAGGCTCTAAGTTACATAAAGTTGGCTAAAATCAGTTAGACTGTTCCATTCTAACACAGTACGCGGGAAAAGGGAAAACTGAAACGCGTATTTTAGCAAAATACGGGGTTAAAGAATGGGCTTGGTGATGTCGTGTGTGTCTGGACAGAGGAGATAAATATGCATGTGAGTCAAGGGCTAACTTGTGATTAAGAAGTAGGTAAAGAAAGTTGAGGCGGTTCTTTTTTCGTCGTAGTTCAAGTTTTTCAATGTTGTTAGCAGCCATGAGTTCAGACGGTGAGTCTGTACTTTTAAATTTAGAATAAACAAACCTAACTGTCTTTCTTTGTACAGCTTCAAGTTCTATTTTTTTATGTTAGATTTAGTGAAGAGGTCCCATACAACACAAGAGTATTCTAGTTTAGGTCTTATATGCGTAAAGTAACTGAGAAGTTGAATGTTAGAAGGAGAATTTCTAACCTTATGCTTTGGAAACCACAACTTACGGAAGGCGGCAGAACATATGTTGTCTATGTGTAGGCTCCAAGACAGGTCATTAGTTATTGTTAAGCCGAGATATTTGTAGCTGGTTACCTGTTGCAGTGATGATGAGCCAAGGTTATACGTAAAGTCAAGAGGTGTTTTTGTACGAGTTACACAAACATAAACAGCTTTTTTGTACGTTTAGAGCCATACCATGTTCATTACACCAGTTTAATATGTTATTGAGATTAAAATTAAAGTTGTGTTAACCATTTGTACAAGTAACTTGACGAAGAAGCACACAATCATCCGCGAACAGTCTGATTTGAGTTCCTGGTAGTACTACGTTAACAATGTCATTTACATAAATTAAAAACAACAATGGCCCCAGAACGCTGCTCTGGGGCACGCCTGATGTCACAGGAAGAAATCTCGAATTGTTCCGAATTGTTCCCAATGAAAATAGTCGCATGATAACGCGTCCGCGCACCGCGACACCAGCGTTCCCAGACGTTACTCGGAAGAATTAACTCTGTGCAATGCCTGGCTCGGCGGAAACGTGGAAGGGGCGAGGCATCGGTATTAGGGTGGGTCACCGCAAACTGCGAACTGCCTTTTTCGCGCTAAGCCAATGCAGTGCGCAGCGGCATTGAGGAAGAGGACAATTACATTGAGCAGAGTTCATTCTTCCGAGTAACGCCTGGGACCGCTGGTGTCGCGGTGCGTAATCATGCGGTTTTCATATTTCGCGCATTTTTTATAACGCGGAAAGAATAATTACACGAGACATAGCACACTAAAAACCACTAAATCTGGTGTTTTAAAACACAATTATACTTTTCTATCAAAATTCGCGCCCTCCATTCAGTAATTAAAATGTTCGTTAAAACAACCTCTCGTAATCGAGAGTAGATGTAAGCATGAATTGGCTACCGGCAAAGCAGATTGGTTGGAGATGATACTAGCCACAATCTTAAAATGAGTGTAGTGCATGTGCGAAAGGGCACACCCCACCACACCACACAACCATCCGCGGCATGCCGGACGCTGCCCGCCTGGTCACGCAGCGTGGCGCCATCTCTCGAAGGAGGCGGCGCAAAACCCGCGCCGCGGCACTCACGGACCGCTGGCGTTGAAAAGAGCACAGGCAACTCTGTCTCAGCGCCAAAAGCGGAGAATCAAGTGTATGGTGCCGTGTATCTGCCTTTTTAACGTCGCTATTGAAAACTACAGATAAAACTCCACCGTACTAGAAGTTACAGCTTGAGTAACATTGAGAACAAACATTAGGAAGAACTCGGAAGCAATATTTTTTGTAACTTGTTTGGGCAGTAACTAGCGCATGTAATGTGGTCCTGTACAAAGGGTTGGGGGCCAGAGACCGCATTTTCTTAACTTTTGACTGGTTGCCCGGATGATCTTCTTTTGTTCTCGCAACGATGCCTGGTTGTTTTCGTTTGAGTGCCCGGATAACGGTTCTGGCTTTTGGCTCAAGGTCACTTGAAGGTTGCCGACAACGGGAGCTAAACGCATCTCATGCTTAATAATCTCATCTAATTGTCGATAGTTCAACTCTGAAAAAAATCCTCCTGGTGTGGTACGTCACTGCTGACAGAATACCATTGGTTGCATCCTCGTGTACACAGCTGGTGGGCCAAAGTGAACAAACAGCAGCGTCTAGGTTACATTTATCCAGTACAGCTCATTGAAGAGACACCTAAGTGAGCAGCTGGATGCGACTGACTCAATAAACGCTAAGCGTGTCCTTTACGCAGTTTGAGACGTGCATCAAGCCGTGGCATAACAGTCTAGGAATCACTATTTCGTTACATACCTTCTGGAGGAGCTTGTTTATGAAGACGTGCTATAGACTGGCGAAAACGCATGCGGGATCACTCTATACTGTGCTTTATTGGTGCAAGGTGCTGGATGCTCTTTTTTTTTACGTTGATTTGCTATTTGGTTCTTCGCTCGAGGTTTTTTTTTTTTTTTTTGGAGGGGGAGGGGGGTGGGGGGGAGGTGATTTCCCCTTTTGCTGTCATAATCTGCTGACGACCACTTGCAGCTGCACTCTCGCAGCCCTTGACCTCGTTAAAGCCTTACCTTAATAATATCCCAACTTTCAGTCAGGCAGTTCTTGACGCTGTCGTAGAATTTCTGCACTTCTGGAGTTACCCAAGGATTTAGCTCGTTCTCGTAGTTGGAATTTTTGCCCATCGGTCCGAAGCCACGAGCCATTTCCAGAGCTACATACTGAAAAGGAAACGACTGCCTTATTGATCTTGCTGCCTTTCTGGGCATATAAGCACATCCCACTATAGCAAGCACAAGAGAAAGGGCAGCAATAGTTCGTTTACATGTTGATAACTGCTAATAACGACGGCAGTGGCGGTGGCGGTATATAAATCTGGCAGTTAATAGTGCAGTTATAAACCACAGGCCTGTATTTATTCTGCGCGCTCCATCTGAAGTGCGTTAAGCTGTATAGCATTCCCTGCCTTCAGTTAGGGCTAAGAATATTGTAATAGATCAATGTATCTGAAACTGCGGGCAAGACACAATGAGGGCACGTAAAGAACCCGTGGTGGTCAAAATTAATCCGAAGTCCCCCACTACGGCATGCCTCACAATCAAATCGTGGTTTTGGCCCGTAAAACCAAAGAATTCAAACGGCAAGACAAACGGCGATCTAAACCTTCGGGAAAGGGGGGAGGCGGGCGTTATTCTAGGTGTGGTACTACTAAATGGGGTCACGTGCAGGAAACGTTCGAGAAACTCTGAAATAGATTAACGCTATAATTGGAGGGGGGGGGCGAGAGGGGGAGGGGGGGGAGGGAGGCGGGTCACTTGGTTCCTTTCATGACCTTCATGCGTTACAGAGTGGTCCAGAGTGGTGCAGAGTGGGACAACTTAGAGGTCGCTCACTTTGGCCTAAAGAAAGCATTTGATGTCTGCGATGAGTTCCTTATTACAAAGCTGACGCAAATGGACGTACTTTCTTCCATCACTGCCCTTTTATCTAATTAGCTAAGCAATAGGGATTGCTTCGTGTGCAGCGACAGACAGAACTATGGTAGTAAATGGCATATGGTGTGTTTTACATAAACCAGGGTATATGAAATTAAGCAATTTGTGTATTTCTACAAGACGCCACGCTTCTCTCTACACATTAGATATGTGACAACGCGCCCTTCGCGCCTTGGCACTGTATGTCAAATATCGAAATACTTGCACTCCCCTGCAGCATTTCTGAAACTGTACACTAGTGTCTGCATTACGCCACTGCAGTATGGCGCTGTGTTTGCGGCAATACACACAGATCTAATTATTTTGGTCTCATTTAATTCGTCTAAAAAAGGAAATTATATCCATTTTAAGCACTGCTATTGCCTTCCTTGTACCATAGCTCAGCCATTTCATAGATGTCTCAACTTATAACTTAGAGGTAAAGATGTATTAGGTCACAACGTTTATTCCTCTTTGAGGGTGGGCATGGTGCAATACATTGTCCCTCCTTATTCATGTACAACTTCGCGTACCACAAGGACTACCAGGTAGCATTTTCCCTTTTTATGCGTGACTTGTTGCAGCAGTCACTGTCCTATGGCTTCACTTCCAAAAGCATTGAATGCGTATTCTGCCTATATTGACATATTTTTGAGTTCATTTCTCTGTACAAGGTTAGATAATCATGTTGTATGATCAACTCGCTTTCAGTCCCGTCTCCTAGATTTTTTTTTTCTTATCTTTGTTCGTCTACTTCATATTGTCTCCTGCACCTTCATTTTCTGTATATCACGTTCTTCTTGTTTTAAGTGCATCTGTACAAAAGCTTCATAGCTCTTCCTTGGCACTATATTAATGAACGTTTAAGTATTATTATTATTATTATTATTATTATTATTGTTGTTGTTGTTGTTGTTGTTGTTGTTGTTGTTGTTGTTGTTGTTGTTGTTGTTGTTGTTGTTGTTGTTGTTGTTGTTGTTGTTGTTGTTGTTGTTGTTGTTGTTGTTGTTGTTGTTGTTGTTGTGTTGTGTTGTTGTTGTTGTTGTTGTTGTTGTTGTTGTTGTTGTTGTTGTTGTTGTTGTTGTTGTTGTTGTTGTTGTTGTTGTTGTTGTTGTTGTTTAACATCACTTTACAGTGACCTTGTGCTTCGACGTCGATTACTTTCCAACGGGATGGTTCAGCAGCAGCACTGCTCACAGAGTGGAAGCGCGTGTTTCTTGGTTTACAACTACCCACGCGAGCATGTCCATGTCTAATATTGTTTTTGCACCTTTTGCACTTGTCGCTTTCATATTATTCGTAATGTTATTTGTAACATTAAGTAGCATAACCGGCCGGTGATCAAATTTTTCCTTCAAGCGTTGCATAAAAGTTCACGATAGTTCTTCACTAACATCAATGCTTCGCGCTCAGATTCCACAACTTAGTGCGACGATGCCTGTCTCTAGGATACTTAACACCAAGTTGCACATGAAACTCACTTGTCCCAAGCTGCCATAATTGTAGGCAGGAGCCCCCTCCGGGCTGTACAATAGGGGTGACATCAGGGCCCCAGCTGGGACGATCACCTGGTTTGTCATTGCGTCGTAAAACACCATGGCCGACGTTGCGTCGAACAGCATAGTTTTGCGATCCTTGGAAATAATCTTCTGTTTGTACTCAGAGGCCTCAAGCCAATTCTCGAATAGAGTTGCTCCTGACAGGGTCAGTCTGGCGTAGAGAGCGTCCACTTTCTTGGTTGTGTTGACCACTTCAGGATAGCCGATGACTATCTTCAGCTTGGCCAATTTGTTCAAAATTTTCTGCCTCGGCTCTCCTTGGAAGGTAGACGAGTTTTCCAGCATGCTAGAGAACGTGCTGTGCATTTTTCTCGCCAGTGAGCTAGCGTCCCTCAGTCGGTCTTCTGATACACCTGTGGGAAAACAAAGGCAATACATTAGCGAAGGAAATTTGGTCATTTGATAAGGGTAAGTAGTAATGTGCTCTTATTATTAAAATACTTTTACAGTAACAATGAACTTGATACCAACAGATATAAGCACCCGATGACGAGCCAACAACTTCCAAAGAATCGTCAAAGCCTTCAAATATTTATCTGTGGAAACACGCGCTTCATTGAAATGTGAAAAGAGCGTTTCGTAAAAAAATTTACAGGAAGACGTCCTCATAATTGATGTGGTCTTGAAATTTGATGGCAGATACCTTTGTCATTAACAGTTTAATAATACAAAGTATGTACACCCGTGAGCAAAAGTATACGGACCAGGGGTTGCGCGAAAAAGCAGAATTTTTCCTCTGCTTGTGAACGCATCTTTAAATTGAGGACTGCACTCCAAACTTGGCATTGCGAACTTTTCAGTGTATTCATCTGCTACAACGTGCCGGGGACGGAGCGTAGCATCCGAGGCACACACCAGACGAAGGCTGCCAGAACAAGAACGCTTTATTTCGTAGCGGCTATCTTTTTATAGTCGCCAGTCAAACCAAACAAGTAAAACCAGGTACAAATCAGTGCAGAAGTAAACAAGCGCTATCACAGCACCACGCGAAGCCATGCTCGCGCACGCGCAGCGCAATCTACTTTGCAGCATCATCAATTCCAGTTTATGCTTGGTAAATACGAATAAATTCACTTTTTTCTATGACCCTGTGGTCCGTATACTTTTTCTCACGGGTGTACGTTATTTTTTACAGCGAAGATTTCAAGGGCTGGGTTCCCCAGGATCGTGTCCGCGTGTAGACAAAAACTTGGCGCTAATGCAAAGGTAAACTGGCGGTAATGCAGTTCCACTCAATGTGAAAGCTGGGGAAGTGCGGAGCAGTGATTCACCAGTGTTTCCCTTGTGTTTTCTTTGTGTTTATCTTGGTTTATCCTGTGTTTATCTTGTGCTTAGCTATTCTTTTCACGATGTTAGGATTAGCTTGCCTGCGCTGGCGAGCAACTTCAGCTTCTCGGGTGCGCACCGCTTGATCAGCCCTGCGTCCTGCGCTGTCTTTCACGGGCGAGCGCCCGCTGTCGCTCCAAGCGTGCTTGCTACTCGGCGTGCACGGCGGGAAAGAGCTCAGCTATGTAGCTTCGCTTTCAGCGGTTTATATTATCGCAAATGGAAACGCATTTCATCGTCCTTTAGATGAAAGATGAGCTGGTGCATCTTCTATGCGTGCAAAGCAGTACAGATAAGTACGATCGTAAGATTTTTACAGGTGCCAAATTGCATACAGCGTGACCAGTGACAGCAGGGCGCTCGAGCGGCCGACCTTTCGGTTGTTCTTCCCGATAAGTTTTGTGCTCGTTGGGAAGCTATCCAAGGAATATACTAAATTGCTTAATTGCATAATTAAGCAACATTACTCGTGTTTTAAGCATTTCATTCGTCGCAGGCCTATGTGAATCTCGGGTTTGTTTACACTGACTGTTTTACCCTCGTAGCTAACTCGCAGCTATTCGACGCGCTGCAAAAAACTCGAGCAGCTCTTTTTCGGGTTTTCTAGGCTTGCTACAGTGAAGACCGGCACGATGGTTGTCGCAGTGGCCCCTGTGAAATCCACAAACAAAACCGTGTTTCGTTTAGCTAGATTCGATATAAATTACATCTGCTCGGAAAGTGAAGCATTCAACTGCGCCCCCTCCCCCCCCCCCTCCGTTCTAAATTCAAAACGAACCCGATGCTCGTGTGTCACACAGAATTTTTTAGGCTGACTAGGTATCAAGCGCTGTCACGCATCGTTTATAAGCGTGGATGTAATAGCTTTCGAACGTGGCTACTGATTTACCCACGCTCGCAATGCTTGATACAGATCGACTTCGATGAAGAGAAACTGTCGCTGACTGCAGTACAAGGAAAGGGATGCTAAAATAGAGTTATCCAGGTCACGTTCCCGTTGTTTTAAGCAGTAATAAACAACAACACACGAGAAAATGTATATTTTAATATTTGACATTAACAGGTCGATAGATCTTTATTGCAGTGGTTTTCTCACTAGATTATGTTATTTTTCCGACGCTCTTCGACTGGCATTTTGCTCGGTTCTGCGTATTTCTTACCATCTCCTCGCCTTGCTTGCGCAAGGCAAACCGTAGTCCACAAAGCAAACGCGTGAAGCATCGCGATCACATTATGGCATTTACGCCTTTCAATGATACCGCAAAGCCTCTCAGCTTTGCCGTATCATCAAGTTCACCTAGTGGGAGTGGAATTGTCGCACTTTATTCCGTGCAGCCAGATAGCACGGCGCTTGCTGTCACTCATCCCTTACGCTTTGCATATCCAGGGTTAGCTGAGCTAAGCTGCAGCCATTTCATCATCAGCATTGGCTCGAGCCTCGTCGTCGTCTTCCCGCTTAATTGGTATCGCGAAAAGCGCTTTCATTAGTCCGGGTGGTTGCTGCACCCGAAAGCGCAGCACCCGGGCATTTCCTGTCGTTTTATTTTAAGTCTACGAAAGTAACATATGCCCTAAATTACACAAAACGAAAACTCCGACCTCGTCGATGGCTCATACGCGCGGCGTGTGCGAGCGATGCCTTTGTCTGCTTTCCTGCTCCGGCGCGGCGTGGACCATCTATGGCGGAAAGTGATCACCTGACGGCAACTGACCAATCGGCGGCGCGGCGGCGAAGAGAAAAGGGATGCGGTAATTTCCAAGTTCCAGTGACTTCAGGAACGGCTCTCTTTCAGCGCGCCCTAGCGGAATCTTTCCACTTGTGAGGCTGTGGCACCTTCTCTTGACTAGTTTCGGTATCAGCTTGGCGTTTTCGATCGAGTTTTCATTAATTTGGGTTAATGAATGCGTTAATTTATGAAGTTTTCCTTATTTTATATTATTTTATACTTATTTGATTTAATTTTATCTATTTTAGGGGAATTTTATGGGAATTTTATGTCTTACGTAGACCTTGTGGTGTGCGTGACACCCACCGACAAGGGACGACATCCCGGCGCTCTAAAGTGCTCCGCACTTAAAACTATTAAAGCGAAAGCTTTACTATCCTAGTCGAGCCGAGTTTCGCCGTCGCCAGCAATTTGACCTTTATTTGACGGCAGCTGCGCGGTAGCCTTGGCAACGCATCACGTGACTCGCCGCGCCGAGCTCCGCCGGCGTCTGATCAACCCGCGGATATTGCCCGGCGAACTGCTTCACTTGAGAGAGTCCGGAATGCCAAGCGCGGGAAGCTAGCGTCGGATACTAAGGAAGAGCGAGCCGTTCGGCTTGCACAACTCTTCGACTTGTCGGCTTATAATTTATACCTGGCCCAACGATGAGTGTATACCTAAGTATAATAATCACAGCTAAATCAAAGGTTAACCAAGTGAAACCAAGACTTAACCAGGCTAAACCAAGCTTACGCTTTGCATATCCAGGGTTAGCTGAGCTAAGCTGCAGCCATTTCATCATCAGCATTGGCTCGAGCCTCGTCGTCTTCCGCAGCTGGGTCATTGGTGTCCCTCGGTTTGCGCTCGTGCAGTAAAATGCCGTGCCGAGCACCAGCGCGTGCTGAGCACGTGTTTGTGCTCGGCGTGGCATCCAACACGTAGAACAACAAAACGACGCGTGAGAGAGAATAAACTTTATTAAAATATCGTGGAGACCAGTTGGGCCTCGAAGGTGGAGCCCTTAGTCCGGGGCCCCGTAGGTAGCATCCACCGCCTCGGCACGGTCGACCAGCCATTGCTGGCCCGTCGCCGTCGCGTCGGTCAGCCGCTCCTCCCAGGAGGTGAGGGTGGGGTTTGGAACGGGATGGACGTTGGGAATGTCTTGACAAAGCCAGACCATATGCAGTAGGGTGGGGCGGTCACCGCACTGTGGGCATTGAGCTGGACCACGGGAGGGGTAGAGGTAGGAATAGAAAAGGGGCGTCGGGAAAGCATTCGTCTGTAGTTGTCGCCAACAGACAGCCTGTCGACGAGTAAGGGAATTGGATGAGCTGGGGGGTAGTGTTGCCGAGTTAGTCGTATCTCAGCAAGTTGCGGTTGGATTATGGCAGAGCGATCTCCAGCGGCTCGGTATGAGAGTTCTCGGGCCAGCGCATGAGCGCGCTCATTACCGGGGATCGCTGCGTGTCCAGGCACCCAGACTAACCGAAAAGTATGCGAGGTCGATGATAGGAAGGACTCAAGTATGGACGTGGGGGTAGGATGCAAAGTGTTGAAAAGAAAACGCCGACAAGATGCCTGGGAGTCTGTGAGAATATGATTGGGGGTAGAAGGAGGGAGAGAAGAGGTGGAAAGGATTGCCCTAGCAATCGCCCGTTCTTCCAGGAGGGAGACATCGGTTAATGTACGCTCCGAGGCTGCGAATACAGTCATGAGACCAGAGTCCACTACTACTGTGACTCCCCCACGTTCATCCGCTGGGCAGGCGTCAGTGAAGAGCACACTAACAGCGCTGCAGCCTTAGCAAGGTAGTGCGTTGGGCAAGTTGGTGCATAGCTAAACAAATGAATTGTGGCGCGAAGAAAAGAAGGAACAAGTTGTCTAAGCTTTGCGCCCGCATTTCTTCTCAAAAGGCCAAGCTTTCGTGCGGAACGAAGCACGCCAGTAAGCCGGTACTGCGTTGCATGGTGGGCGTCGTATACGAAATTCCGTTGAGCTGCGGCAAGTCGTATATAGGCCAAACAGGCCGCTGTGTTAATGACCGCCTAAGGGAGCATGTTTTATCGATTAAAAATGGTGTGGGTTCACACCTGCCGTTCTATTGTGCCTCGCATGGCTGTGCACCACGGTTTGATGAGACGCGCGTGATAGGACGAAGCAGAGGTGTTAGCGCGCGAACTGCTCGAGGCGTATCACATAAGAAGGAAGGGTGATGGTTGTGTCAGCGTGCCTTCTGTTTCCCTCTACAAAAGTGAATGCTTCTTTTTAGATTGCGCAGTGAGGTAGCTTGTGACACGTGCTGCGCCTTGTCTTTGTGTGCATTTTTTGGAAATATATTTGGGTGATGTGCTGGGGGTAATAAAACTATAGTTGAAAGTTTGGCGCCCTATCCTGTCTCCCCTTGGTTTTCCTTCTTCTTTTCTTCGCGCCATAATTCATTTGTTTAGCGCTGCAGCCCACAGGATATTCGCGCCGCAAGTAACGCGACCGATGATCCCGGCGGGCAGTATGGAGAGTAGGGTGCATATGGCGGGGAATTGGAGATACTGTGAGCTTGGCACGCGCTGCTGGGGAAAGGCCCGTAGATGTAAGGACACTAGGGCTGGGTGGGTAACCAAGTGAGCTAAGAAGATTCCGTCCCTGAGGCGTAGAACTCAAGCGCGTAAACTGGTCGGCCTGGTGGGCTTCTATGAGTTCCTCTAAAGTGTTAGTCACCCCAAGTCGCTCCAGGTTAAGGGTAGCGGTCTGCATAGGAAGGCCAAGTGCAAGTTTCTGGGCTTTCCGTAGTAGGGTAGACATACGTGCGTGTTCAGTACGAGTTAGGTTGTGATAAGGTAGTAGTAGGCGTGAGTGTATCAAGGACTGTACAGTGTGTAAGGCATCAGCCTCTTGGAAGCCATGTCGGCGGTTAGACACCCGCCGAAGTATATGCATGATTTTGGTTACATTGGGTGTTAAGTTGGCGAAGGGTATGTGTTGCTTTGGCATTGGCTTGTAAAGTGAAGCCAAGCACCTTTATGAACGATTTACGTGGAACCGGTTTCGCATCTAATGTGATGTTCTGAGACAAGTCTTTCTGTCCGCGAGCGTGTTTTGTGACGAGCAGTAGCTCCGACTTGGCAGGGCAACATGTGAGACCTCCACGCCGGACGTATTGCTCGATGGTGGTAGCTGCTTCCTGCAACTGGGTTTCAATGTGTCCGCCTGTCGTAACCCAGACAGTGATATCGTCTGCGTAAAGAGCATGACGAACATCCGAAATCTGATCAAGGAGGGGAGGGAGACCTCGCATGGCAAGGTTGAACAGGAGTGGAGATAGCACGGAGCCTTGCGGAGTGCCGCGGTTTGAGACAGGTTCAGTAGGGGAGCGGAGATCACCGATGACAAGGCTTGCAGATCGGTCACGAAGAAAGTTTCAGACATAGTTATACACCTTCGCGCCGCAGCCAGTAGCTGCTAACTGTTCAAGAATCAAATCATGGGAGAGGTTATCGAACGCCGCCTTGAGGTCTATGGCTAGCACGGCGCGGTATTGCGCACAACTTGGTAAGTCTATGACATCGTGTTTCAGGCGGAGCATTATGTCCTGTGTAGATATGCCACCACGATAGCCATACAGGGTGTCGGGAAGTACGCAGGTGTCGGAAAGAAATTTATGTAAGCGGAGCTGCGCAAGTTTTTCGAGCACTTTGCCAAGGTACGAGGTGAGAGAAATCGGGCGCATGTTCTCTAAGGAGAGGGGTTTTCCTGGCTTGGTAATCAGAAACTACTGTGGCCTCTTTCCACTCTTTTGGTAAGGTACCGGATTCCCAAACCTCATTCAAGTAAGTCGTAAGTTGATTGGTGTCAGAATCAGAGAGGTTATAAAGTAACGAATACCGGATTCGGTCGGGACCAGGGGATGTGTTACGGCGAATATCGGTGAGCGCTGCATGAAGCTGAGTGACAGTTATAGGCGCGTTAAGATAAGCCAGTCTGTTGGGAGGACCCGTGCAGTCCGCGTAGCGTGGCGCGTCTGGCGGTGGGAGATACCGCCGTCGTAACTGTGCAAGGCATTCAGTGTCTGGAATGTTAGTTGTGTGGAGAAGTTTTCTAATGCTTCGGGATTTCTCTGATTTTGCTTGGCCGGGCTGTATTAGATGACGTAGCAGAGACCAGGTACGCGCAGTACTGAGATTGCCATTTAGTTTATCACAAAGTGAGTGCCAGTTTTGACTGGTAAGGCTCTCAGCGTAACGAGCAGCCTCAGCAGAGAGCTGTGCGAAGCGCAGCCTCAGCTTCCTGTTATGACGCTGGCGGCGCCACCGTTTGGTTAAGCTACGGCGCGCATCCCATAAGTGGACGAGGTGGGCATCTATGTCTGGTGCATCAGGCGTAGTGGTGAGGGTGCGCGTGTGAACATCTAGCAGGGTCTGCAGTGTCTGAACCCAATCGGTAAGCGTGTCGGTTGCGGAAGTGGTGCCAGAGGCTGCGCGGAAGGCAGGCCAGTCTGTTAGTCGGATCTGGCGTGCCTCCCCCACAAAGTCTTTCGTATTAATTCGGGTAGCAATGATTGAGTAGTCACTACCTAAGTACTCCTCAAAGTTGTGCCAGGTGCAGGAATGACGACCATGGTAAAGGGTAAGATCTGGGCATGTGTCCCGAGAAACGCTTGTTCCAAGACGAGTTGGTACCGATGGGTCAGTAAGTAGCCTGAGGTTGTGCTGCTGGATCAAAGTGTGGAGCTTGCGGCCTTTCGGTGTGTCATGAAGATATCCTCAAGTGGTATGAGGGGCGTTGAAATCACCCGCGATAAGTGTAGCTCTACCCTTACACCGCGCTACTTCAAACAATGTGTCGAAACATGCGTGCTGTTGTTTGGGACAGCTATAGACATTAATCAGGAGGAGAGGTTGTGTGTTGCGCTTGCGGGCGCTGCTGGGAAGTAGCTCAAGCAGGAAATGTGGAATGTCTTAGTTATCCAATGTAAAGTCGACCACCGCATGTACCCGCCTGACTAGCGTAGCTGCTAGGTGGTCCCGATCGGGATCTTTATGTTCAGCATATCCAGGTAGACTAGGAAGGGTGCGAGGTTCCTGAAGAAATATGACGTCTGGTGGAGAAATGTGTGTTTGAAGATACTGTACGAGGCTTCCACGCTTCTTTCTGAAGCTACGACAGTTCCACTGCCACAGCGTGAGTTCAGAACAGGCGCTTGGTGTGGCAGGTACCTGCAAGTTACATTTCGCCATCACTGCGACGTGGGCTAACTTGACGGGATGAAGTTGAGCTGCATCCCGCTGAAGGAAGGCGGCGTGCCCGTTTCGGTCGGCGTGCTGCGAGTTCGGCTACAGTGTCTGTCAATTTGGCAATGGCGACTTCAAGGCGTGTAAGTCGATCCTCCGTAGAGGCCGGAAGCACAGTCTGTTGTTCGAATAATGTGATGAGAGTGTCAAGACGCTGCTCAAGCCGGGTGACGCACGTCGCTAAGCTAGGCATAGGATCAGCGTCAGTAGGCTCTGGTATATCCATGGGGGCTGGCTGTGAAATCGGAGTTACAGGAGTGGGGTTAGGCAAAGGTGATGGTGTTGGGGGATTATATATAGTTGGAGTAGATAGGTGTTGTGAATACGCAGGTAATGAAAGAGGGGTGGTTGAAGCGGCCGACCAACTTACACGAGGCGGAGGCACTGTGGTCTGCAACAGGAGCCTCGGACCTGCAGTTCTCGGAGGGTTGGCACTGGAAGGTCGAGGTCGCGACTTGCTGCGCGACTTGTGGCTTTTCTTAGTTCTGGATTTGGATCGTCGGCGAGATGAGTCAGGAGTCCTGCTCCTGGAGCGGCTTGGCGAATGGCGCTGCGGAGTGTTGGATCTGGAAGCGGTCACGTCTGGTGAAAACGGTGGTGGTGGTGGTTGGCGTGGTGCACGCCGAAGTCGGGTAGCTTGATAAGCAGCTTTTTTTGCTGCCTGTATGCTCGGACAGGCTGGATCTGTAGCAGAGTGAGCGCCGTTACAGTTGGCGCAGTTCGGGGCACATGGGTGAGGGGCATTGCGCACCGGCACAGCGACAGCGCAGATGGGGCAGCGAAGATGCTGTGGCATCGGGCAAGCGTCAGCCCTGTGGCCGAGTTTAAGACAGATTGTGCATTGTTGTGCGCGGGGATAGTGTGGCTTACACCGGTATATTGCCCTGTGATAGAGCACGGTGTATGATATTATATTACCATGAAAAGTTATCAGAGCTGTTTCTGTCTTTCCCATCATCCGGGCCGACAATATCGTGAAACCCGAGGCGTCCAGGTTGGCCATTAATTCTGCTGAGGTCGTGTGGGCTTCGATTCCGTGTACAACTCCACGGCAGGAATTGTCTGGGGGTGCCAGATAGATGGAGACTTGGTGGGAGGTGGCTTGAATGGTGAGAGTAGTGAGCTGGGCCAGTTTCTGGGCTACAGAGTTCCGCGTGGACACAAAGACAGCCAGGTTCTTGTGTTCCTGTATTTCGACTTGCGTTTCTTTGTATTCGTTGTCGGTGAGGCAAGCGGCAGCACTCACCGCAGACATGAGTTGGGCAGGTCGCAGGGTGGTCAGGACAAAGCCTCCTTGCGGTCGCAAGATGACCTTGTGGCCATGAAGCCGGGAGGTGAAGCTAGTGGTGGCTGTAGGCTTGTTGAACGGCGCGTTCTTCCGCCGATTCACAAGCGTCCAACCTTCAGAATCAGGCTTAGACGGCATGGAGGCAAGCGTTGAAGAAAGTCACAATGCGTTGAACGTGGGAGCGATGAAAACTGAACAGAGGTGGGGCCACCGGGGCTGCAGGGGCCAGGCGTCGGAGACGAACGCGCGGCCTTTCGCCTCCAATGCTTCGTCGGGGGACCCAGGAAGGAGAGATGCAAACTTGGCGAAAATGGCCAGGAATCAGTCGAAGGACTCAGGTATTTGACATCCCCGTAGTGCAGGCGAGGAGAGCAAGCGACTGGTGGTACTCGCATTATAAAGAATGCAGAGGTCACGGTGTTAGGAGTGAATACCGGCGGAGCCTGAAGAAGATGCGTCCGGCACTCACGAACCCCGGCAGCGTCCTACCAAAACGACGCGTAGAACAACAATTTCGGCTCCATGTGCGTGGTGGTTAGGCTCCATGTGCGAGGCGGTTTCCCGCCAGTTGTGCCTTAGCACAGGTGTCAAAATGGATGATGGATGGCCCATTGGTGTACCCATCGCCACCGCTGATGCCTCTTTCACAAGTGTCGTGATACTCGGCGGTGGCACGTCCGACCAATCTTTGTGCCCCTTAGTCTCGTGATGTAGAGATCGCGTTAGCGCTGTTATCAGCCGTTGCCCTTTGGACTCGCTATGGGACGGAACTCTCGTTCAACCACATCTTCCAGGATCCTGACGATGCCGTGCAGTGTGCCACGGCTATGAACGCTGTGGCTCATACGATATAGTCTATGACGATGGGGCGGACTTAGCGCAGCAAACGCACTACTTGGCCATCGCGCCTGGTGAAAACAAGAATCCGGTGTCCTTGCTATTTGGCAAACATGCCAAAGACTCTCAATATAGTCAATAATGATACTATATAAATTCGCTATAGCAACATTCACTACAGCAGACCCACCATAGTCACAGCTTGGCTGGCTTCCATCTTCACTGTAGTGAAAGGGCTGTGAATTTTTTTTTCAGATGACTTGAAGCTCCTCCATACAGTAGAGTACAAGCTGAATTTGAATTGAATTCTGGGATTTTACGTGCCAAAGCCACGATTTGATTATGAGGCACAGTACACGTTGGGTGCAGACTATGCAGCCTGCCATTTTAAATGAAAAAAGTCTAAAACTTTAAACATTGAAAGTGCATACGGCGCACTTAAGCTTTGTATAGATAAAGAGTATTCAAAGAATCATGCTCTATCCCATATCGGCAATGAGGCATACGGATGAATTTCTCAATATTAAGCAATCAATACATTTCACCATCTTTATCAATGAGACAGAATAGTTTACTGCCTTCTCTGCATTCTGTTTTTGTCTCTCGCACTGATAATCCTAAGCTTAAGATTTGCAACAGAGGGCTCGTTGGATAAGAAAAATCACTGGATAGTCAGAAAACACTTCATTCACTACATTATGAGGTATATGGCACAGTACCGGGTACATTCAACGCATACCCGAAACACTAAGCGGGTTGTGCAGCGGTTACTCCTGCCTATCCTGTAAGGAAGTCTGTCGGGATTTAATGACCACGCTTGCGGCACCACAGTCAAGAGTCGTGAGCATAGATGTGGCATTCTATGTTCACATACGTACCAAATTAGAGCTCACGAGACAGTAGCCGCCAAAGACACCGTGACTCCTTTAATTCATGAAGTGAAGTCAAAACCACTGCCTCATGCTGGTCGCCCCGCTGTACGCATTTAAATTAAGTTAAATTGTGGAATTTTACGTTCCAAAGCTGCACAGTTGGGCTATGAGGCGCGCCCGTAGTGGGGGGCTTCGGATTAACTTTCACCACGTGCGGTTTTGTAACGTGCATCCACAGCACGATAGACGAGCATTTTTTTAATTCTACCCCCATTGGAATTCGGCCGCCACGCCTGGGAATCGAAGCCGCGACCTCGTGTTCTGCAGCAGAATTCCATAGCCACTAAGCCACCACAGCTGGTATATGCACTCAAAGCGGACCATTCAGTCGTACAACCTCACGTAGCTAAGTCCGCGCAACTGTCAATTGTAGTTATAAGCACAGGATATCGGCTTGACCATGTGCCGAGAATACAAGCGCCCGCGCGTCCTTGTTCTACAAAAATCATCACCAGAAACTACCTCACCGCTTTCAGAGCAGGGTACAAATTGCGATCAGATGTGTCTGGTGGGACTAAATCCTGTTCCTTTGGCCATCCTTATTGCTGATTAGATTAAGTAGCACAAGAAAAACAAGGACAAACCACTACACTTACGTATTACACTTCTCTTTTGCTGCTCTTCGCCGACGAGGCCGACACGATCCATTTTCGTATGAGACTCGCCAGGCGTTTCGAAAGTAGCAGCAGCCTCTGGAAACGTCCGCTGTCGCCGGGCATAGGCGCTGATAACCTTTTGTGTAGAATGCCCGGTTGTGGATCGAAGGATCTTGTGCCGAAATACAAGCTATTAACGCAATTCGATTGTTTTATCGTTTCATTTCTTTCCCTTTGCTATTTCTTGAAGAGCGAAGAAAGCTTACGCCAAAATTCGCCGGCACTCAGAGAGTTCCTCGAGGCCATACGAAAACAGCAACACTCTGCGAGACCATCAAAGGCTATTCGAGCCTCTAGGAAACCGACGACGTTGCGAAAGCTTGTCTGAAAGCGGCTAAAAGCTGCTTATAAGCATTTAATTCCTTAAGATCATCACGAGCAGTATATACCGCTGCAGGATGAAGCCTTCCCCCAGACATCTGTCTTGTATCATGAGAGCTCACCCCATAACCAAAATGTCCACATTTTTTCGTTCAGTATAATAAATTGCCTCTGTCATCTTTATTTTCCTTCTCTTGGTATCCATTGTATTACTCCAATAAACCACTGGTCATCTGTAAGAAGTGCTGCATGATCTGGCCAACTCTATATAGACATTTTTCTTTTTATCATGACTACAATATCGCCTACTTGCGTCAATGCTTTAATCAGCAGTGCTGTAATTCTATCTTTCAACATTATACAGCTTGCGACTCCCTCTGCTGTTGAAGTATTAGGGCATAAATAAATGAAAACATCATTGGTCGGAAGATTAGATGTAAACAAGAGGCCAAAAGCACGCACTTTCGAATGCGTATGTCATTATTTTTCTGCAAAGCCCGCAATTGGCGCACGCACTTTAACTTTATCAATCTGACTTGCATTGACGATGCTTACTTACATCTGACAATGACAAGGTGACAGCAAGCAGCCCTCACTACCACTCGACAGCCACATCTATTGGACTGTCGGGTCATGCGTTCAAGTACATTTATTGCGGTGTTTTTACTTGTGTTCTGTAGCACATGTAAATGCAGTGCAATATACGTCGCGTCATACGTTTAAACATATACCACGATGATCCGATGAATGTGGCTGTCGGGCAGTAGTAAGGTCGCACTGCTTACCATCATCTTGTCTTTGTCAGATGTAAGAGGCAAAAATGTTTTTCGCCATCTGAGGCAATCTGCCGCATGAGAATAAAACAATTGAAGAACTACATTTATCTGGTATTGGGGGGGGGGGGGGGGTAGAATTCTATTGGTAGAATCGCCAATAGCAATTGGAGATTCTACCACAACGCTAAGAACGAGCAACTTCGAATCACTTTTGTGCTCGTAATAACCACTGGCTGCAAACTGTTGAGGTATGTGTCGCATGATTTTTGTTGATTTCAGTTTTTCCGAAGGCCAATTCTTGTGCACTTAAATTATTCTATACTCTAACCTTTCACCCATTACACTGAACGCCTACAGCCACTTCTAAACATGTTTCGTTAGAAAAGCTAGCCCTCAGCCGCGCTAGCACTGATTGGCATCAAAGTGATGCTACTGCACGTAGACTCTTCCTCATGTTTGCGCAGAACCCCACCAACAGTATTCACTACCTTAAGTAGACCAAGCAGCCTCAAGCTATAAATATGTATGGACACAGGAAAGTATGCTTTTAAACGTATGCTGAAGCATGACGTCTCATATGACGCCGCATACACACGCTAGCGAATTCCAAGTTTTATGGGTGGTGTGCATAGCGGTATGATTAAAGCACAGTCTTCTGTGGAAACATCAAGAACGAACTGCTTGTGAGCGACAAAGCAAAATGGCAGGACAACGGTCACTCGGTCTTATTCGCGAATGAAAAATGCAGGAGGTGACTTCAGCGGAGCTAACTGTTCGGTGAAGAGTTGCGCTTGGCTGCGTGTTTAACGGTTCCGCGTGCTTATGCCCGTTTTATCATAACGTGTAACATGAAAAAAACCAACGAAATAGGTCGGACGTACTTTTATAAACCAAACTGCTAGATCTGTCTAACGTACCTCTAAAAAAGTTTATGGGATGCGTCAGACGTACCTTTAGCCACAGCCTTTTTAAATGCTCCTTTATTTCTGAACAGACCGTGGTGCAGTAAATTTTCAGTACATAAATCTTGAGGTACTACTTCATTAACACATACTTCCACGCTGCAAGCAAAGTTTCCGCAGTATGTATATACGTACGTGAATGTGTATGCGTGCGCGTACCGGCGCGCCTCCTAAAATGAAGTAGATGAGTGAGCTAAATGGCGTGTAATGCTAGAGACAAACCATGCCCTTATAGACCATCTCAGTTTCGAACGGCTGGCAGAGAGGACGGAATGTATATATCTGTACCTCAAAGTTTGCAGCACTCAATGTCTCGGACTAAAATACTGTGCAAATTTGAAGTTTCAACTGCTTACTCTGGAAGAGGACGCGCGCCAGGAACGGCAGCCTAAGCACTGCCAGCACCGTCTCGACGCAGCTCACGTTGCGCGCCCAGGGACCCTCTGAATCGAGGCTGCCATCGGTCAAGGGCGCCCACTGGCGAACCAGGCTCCACGACAACAGTCGGCGGACGCCTTCCGTGCCGGACTCTCTGAGCAACCGTGTCAGGAACTTCAGCCCGGCCGGTTGCACCACGACGCGGTCATCTCCGCCGTACGCTCCGTGCTTGGCAAGCAGTCTCAGCCACCTGTCTACAAAACGGATATGTGCTCTCGCGGCCGTAGTTAGCTCTAAACCCACGATTAAACGCAACTTGTTTAGACCGTAATTTAGACGCTGCGTCCGCGTGCCTAATAGTGCGCGAATCCCACGCTGCCTTTTCGGTGTAAAATGCGGTCCACATGCATGGCTAACACTTGGACACCAAACGAAACTTCAGAGTGCAGCCAACATTTCGACAAAGGGACTTCTCTAAAAGCGCAAACCACATACATGCACGGCAAACATTTCAACTTTGACTACAGCGTGGTATTTTCACGCAATGAGAAGGGCACCGGGCATTGGAAACGGCGGAAAGATGTTGCGTCTGTTTTCGTCTTAGGATTTAATTAACCTATCAACAGGACGAGTGCACATGTTGCACATGACTGCCAGACTGCCTAGCGACTCGTTCTGCGATGGCACAGACTGTACGTGCCCATGAAAAAATTGGGTTTAACCTCCCAAAGCAACACATGGTCTATGCGAGATGCCATAGCGAGAGGTTCCGGATTCATTTTGACAATCTGCAAATTACTTAATGGGCGCACAAAGCGCAGTGCACGAGCGCTTTGGTTTCCACCGCAATCGGACAGCTGTGACCAGAAATGGAAGCCGTGACTTCGTGCTTGGCAGCAGAATGCCAAATCCACTCGGCGAGCCTCTGAGGAGGGTCAAAACATACCTATAACAGTGATTCCTCTATCCTGTTGCCAGTATTTGCCTCAGCCACCCACCCACAAACGCCAATTCATTTTCTGCCTTCGTTTAATTAAAATTAAATTCTGGGGTTTTATTAGGAGGCAAGCCGTAGTGAGGCAGTCCGGATTAATTAGACCACCTGGGGTTCTTTGACATGCACCCAATGCACGGTACACGGGCGTTTCTGCATTTCGCCCCCACCGAAATGTGGCCAGTGCAGCCGGGTTCAAACAAACGGCCTCATGCTTAGTTGCGCAACACCATATAGCCACTGCGCCACCACAACCTTCATTTTGAATATGCTATATAGAATAAGAAGTTAGGGCTGTCGTACGCATGTGCCGAATTAGCGAGAATAGAGGAGGCTTATAAGGGGATCCGAGGGGCTCAATTTCTTGTTAATCGCAATCAGACGAATTAACAGACAATTAAGCCAGAGAAAGCATAAGGGAAGATAATTGTTATGTTTAATTGAAATGTAAAAATAATAGGGTAATGGGGGAAATTAAAGTGCACAAAAATATAACTTCCTGTAGTAATAGAGTTAGCACCCTCAGGGAGGAAACATTTTCGCGTTAAAGAAATGTTTTTAAATACGAACCCTGTTGTTTTCATGCAGTTTGTGCCCCGTGAGATGGCAAGCGAATACTTTCGGATCTGATTCAGTGAAGCTGAGTCGTTAGTTACCATTGTTGTTATTCATTACGAGAAACTCACCTGCAGCCACTTGTCCCTTGGTGTACTCCGATATATTCTTTGCCGCCACCGTTTCAGATTTTAGCAGGCTCCTGTAGTCTAATCCAACAGAATCCGCCATGTGCATTGCAGCTGTGGCAAAGAAATGGAGTAAAATTTTATCGTTAACACTGGAGTTGGTCCATACGAAATTTTAGTAATCAGACAGCCACATTGTCTACTATGGCGGTATCTTGGTTGCAAAAGTATTGATTTGACTTGCCAAATGACACATAGCCATTTTAGTAATCAAAGGTGTGATTGTGAAACGAATTGTCTGTGAAAAATACAACCCCCTACGCAAAACCAGTGATTTTTGGGCCATGCCCCGTTAATTTTAAGCAATTGGTGCTGCGTGTATTTGCATCTGCCTAGCATTCTGGCAACGGTGCGCGTCTGGATTATCGGGAACAATCAATTATTCCACTTGGGGCTTTTTTCTTGCCTTATCATTTATCAGTCGTACGTTGCCTTTTCTTATTCTCGCTAACTGCTGCTCTAATTATTTGAAGCACTTCGCTTGGGCGTTATTAGGAAAGCCGGACAGCTAAGCACCTCGGCACCAAGGTTGACAACAGATAAAAGACAGTCGTAGAAGGCGCACCATAAGCACAGTTTTGAGAAGCCGATGGTGGGAAGCACAGACGCTATTTTGTTCTTTTCATTTTGTTTATTTATAATTTGGTGACGAAATCCCCAGAAAAACAGTTCTGTCCATTGTACTGCGACAGCATCTAGGAGCTCGAAACTGGCTTTGTTGTCTGTACATCCTATTGCATCATCGTCGTTTCCTCGTGTCACCTTAGCACCTATACCTTCATTCTCAACGTACAGAGAAGAAAAATGCAACTTTGAACAGACGATTCACTCCCTTGTATAACTTGTTTGTGTAGCTGAAGTGAACAGCGTAACAGAAGACGCTCGCACTTGAGTGCTTTGTGCGTACTATCGGCGATCTCGCCGCTTACCGCTTTCATGAGGCTCTGACGTGCCGTGCGGTCGACACCCGCGCAATATTGCAAATCCGGGAGACTTTACATAGAAACTGCGTCAGTGAAAACGCGCTTTTGTGTGGATTCATGAATTGGTCAGTATCCAATTCGATCAATTACGAGTAGCATGATGTTTATGCTTAAAGCCATGCAGGTTGTCTAAAAGTCATCAACAATTAGATGAGTCATAATGCGTATAAAGGTTGATCTTCCCACACACACACGGCTGATCGACTTCTTCGTCCAGGTCGATCAAGAGATTTTTCTTGAGCCAACGTTTCAACAAGGACAATTGTTTTTGTCAGGGCAACAACTGATTTATTTACTAGCGTTCCCTCTTCTCAACCCGCATTGGGGGGAGGAGTATAAGACCGTTTGTTTCATGGGCGCCGCCATTGCGTAGGCAGTGGCGCCATCTATGGGCAGTTGGCATGCTGGCTTGGGCGAACGCGTGTGTTGTAAGCTATGGTATACACTCGGCGGTAGTTCCTGGTGGATTTTTTCGCACTCGCGTGGTCAATTTAGCATGAAATGGCGTCTTCTACGTGGGGAATGTTCCTGTGAGTTGTAGTGAAGGAATTTAAGTCTGAAGTAATTAAGCGGCTGCAGTTTCTGCTGGCGCTAGGGCGAACGAAGCACCCAGCGCGAGGTGTGCGCGTTTGTTTGAGCGGCTTACAATTAGCCTCGGATATGAGTTAGGTATTTCTGAAAATTTGTTTCACGAATGTTACGTTGCTGCAGCATTCTCAGAACTGTTATTTTAAGTTCTGGTTTAGCTGCAACGAGAAGTTACGAACCATTTGACGATCCTAACAGCGTGGGTACCGTTCTGCTGCTGTTTACTTTGACAAGCGTTCGAGTTGTTATCTGTAGATACATTGAACGACTGCCTTGTTTGCTGGGAAAGGTTTCCGCCCACAAATAAAATTGTTTGGTTAATAATAACCGCATACCGTAAAGTGTGAATCACACTTTTCGAGTGGTCGAACGACCAGCTGCAGACTGCGCGAGCGTCCGAGGCAGTACTAAATGCTGTGTTATATAGATCTGTTTGTTCTATATAGCGTATGGTCCAAGTGGTCCAAGCATGCGGCACGACCACGCGGAGCCTTATTGCGTCGTTATGCCATATTATGTTTTATTTTGCCGCAAAAGTAGGACATATGAACTCTTTTTTTTTTTCATTCTCGTAAGTTCAGTCATCTACGACGCGTTCACCCACCTTACGGAAATTGTGTCCTTAAAGGTAGCTGTTGGATTCTCTTTATGCGATGCCCTTTGTATATTGTGCCTTACAGGGCAAAAAGGCAATGCCGATCGAAGCATGAATCTTGTGTGTATCATAATTGGTTTGCCAACCGCAGTGCTCGCTGTGTTGAGCAAAGCCTTCGGACTCTTGCAGGAGGCTAACGCAGAGATAGCGATTTGAAGTCTACTAGATTTAAATTCGTGAGAACGATGCCGGTGGCTGATGCAAATGTTTTACAACTCTTCGTCGAGTGAAAACCGATACATCCAACATAGTTCACAACACATACACACATCGCGGCTGATGATGCGCGTCGCATTTTTGCACATCCAAGAGATTTTTCCAGATACTGTAGCTACTGCTGCACCTAAAGGCTACACAGTGGTTGTTCGACGACCTCGTAAGAATTGACATCCCGTAAATTGCACTCAGAACTAGCTAAAACACCTCGAAATCGTTCCGTGGCGCGGGACCGGCAACACATTCAAGCCGCGCCGCGCCGGCTCGCACAAGCCAGAGAGGAGGAAAGGCTCGTCGCGCGCCCTTTCCTCCTCGCCCGATGAAAAGGTCTATAGACCGTTTTTTCATGGACGCCGCCATTGCGTAGGCAGTGGCGCCATCTATGGGCAGTTGGCATGCTGGCTTGGGCGAATGCCCGTGTTGTATGCTGTGGTATACACTCGGCGGCAGTTTCTGGTGGATTTTTTCGCACTCGCGCGGTCTATTTAGCATGAAATGGCATCTTCTACGGGGGGAATGGTCCAGTGAGGCGTAGGGAAGGAATTTAAGTCTGAAGTAATTAAGCGGCTGGAGTAACTGCTGGTGTTAGGGCGGACGGAGCACACAGCGCGAGGTGCGCGCGTTTGTTTGAGCTTACAATCAGCCTCGGATATCAGTTAGGTATTTCTGAAATTTCGTTTCACGAATGTTCCCTTACTGCAGCATTCTCAGCACTGTAATTTTAAGCTCTGGTTTAGCTGCAACGAGTAGTTACTAAACATTTGATGACCCTAACAGTGTCAGTATCATTCTGCTGGAGAATAAGTCGTGCTGTTTACTTTGACAAGCGTTCAAGTTGTTATGTGTAGATACACTGGGCGACTGCCTTGTTTGCTGGGCAAGGTTTCCGCCTACAAATAAAATAGTTTGGTTAATAATAACCACATACCGTACAGTGTGAATCAAACTTTTCGAGTGGTCGAACGACCAGCTGCAGACTGTGCGAGCGCCCGAGGCAGTACTAATTGTGGTTATAGATCTGTTTGTTCTATATAGCGTATGGTCCAAGTGGTCCAAACATGCGGCACGACCATGCGGACTCTTATTGCGTCGTTATCCCGTGTTCTGTTTTATTTTGCCGCAAAAGAAGGACATATGAACTCTTTTTTTTTTTTTCAGTCTCCTAAGTTCAGCCAGTTACGACGCATTCACCCACGTTACGGAAATTGTGTCCTTACAAATAGCTGCTGGATTCTCTTTATGCGATCCCCTTTGTATATTGTGCCTTACAGGGCAAAAAACGCAATGCCGATCTAAGCACGAAGCAATTGTTTGTATCATGTTGGTTTGCCAATCGCAGTGCTCACTGTGTTGAGCAAAGCCTTCGACCTCTTGCAGTAGGCCTAGCCGGCTAGCAGTAGACTAGCAGTAGCAGTAGCAGTAGCTAGCAGTAGACGCTAGCCGGCTAGCGTAGACATAGTGATTTGAAGTCTACTAGACTTAAAATGCGTGAGAACGATGCCGGTGGCTGATGCCAATGTTTCACAACACCTCTTCGTCGAATGAAAACCGATACATCCAACATAGTTCACAACACATACACACACCGCGGCTGATGATGCGCGTCGCATTTTTGCACATGCAAGAGAAATTTCCAGATACTGTGGCTACTGCTGCACCTAAAGATTACACAGTGGCTGTTCGACGACCTCGTAAGAGCTGACATCCTGTAAATTGCACTCAGAACTAGCTAAAACACCTCCGAATTAAAACAAACGAATTAAACGAATTAAACGAATTAAACCTAAAACACCTCCGGCAACACATTCAAGCCGCACCGCGCCGGCTCGCACAAGCCAGAGAGGAGGAAAGGCTCGTCGGCGCCCTTTCCTCCTCGCCCGATGAAAAGGTCTATAGAATGTTCAAAAATGGGAGGGGAGGCGGTCGGTGCACAGTTCCAAAAAGGGCCGCTGACACTTTTCGTTTTTCAGCCACACTTCTTGGAACTACCAACAGCATGCCTCCTCCCCCCCCCCCTCTTTTCTTTCGCTACCATGAATAAACAGCTTCCTCCCACCCCCCTCCCTTTTTTTAGCATATGTACTCTACTCTATGTACTCACTTATTTTACTCCTCCATTGTGAGCGGAGGATAGAGTGATATACATACACGCTGCTAAAGGAAGCAGTTGTTTCCCTGACGAAGACCACCTTTTTCGAAATGTTGGCTCTATCGACATCCCTCGTTCGACCAGCGTTGATCATTTCAAGTTTCCAACTTCCGGCGAGCTTCTGTCGTGTGTGTAATGTGTTACATTAGTTTGCTACATTAGTTTACTACACACTGTAGCAGGCGAAACTGGAATAAAACCAATAGCATGAATGTTGTCTCCATATTTAAGCACACTGCAGGTGTATGTGCTGAAATATGAGCGCGAGTGGAAAAGTTGACACACGAGAATTTAGCTTTCATTAGTTCGCGACATTAGTTCGGTCTTGTACAAGGCTAAATATTCATTTATTGGAGAAATGCTTTATTTTGGAAGTTTTCGCAGTCAAGAGAAAAACAAGCGAAATATCGTAACGACTGTCTGATGAGCTATGGCATACTCCACTAACACAAGTTGTTCCATCTAAATGTATTTTCACGGATGGCATTTCCAGAGGAATTGCAAAGGAAAGAAGTGACAGCAGTAATTACCGTACTTGTCGACGCAACGCTGTCTTTACGTCAGGCAACTAAATGCTACGGATATAATAATACACCGTCAAAAATTCCACTTCATTGTCATATGTTTCAGTGCTAATTAATTATCTCGGCAGAATAAGTGCGCATCACGACTACAACAGCATCAGGTTCAGGTGTTACACTTCGAGGTAAGTTCGCTAGGAGGTCCGATAAAGGGAGCATTGGTTGGATTTTTGGTGCCTCATACAGCGCTGTGTGCGTGCCTTGCTATACACTATACATGTCACACGGATGCATCGCATCGCAGGACTTGACCATGTAGAGCCAGTTGAATGAAACGAAGCGCGCAGCAACAGGCCGTGCTCAATGCTGATATTATTTCAAAATTCTCGAAGATATCTTCCGTGCCAGTTGGTCTCTAAGGACAAAATCTCCAAAATCTTCATTTCCATACGTCATTTAGTTTGTGAACGTTTCGTAAGATCTGTCTGATTTGAAGTTGACAATGATAGGGCGCGAGAAATTTCGCCTCTGACCGATCCGATGCGCCTGCTATCAACATTATGCTGTTTGAACTTTAGGAAGCCAGAAAAGAATTCGCATAGTTTATTCTCATTTGTAACATACTAATTTTCTTAGCAATAATAATAATAATAATAATAATAATAATCAATCAATCATTTATTTACCGTGTCCAGGAACAACGATGAGGTCTAAGTGCTGGCGCACGCATACATTAGAAAAAGAAGAAGAAAATGGCAGGGAAATATTTAAAAAAAACATTGAATAAAAAAGAACAACCTTGAAAAGAAGAGTGTACGTACGACAAGGCACAAAGTGAATACAAAGGAACCAGGTGGAGAAGGGCAGTTGAACAATATGTGAAACTATGACACAACGTAAAGCTCGGAAATGAACAATGACAGCGAGTTGTGCAAACTATCAAGATCATGAAAATAAGCGTTATAAAGACTGTATTCTGTGAGTGGTTGAGTGCTGGTGTTGATGATGAAAATAATAATATTTATTGTCATCATCAATCAATCAATCAAAGTTGTTTATGAAAGTGCCCAAGAACACCGTCAAGGGTCTTGGTGCTGGCGCACGCAGCAAAGCAATGCACAAGAAAAAGTGCACGCACACATATACACATACACACGCGCGCACAGATTTTAAAAAAATCATAATTTCATGAAACAAATTATAACAGGGCATAAAATCTGTCACGAAGAGGATACAAAGCAAAAGCGAAGAAACAGAAGATGATCACAGAATGACGGAACACAACGCAGATGAGAGTTTTTGTTCAATTATTGGAACTCCTCTGCAACTGCTTTACGGGAAAATATTAAAATTTGGTATGGAGATTTCAGGCACTCTGAATAGGCGTTATATGTCGCCTGCATTCTAGATAGAGGGTTACAAAACTCGGAAGGCTTAAAGGCGCGCTGTTTCCTTGTGCTTTTTTGCGTGATGTAAAAGCGCACATTAGAAAGCAAGTCCGAGCAGCAAATTTTTGCATGTATCAATTTGTGGTGAAAAAAAAAACATCTGATTGGTTGCGTCTGCAGGTGAGGGTAGGTAACGTGAGTGTCTGTGTTAGTTCTATGGAGATGGCAGGCTTATGACAGAATAGATATTTAAATATGGATGTGAAGTTTTTCTGCACATTTTCGAGAAGTTCACAATTTGACCTACCAGTGCCGCCCCAAACGGCGGAGGCGTATTTAAGAACTGTAAGGCATACACTCTTATATAAACTTGCAGTTGTTCCGGGTTGTTTGAAGTCTCGTCACACGACCTACGGTCCCGAGCGTTCGAAGTGCACGTTGCCTCGTCTATTGAGCGTGGGGAGAGAAACTCAGAGAGCCATCGAAGTAAACTCCTACGTCCTTAATTGCCAGAGCTCTAGGCAGAAGAGCATCTTTAAAGCTATCAGGAATTACGATCCTGTCAGTCCTCCGCGTGAAGCTTATAAATTTTCGTTTTTGATGCGTTTATGATCAGCTTATTTCCAGCGCACCCTGATGCAAAATTCGCGGTGTCCTTCTGAAGAGCGGCGCAATCATTAAAATGTTTTACCGCTTTGAAAAGTTTCACATCATCAACATATAACAAAACCGAAGAGTATTGAAGGACTGCTGAAACGTCGTTTATAATAATAATAACAATAGTTATCATTTATTTATCGTGCCCAGGAACAACCATGAGGTCCAAGTGCTGGCGCACGCATACATAGAAAAAGAAATACAGCAAGGGAATATCAGTAAAAAAAATCAATAACAATGAATAAAAAATAACAATCTTGAAAAGAAAAGTGTACATACAACAAGGCGCAAAATGCATACATAAGAAAAAGGAGGAGAAGGGAAGTTGAACAATATGTGAATATAAGAGACAAACAACGCAAAGCTCAGAACAGAATAATGACAGCGAGTTGTGAAAATAACAAGGTAATGAAAGTGGGCGGCATAAAGACTGTATGCTGTGGACGGTTGAGTGTTGGTGGTGACAGGCAGGAACATAGAAAGGTCTGTGTTCTCTGGTGATCTTGCGCGGAATACGAAACATGATACAAACGAGGAGTTCAGGGCACATCAGGATACCGTGAAGGAGTTTGAAAAGGAAAAGCAGGTCAGCGCGATTACGTCGGCAGCGAAGTATAAGGGCAATGACAATAAACCGACAGTGCTAGAGCAAAGTCCAGCGTCCGTGCTAGCAAAGCGGTGATGATATATCCTTAGAAACTTTTTCTAGACCCGATCTATAATGTCATTGTTGGATCTAGAGATGCCGTTTCATACGACCGATGCGTATTCGAGTTGAGGAAGACAGATTGTTGTGTATAACTTACGGAACGGTGTAGGAGAATTGAATTCTCTCGATAGTCTGTAAACAGAGCCAAGAGTGCGCATACCCCGCATTGCAACGCGTTTAAGTGTGAGCTGAAAAGTGTAAGGTTGTATCAAAAAGTACACCAAGATCATTGATCTCACGGACTCTACACAATGGTACAAAATCTACCAAATAAGAAAAAGAAATGCTTGTTTTTTTGCGGGTGGAAGTCATGACTTTGGTCTTAACAGCATTCAAGGTTAGGTAATTATCTGTGCACCATTTAGAAAAAGAAAGCAAGTCAGACTCCAGGATGCGACAGTCATCAGCAGTGTGAAATGCCTTAAAAATCTTTATGTCATCGTCATATAGAAGGAATAAAGAATGCCGAATGGCAGAAAGAACGTCATTAATAAAAATTTTAAAGAGGAGTGGTCCCAATACTGATCCCTCAGGGATACCGCTAGTTGCCACGTAAGAAGACGTTTGGCCATTGATGTTAACATAACATGATCTATCAATAGGATAACTGCGCAAGAGATTTACAATTGAAGATTCAACACCAAAGTGTGTAAGCTTGATCAGAAGCAGTGAGTGGCTGGCCACATCAAAATATTTGCTGAGGTCACAATAAATGGTGTCAATGTGCCCCCTTTGGAGTACCGGCGAGGAGATCTGGGTCATGAAACTTGTGAGATTCGTGATAGTGGAGCGGCCGGTGAGGAATCCAGGCTGATGCGGGATCAATGCGTTCTTCACAGTAAAAGACAATATGTTGTGAAGAGCAAGCTAAAAAATCTTAGACGTAGCATAGAGAAGAGAAAATTGGCGATAATTTGAGACATTGGTTTTACAGCCAGACTTAAATACAGGAAAAACACGAGCAGTTTTCCACATGCGAGGGAAAGTGGAAATATTCAGAGAGTTATTAAATATAGATGTCAATACTGGGGCAAATATACTACCGTATGCTTTTAAAATTGCGGAGGGGATGCCATCAGGACCGCAAGATAGGGAAGGCTTCAAGCGCTTAAGGCATTCGCTGATCAGCTTTTCATCAAACAACACCGGACTAGATGTAGGAGCCGTTGTGTGCTGCTGACTGACACCAGCGTCGAAACCTCAAGGTTTATATAAGGAAGAGGAATGGGCAGCAAAACAATCCGCGACTGCTTGGACTTCTACTCCTCTAGAGTCGAGCAGGCGAAAACACTCTCCGCGATTACTAGAGCGCTTGCGGATGTACTTCCAAAATTCCGCCGTCCGGTCGGAGGCGCTCTTCTCCAAGAATGCAATATATGAGTCGTGATCCCACTTATAGAGGCGTTTGCAGTAATAATAATAATAATAATAATAATAATAATAATAATAATAATAATAATAATAATAATAATAATAATAATAATAATAATAATAATAATAATAATAATAATAATAATTTCTGGGGTTTTACGTGCCAAAAGCACGATTTGATTATGAGGCACGCCCATAGTGGAGACCTCCGGATTAATTTTGACCATCTGAGGAACTTTAACGTACGTACAATGCACGGGACGCGGGCGTTTTTGTATTTCGGCCCCATCTAAATGCAGCTGCCGCGGCCGAGATTAAATCCCGCGACCTCGTGCTTAGCAGCGCAACACCACCGCCTCTAAGCTACCACGGCAGGATTTTATAGACCATATATTTTTCAGAATACTTATAATAATACGAATATTATTCATAATAATATAACAAATTATTTACTCTAGAAGTGTATTACTTCTTCTAATTCTATTATTTAGGTATTCTACTCCATACACTATACTTACTCGTTCTCTGGAAAACCATATTTCTACTTCTTCAAAGTTCTTATTAAAAAAGTGAACACCATACATGATTCATCATACGTTTTGTAACAGCGCAAAACTAACACGGACAAATGGAACAACACGAAAAAAAATGGAAGAAAAACACAACACAGCGCCGTGTTGTCGTGGTTTTCTTCCTTTTGTCCGTGTTGCATTTGCTCCGTTACAAAACGTAAGATGAATCCAACTCGCCCACCTTGCTATCTTGCTCCATACATGATCTTTGGAACTTTCCTTAGGCTGTTTCCGATAAAGATAACACGGTCGGAAATAGCCCCGCCTAATTTTCTTGAAAAATGAACCAGTATTATATTTTTCTTCGCCCTTTTGGATGAGATCTCCCAGCATAACAAGAACATCCTCAACCTAAGGCTCATGATGAAGTCCAACATCTCTTAAACAGGCCAGCAGAAGTGCAAGAAACGTAGACGGCCACACCAAAAATAGGTTTGTGCAAAGAATGTCGAGGTCCCGCAAAACGGAATTCTAAAAATTTGAGTGCCGTTGTATTCTCGGCCCGCGAAGAAAGTACCTATGAGGGAGCGGTAGGTGCTCACGTCTATGCACACGGCATAAGTCTGCACAGACTACAAACGGATCACAGACAACAAAGGGGATTGTGGCCTCAAAGCTTCAAAGCCCCAAGACTAGTACAATAGAAGACAGACTACTATACATACAACAGGCCAAATGAAGCTTAAGAATGAAGCATTGCATGGCTCGCAAATCCCTATGAAACGGGATTTCTCTTGTTTTCTTTTTTGTTTTTTTTTTTTTGCTTGTTTGTTTGTGCGTGCGTGCGTGCGTGCGTGCATGCTTTACAGAAGAGCTGAAATTCGGGCTAGTTTACAAAATGTTAGACAACATCAGGTTTACACAATGTCACACATTAATGCATCACACAAAAAGGCTGTCGCATTAAACGTCATTCGGAAGAAATAAATCGAAATTACATACTATCATAGGGCATGCGACTTCGATAGTCTGCGCCAACAATTGTTGATCCATAAATAAATGGTTAAGAAGAACCATTCGCTGTTAGAAGCGAGATATAGAACGGAGGACGTGTGTGTTTAATTTATCGCTCAATTTGTGTATTGTAGCGGCCAGTGGTCTCTTTCCAATTTGAATTGACGACCGTAGAAGAACATGTGAATCTTTTCCGGCGCACAATACAGTTTGGAACTCTCGCTCTATAGCAAAGTAGACTCTGACTAGCGTATCTTACTCGATGCAGTGTCTTCAAGCAGCGCAGCACCCGCTTGTTAATCATCGCCAAATATCAATCACTGTCATAGGGGGACCAAATGAAAGCTGTGAAGTGGTTTCTGGCTGCTAACGTACAGTAAGCTCCTACTCGAATTTTCTAAGCAGCCGCGTGTTTCAGGAGCAGTACAAGTTGTTCTTATGCACAATAAATATTTTTCAACATCAAGCGTGCGTCACCTATCAAATTTTCTATAAGCTTTTTTTGTCAGATCAAGACTAGCCCACAGGCTCACCTTTGCGACCTATTTTCCTGTTTGGGTATTCAAAGGATAGACTCGCGTTCTTGCTTTCGGCAAGACATCGGCCTGTTGTGTTTTTGTTTCTTGCACATGAGTTGTCTTTTCTTTCAGTTCATTTTTGTTTCCGCACCACGCTCTTTTTACAACGAAGCTGTATATGGCTAGTTTCCAGCGGATGGATGTCCGCAGACCAAAAACGTGGGCCGACCCACGGCAGAGGTGAAGAATGCTTCAAGCATTCCGCCAACTTGCAAAGATAAGTTTAATATCTTGGCTCCAAATACAACCCGTATCAGATATTAAGCCGATCAGAACAGATACTACACTTTGACCCGCGTCGGCCATGTCTACGTTCGCACCATACACGTGTACGCCATCCCGCGTATTCAAACTAGTGCCTACCAGTCTGAGTGTCTTCTGTCTACTGACGTCATGCTCTACATAGGCTCCTTTCATCAGTTCTACTCTCACTGTGAAACGGGTAGGCCGCGTGTTGCACGGTCTGAAGAAGAGCGTGCCTACCAAGAACGACTGCGTGAACAGGGCCGCTATTTTGTAGCGATGCCTTTAATGTCATAATGCCTTTTCGCGCTTATCGCGCTTTGTAAGTGGTCAGAGCGACGGTCCGCTCGCGTTATCAACGTTGATATCGTGAGCGGACCGTCGCTCTGACCACTGACAAAGCGCGATAAGCGCGAAAAGGCATTATGACATTAAAGGCATCGCTACAAAATACCGGCCCAGAAGAGGTAAAGGGCGCGGCGGCGGAGGAAGGTGACCACCCGCGATAAGCGGGCCACGGACGCCAAGCGTAAGCGTGCTGCCCGCTAGGCCCGCGAGGCGAAAAGAAATGCGAATCGACCATGTGGCCTAGATTCCACAAACTTGGAACCTTTCACCGGAGCAACGGTTTATCACCACATAGCTTCGCTGGTCCGTAACCTTCACAGAGTGGAATGACACTGAAAGTTTTTGCCTATCACGACCGACGTTGCAAGTATGAGCCGGTCTCTGCGTTTTTCACATTCAGCGATGGCTTTGTGTGCCTTCATTGTGTTTTTAACGCGACTGTTACAGTATATATTCCTCTGAACATATATCACGTCGGGCGCCAAAGCTTTATTTCTGTAGCCTTGCCATAAACAACTCCGCGCATCGGGTGCCTTTTTCAATCACTGGCCAGAATTCTGATCTAAACTTCTGACTAAACCTTCACAACATTTCCTGGCGTCATCCGCGGCTCTCTCACCTGTGCCGCTTCGAATGAAATTTGTTTTCTCTGTCGCCATGAACATACCCAAACTTTCCTCTAGCAAGCAAGATAGATGGTGGCCAGTTTGATTATAACCTTATATCTCTCCAGATAATTATTTCTAGTTATTTTAAGTTGATACTCTCCTCTACTAATGCGCCAGACTAGCTCGTAGAGTGACCCTTTTCACTTAGTCCAAAACCAACCAAAATCGCCTGCTTTTAGAAACTGGACGCGTTCGTCCACATAGCAGTGCTGGTCGCCCACGTGCATTTCTTTATGAAGAGCCCCATTTCCTCGAAACGATCTTTGACCTTAACCTCAACCTTCTCAGTCTTCGCATGAACGCAGCCTCGAGGATTCTTGTGCTCCTTGAAGAGCATCTCCGGGCAAACGTCCTGATATGCTCTTGAAATTCAAGGCACTATTTCCAATACATTTATCGCGAAAGTTTGGCAGTCCGAAATATAATTAGTGGGAAATCGTTACGTTTGGAGGAAGCCCTAGGCGTTTCCTCCAAATGCAACTAGCATACCACAAACGCTCGGTAATTCTACCTCCAGACGCCTCAATACCTCCACCTGCAACCAGTCTCCATACGTGCAGCTCTTTCAAATGATTTTCACGTTCAACCTTTAGCCTACGTATCGCAGTCTCATGCGCCTTACGTTCGGCTTAAGGCGCCTGCGCTGTATGCCCGCGAGTTTACTTTGTATTTTGTTCATGCACAGAACTTCATACCTTTCAACGCGAGCTCCGCGCAGGCGATTATATTAACATCTCTAACTCCATTTCTCGTACCGACCTCAGGTACACCATTCTTTCCACGTTCTTAAAGTACCAGATAGAACGCCTCCGTGACGCACGCCATTGAATTTTTCTTTCAAAAATAGGCTTCGCGACATTCTCAGGGACGCCCCCGAGGGCAACAAGAAACAACAAAGACAGGTGGCAAATAAATTTTTATATTCAAACAAACAAATGAACGTGGCAAAGCTCCACAAAACGCAACAAAAATAGTGACTATCGTAGCGCCACCTAGAAAAGGTTCACATTTCTATTGCAGCTCGCTCACGGCTCGGCGGCCCTCCAGTGAAGCCGTCGTGGTTGTGTAGCTCCGAGCGCTACTAAACGGCAGTGGAACTCTCGCAGTGTTTTACACGTCTGCTGTGCAACGGAAACAAAATACGCGTCGCGGCGAGGTCCCCTCATGGTAGGACCTCGTTGGCCTCTCGAACATTGACTCCCAACCAGTCCAACCCGTCTTCCTTACTCGGCTTCTCTGCTCCCTCTGTGCTGTCGACATGGCCTCCTCGAACCTTCCGTGCCACTTCAGCTCGTGAAACACTAGCCCCTTTCTGCTTCTTTCCTGCGGTACAGAACTCTTTTTACCGTGGATTGTCTGCGATTGCCTACCCTTGGGCTATATAACGTAAAACTATTCCGATATGTTTTTATTCCAATCTCGTGCCTTCAAATTTACGTAACCGCCGACGCAAGCTTCGGGTGGTGACCCGCAGCGTTATTTGAACAGCCTAATCATACTCTCTCCTCGTTTATAGCAGGTCACTTTTGTTTGATTTCAAAGCGAATAGCATTGCCTACCTTGACAGGTCTTAGAGCGCAGCTCTTAGGCGTCCGTTCCTGCGGCGAGCGTCGGCGTCCTACCTCGTAAGCGAGCGAACGAGCAGAGCGAAAGATGAGAGCGAACGCGGAGTGCAGCGGGGGATGAAAAAAGCGGCGAGAGCGAAGAGGCGCGACGAGGAAAGCGGAGGAGGGTATGGCGAAAGCGTGAGAAGCAAAGCGTAGTGCCGCGCACGAGGGGCTTTGTGGCGACGATGGCTATGAGATGGCGCCAGAATACTGCGCGTCGTCTCTATGGAAACAAAGCGCTGCATGAGCGGAGGTTGTCTGCAACGGCTGCTGTGAATCGCGCCCACGCGTCACCCACGCGCTTCCTCTCGTCATCTCCCGATTAGCGAAGAAGTGGCGCCACACTTCGCTCCGTTTGCGACGTGCCGCACGAGACAGATTGTGCGCGCCAGCCAACATATCGCGAAATGAAAACAGGTATACAGCTGCCCTTAAATTTCGCATTAGGTGTATCGTAATCCTCAGTGAATTTTTTTCTTATCTCATTGGCTGACAAGAGACGAGTATCACGCAGAAGTGGAAAAAGTTGGGGCCGAGCTAACTAAGTAAATGTAGATAATCGGATGAGGAGGCTGCTGCAGGCGTCTGCGATTGACCCGCTTCCGCTGGCTTACCTTGCGGTGGCTGGTCGTACATCACAGCAATGTGCAACGGAAGGTTAAAAATGCCACTGAAATGCATCCTCAGCGAACAAGAGTTGGCGGAGCAATGTCGTATATGTGTAGAAAGGCCTCGACAACCTTATACGGCCACGTAAATATTTTAACAGCCGAGCTGTTCTTAGTCGAGCGTGCACCGTCACGCAGGAGTGCGCGCCAGGGAGGAAGAGGAGAGGCTCCGGTGTAGCAGGTGTTTGCTCCGCGCGCTCTTCGCACGATGGACGCCGCTCGGCGCGAGCGGCCATACGCAGAAACATACGCGAAAATCGCAGAAACCGAGGGACCACAGCTCCTCTGTTTCGACAGATGTCACTTCGTGGAACTGGCTGCATTTTTTTATTAAACAGAAATAAATTCGTTCTCCCCGACAGCTCCAACTTGCCAGAGCGATCGCTGGGCCAACATCTTTTATTGATTTCGGAATGGGGCAGTCACCGGCTGTTCCGAAAGGAATTCAGTTTTGCTCGGCACAATAATGCATGTTTACTTTGGAAACGTCACTTTGATGTGGCGACTTGTCGCGGTTTTGTGACGTCTCGTGACAGAAAGGCGAAGTCGGTGCAGCCCGAAAACTTTTCACCAATAGCGATGGGCTTACGGCGAAAAAGATGTGGTAATAGGAAATCATTTTTCTTTTGTTCCGTCTAATCATGCATAATCGGTGTGTACGCATCATGTCAGATGGGGAGTTTTTGCTGTTTTCGTGACGTCACGTGACCGACAGGCGAAGTGAGGGTAGCCCGAATTATTTTTGACCAATCATGGAGTACTGATTGCAGAAATGAAATAGAAGCAGTTTGGAGTAACTACACGTTATAGCGCCCCTAGTTCCCTGCACACGCGTCCTACGTTCCCGCCGAAACACCCTTGTACTGCTGAACTCCTTGCTCCTTGGCGTTGCCTCAGCGAAGTGTGTGAGCAGTTCATCACATCACAGCAGCTTAGTAGAAGCAAGCTCATTTCTACGAGCGACTTTCACCCAGGTTCCTTTCTTTGTAAACAACAGAGTAACAACGCCCAGTACCTGCCTATCCAAAATTTACCGTTACCGCCTTCCTCTCCTGATCGGAACCTCTCACCGCATTCTCTTATTAATATGTCTCTGTGTTCTCAGATAAACTCAACATAATCCAATTGGCACTACTCTGTCGAAAAATTGCCAAATTCATGTTTATCAGAAAAATTCGACATTTCAGGATTCCTGCGTGTACCAACAAACTGTTAAAAAACGTTTACTAAAAATGTAGTAAGTATATAACTGATTTACCTCCTGAGGGCCCGTGAACCACCATCAGCTCAAAAATTAGCTGTGTAGTGGCTGATGTGTACTAGGCTACAATGAACATGTAGCCGAAAATTTTTTAGTGGTGAAGTAATATGAAAAGGGTGGCTGACCGGGCGTGTTGGTAAAGTTGAATCTTTGGTTAGCAGCGTGACGATCTACATGGGAAGCCAGAGAAGTGACAGGAAAGAGCGCTGACTTGCAACAATTTTTATTGCGCACATAAACTAGGCTTAAATAAAACGCTAACGCACAGCAGAAAGTACAGATTGGTAGCACGGGTTCGAGACTCTGCCTCCAGCATACGATGTGCAGATCATGTGACTAAACATTGCACTTCTTTATCGCACAGTGACAATGAAGGGGGCACTTACACAGCGCTCTCCAGACTTGTGAATTTCAAGCGCTTCAATAATTTCCCTAGTTTGTTTGCTTTTGTTGCGACTGATAATTTGTGTGCTATCGAATATGGGTTTGCAATGATGGTCTCGGCAATGGAAATCGAGTTGACCGGAAACGGAGTTAACAACATGATAATTGTGCTCCTTTAATCGTTCATTGAGACAGCGTCCCGTTGTCTCAATGCTTCCCGTTGTCTCACACTTTGCAATGAGGTGAACGTAGTTTAACTCATGGATCTGGGACCTCAAATAGGTGGGACGTAATGCTGACGCATCTGTCTAGCACTTGCCGCTAAACCACGACTGATAATTTTTTTTAATCGGCAGCGCCGTGTTCGCGAAAGATGATCATCGTGGCATTCTGTAAACGATGCGTGTGTTTATTTTAAATAAAAATAAAGGTGGTTCAGGAACCCCGAGACCAATCAATGACATGGGTGTTCGGTTAGCAATCGCACCCACTGAAGAGCACTCACAAATTTTGCTCCAAAGCTAATTCAGAAGCAGCCCACGTAGAAAAGTTTTCAACATTGAGAAATAAGGATGCAGCACCTACCAGCATTCTCCAATTCTGCCAGTTTAGGAACGTACGCCTCAGCTTCTTGTTTAGAGCTGAAGACCCCGATTGCTTCAAGCCGGCTCATGTAGTATTCCGCCATACTGTTTTCTTCGACAAGGGTTTTCCTTTCTTGGTGCCAGAGAGTTTCTTCCGAAGCGACTGAAACCTGAAAGTTTGTTAGAGGTCATCATTCTTCTCTTTTTAGACAGGAAACGCCACTCAAAATCGTACAAGCGGTAAATCCCAAAAATAGATGTACGTACCGGCCGCTTCTTCTTTGCTAACAAGAATGTTTTCCAGTGAGTACTAACTGCTCATACTACTGATCTCGAGAAGATGCCACTGGTTTGGCAACTTTTTTTTTTTTTTTTTTTTTTTTTTTTTTTTTTTGCTGTGTGAACACATAACATCCGCCCGAAGCAGACTGCGATTACTTATACTAAGGAGAACCGTTGCATCAGCTTGGGCTACAGAATGTCCAAATCAGAAGCTCATTTCTCAGAGCCTTGAACAACTCACGTTCTCTTTAAGACTTCCATAAAAAAGATTGCGATTGCTTCGCTTTTCGCAAAGCAATCGTTATGCGTGGACCTAGCTTCTATACAGCCGAACTACATCCTCAAATAGAAATTTCTTATATACATTGCGATCGGTCTAGTTGTTATTTATCCTCATTTGAGCAGTGCAATACTGACGAATATACGAGGGACAAACAACAAGACATATCGTCATTTCCTGTGCCGTACGGCGTGAACTTTCTTGACAGACCATCCTTCAGCCTCTACAATTTTAAAGACCGCGACCCACAGTGGCGGTTCCCAGCGGCATCGTATTTCCCAACTACGTGGGCCACACATTTTGATTCATCCTGAAGTGCGGGGTTGAACCAAGACTCGCCGCGCCGAAGTTTATGCTACTAACTTGCGAAGCGCGTTTCTAGTCTCTATCCGGATTTTGAGATGTGTGTGGAAGGATATCGAGAGCTTCTTGGTTTTAGATCGTGTATTGCAAAGTTGCCGGTGAAAGAACAAACCTCTTATACCTAAAAAATTTTGAGTAGTGCCTTCCAACTAAGAAATGTGATTTTTGGTACTGCCAAAGGACTTGTGCCCGTATTCACCAACCAGTTCGTTCACCAGAGCCAACTTTTCACTAAAGCGAAGGGGAGAACTTTCATTTCCACGTGGGGCGCAGAGCGGAAGCCTCTCATATCTCTTGTGGAATGTCGGTGCAGAAATACCTTGAATTGTTGTCTGTGCCTTACATTGATAAGGGATGTGAAATGGCATGACAAGGGCTCATCCAGAAAGAAGGAGTGTCTATAGGACCATGTGAAACACCTTCTATAATTAATATTTTTATGGCGCAACTTGACTGACTGCTTAACTAAGTTAAACGGGCTGAAAGTAATGAAAAGCTACAGATTTGTTAGTGACTATATTTGCTGGGCTTAACACTGATCTTCCTTTTCAATATGACGCTTTTCACGTTTGAAGTGTGTTTCATTAGTCGCTTTAACCTCTAGACCTTACGTACTAACTACTTCAACAGTGTACCCTGAGGTCTCTGGGATTCTCCCAGAAGTTTCATAATAAAAACGTTTGCCGATTCTCCGAGCCTCGGAGCCGGAAGCCTCCGTTACCGTACACTTATTGTCCAAACCAGCTACGTCAAGAGGTCAGCGGCGCAACAAGTCTCACGAAGCCCTCGAACTATTAACCTTTCGAAGCATAGCTTTGACCTGCATGTTACCCATTTGGTAGCAGCAGGCACATCACAACGGTGGAAGAGGCCGTTCGAAGAGCCACGAAAGTGAGAAGGCGCTCCCCACACAAGGATGCATCACATCCACACCAGAAAATAGCTACGATCCCACATATTTACGGTGAGACGCATGACATCGAGAAAACTCGCAGCAAAGCCAGTGTCAAAGTCTGCGCCTGAAAAGTTGTCGAAACCATGCATCAAAACGTCTCCGAGGGAAAACATGCAGTAGCAAATACCTTAGTAACCATGTCGACGGTGGTGCTCAGGGTGTAGTATACGGGGTCCCGCTCTCGTGCTAACGGTATCAACAACGGTGTTCCACTCAAGCGACTGTTCTGGCATCATTATTATAAGATCGCTCTTCGGTGAACTGCTGCAATAGACCATATTCAGCAAACGCAGGTTAGTTGGTAGAGCCGGGGGCGACATACCGGCGACGAAGCGATTCTTATGGCTCCACGACAGCTTCCCCCAAATTGTGCCTTGGAAGGGACGTTCTAAGTGCATCTCCGAACAGCTCAAGCCGACCACAACTTCTGTGAGAGAGAGCCTGCTAATTGCCTGTTCCGGGACGGCCGACATCCGTCGTGTGGGCCCCGGAGATACAAGAGTGCCTGGAGATGTGTCTCCCATTTTCGGCGAGCCTGCTGCTGCTGCGTTGCCCCCTCCTCCCCACTTCGCTCGAGCAACGCGCTTTGCTTTCCGACTGTTACTTTGTCCCCATTTCATGCAGTGACGGTGCTCGTCTTACGCTCCGCTGACTTCACTCTCGACGGCTGGGTCGACGAGAGTGAACTGGAAGGTAGGCGGAATCCTACGACGACTTCGGACCATCTGATTGTCCTTACATCACGTCACCAAGTTTCCTGGCCAAGGGACCTAGGAATGCCAATGCTTTAAAAGAGCACATCTCAGCGGTCATCCGAGTGTGCGCCTCGTGTTCTCCAAGACTCCTGCAAATATGTCGAATAAACTAGTTGCTCTTCCTTTAAAATCAGGCCCTTACTGCTCACTTTAGCAGTTTTTCTGAACGTGGAAGAGACGGAAGACGTAGAGGCCAGCTGTCCTCTTGCGAGATGCCCGACCACACCTCTTGCATCATGTTTACCTCGAGCGGTCAGACAAGAGCGCTGCGTGAACTAGTGCATAAGCGAGCATAAAAACAATGCGCAAAAAGGTGTTCAGGAGCGCTTAGCGGGGCACTGCCAAAAATATAGATGCTGATCGTGCTGCATTATTTTGTATCGGGACTTCGGGCTGTATATACGGGGTGTCCCAGCTATCACGCAGCATGATTTTAAAAAAGAGGAACGGCGTTACGCGAAGCAAACGTAGTGCGTATTGTTTCCAGTACAATGGTGTAGCCGCCAGTAATTTTTTTACTTACTGTGATTTAATTAATTGTAATTAATTATCTAACACGAGAAGTGCTGTCCTAATTATCAAAGTGTCGATGAGAAAATTGTAGCGCAACATTAAAAACTCCCGATACAGCTTTCTGTTGCTCAGTACGTGCTACATAAAAGTGTTTTTCGAGCATGAAAGAAGCCCGCGAATACACGCAAAGTGCCTCGAGCGGCCAGTGGTGCGGCAATTCTACGTGTATTCGCGGGCTTCTTTCACACTCGGAAAAACACATTTATGTAGCATGTATTGAGCAACAAAAAGCTGTATCGGGAGTTTTTCATGTTGCTCTACAACTTTCTCATTGACACTTTGATAATTAGGACAGTACTTCGCGAGTTAGATAATTAATTACAATTAATTAATCTCAGTAACGAAAAATTACTAGCGGCTACTCTACTGTACTGGAAACAATACGCACTAGGCTGGCTTCGCGTAACGCCGTTCCTCTTTTGTTAAATCGTGCTGCGTGATAGCTGGGACACCCCCCGTATACTCGCCTGAATGTAGAGGCTGCGGAAATGCAGCGTCACGATGTTTACGTTTAGTGCGCACTCAGCATAATACACTCAAAGAAGAAAAAATATTTATTGATGGTACAAGCACGAACAATGTATGAAGTGGCCTTTCTCATTGGCGCATGGATTTTGACTTTTCTGTCTAATTTGTTTCATTACTTTTTTGGTCTACTATACATACAGGACGTCCAAGCTGTCATGCACCATGTGTTTTTCTTTTCTTTCTTTTTAAGTCGAAGTTGTCTATGCGGACAAAAGCAACTATATTTCATTGCCAGCCGCCAAAAGAAGCTTTCAGTATTTCTTTGGTGTGTTGTCCCTAAATGATCAGCAGAAATTATTTGACTTTTCTTGTTTATAATTACGGCCGATATGCTAATATCGAGTAGCTTAAGCAGTTAGAAATGATCAGTTTCAGTCGTTTGCGATGTGCCTTTTTACCGTAGCTCTATTTCCTACTTTTTTTTTTTAAAGCAAGCCCGCCAAGTGCAAAGCACGGCCTCCCCGCTCGCGCACCACGTCCATGAAGTGCTGCTGTCTAACTCAATGCGGACGAATCGAACGTGCTTCGTGCCCAACCCGGCGGTTGTATCGATCTGACGGGGCGTGTACGTTCGCACGACAAATTCCTGCTAACGGCGAGCCTCGCGTCTAGCCTAAGCACGGGACAGCTTTTGACAACAATAACCGATCTACGAAAGCCATGCTATCATGAACCGCGGCTCGGGCTGTCTCTTTGCCGCGTCAGACCAACCCAAACAGCGGCACGTACGTCATATTTACGAGCGAGAATGGCAATTACATGGCTGAATTAGTTCGTTCGCAGCGTTTTTGAGAGCAGTAAAGGCCGCTTCGCCTTCTGTTTCTTTCTTTTTTTTTAATTTCGTTGGTTTTCTTTCAGAAACGAAAAAATGGAGCTTTGGTAAAATAGCGCGTTGTAAGCTGAAACTCAAGTTTGCAGATGTGCTGTTATGACCTGGTATTGTCATATTCGGCGAAATTTTAATTCTGAAAAGGCTAGTTAACTAATGTTTACTAATATTTAATTAATGACAACACTGAAGAGGCTACTTACTTAATGTTGACTAATTTGTTAATTAAGGACAACACGAAAAATAACTGGGGTTTTTTCAGGTGGCTGTGAACATTATATGTTTCAGTCGCATAGAAAGTTTTTTTTCTCTCTCTCTTTTCCTTTTTCTTTCTTTTTTTTAATTGGCGCGGGATAGTTGGCCCATCACCTTAAATGCGATTTTTCACATTGCAATAATTTGGAAACTAGAACTTCCTTTGTTTGTCCCTCGTGTATTCCTCAGTTTTTCGCTGTCTATAACATGGTTTATTTTCTTGTCACCATGTAGGTTACTATTACTGCGTGAGTGTGCGTGTGTGTGTGTGGGTGGGTGCGCGCACACACGCACTCATACACACGCCACACACGTTATTCTGAATCTTTCCTCCTCCATCGCAAAACTATAGTTCACGCGCATTTTAAAGCTTGGCTGAGTTCCACAGCTTTACCACGTAATTGTGAGGGAGGTTATTCGAACCGTGAAGATTTTAGAGAACGATGGTGGGGAAGAGAAGAAGCAATCAAATCCCTCGCACTTTCCGAAGACAGACACTTTATATAACACGGTGTCCCAACTATCATGCACCAAGATTTAAAAGAAGAGCAATTGCGTTACTCGAAGAAAACCTAGCGCATATTGTTTCCAGTATAGTGGAGTAGCCGCCAGTAATTTTTTCGTTACTGAGATTTAATTAGGCAATTGTAATTAACTATCTAACTAGAGAAGTGCTGTCCTATATATTGTTACCAAGCGCTGCTCGAGACGAAGCTGAGGACAGTACGGAAGACGACCACGCTCTCTGATGTCACGCGGATTGGTTTTGCCATCTTGTATGTTTTGTATGCCAGTGGCCACATTGTAAATATCCTGCAAATATATTTTAGACCTCTTTCCCCGTAATATTTTGATGTAGGAGCGGGTTTTCCAAGAAGCACAACGGATTTATGCAGCGGGCGCTCCTTGGCTGCATTGACAATGCCAGCGCAAGGCGAGAATGCATCGGGCACGTCGCAAACCGGCAACCTGGCACAATCGCGCGACCCTGGCACCTTTTCCGGCACAGACAACACCGACGTTGAAGACTCGCTTCAACTCTACGAACGGGTGAGCGCGAGCAATCACTGGAACCAGACCGTCATGCTCGCTAACCTGATATTTTACCTTGCGTGAGCGGCACGCGTATGGTTCGAGACCCACGAAGATCAACTCACCAGCTGGGACCTGTGCAAGCAAAAGCTCACTGAGTTGTTTGGCAAGCATGTTGGCCGCCGGCGTGCCGCGCAGAAAGACCTTGCGTGCCGAGCTCAGACGTGCACTGAGTCCAATGTGACATATATTCAGGATGTGCTTGCTCTTTGTCGAAAGGTTGACGAGAAGATGCCGGAAGCGGGAAAGGTCGCGCACATCCTCAAAGGAATCGCGGATGACGCGTTTACACTCATCGTTTTCAAGAACTCATCGACAGTGCAGGACATCATTGCTGAATGCCGCCGATTCGAAGAAGCCAAAAGCCATCGCACTGCTCACACTTTTCTCGCCTTCCTAATACGGCTGCAACATCTACCTGCGAGGACCTCCGTCTCCCACCTGTGCCGCCTGCAATCCGACAGTATTGGGCGCATCGTCCGCCGGGAGATTGAAGCGGCATCTTCTGTTCCTAGCCAGGTTCGCCCCCCAGACGATTCCCACGCAATAATATCCCTCATCCAGACCGTTGTACGGCAAGAGTTGGCCAATGTGGGACTCCATTCACTGAGCCCAGCCCACAGACCCGACTACCGCTCACCCGGCGTACTCGATCTACCACGAAGTTCGTACGCTCGTCCTCGTTATCGAAACCCGGAGGAACCGCGCACTTCTAATGATAGGCCTATCTGCTTCTGCTGTGGACGCGTTGGACATACTTCTCGCCATTGTCGCAGCTCTTGGAATTGCACGCTGCCTTGGCTGAGCTATCGCAATGCCCGACGTCCGCTTGGCAATCCCAGCCCGCCGACACGCATTGAAGAAGGCACCGCTCCAAAATCTCTGCCCGCACGACAAAACCGTTCCCCTTCGCCACGCCCACGTCTTTCCCGCTCGCCTCTGCCTCGTCGCTCTCCGTCTCCTCCTTACTCGCGCCGCTCCTCGGAAAACTAACGGGCGCAGCTCCGAGAGGTGAGCCTGCCATGACAACCCGACGCGAAATTCCTCTGCTTAGACTGCCTGGCCCTCACAACCTTATCAACGTGGACGTGGATGGTATAGCTCTATGACAGAACTGATTGACACAGGAGCAGACATATCGGTTATGAACTCGAACCTCCGTACGCGCCTAAAGAAAGTCCTCACTCTTGCTCCGCTCGCTGTCGTCCGCGTAGCCGACGGTGGAACTCCAGCTGTCACTGGGATGTGTGCCGCCCATCTCACTGTAGCCGGACTCCATACTTCTGTTTTGTTTTACGTCATGTAGTAGTGCCCACACGAAATCATCTTAGGCCTTGATTTTCTGTCGGCACATTTGGCCGTTATTGACTGCTCTGCGGGTGTTGTCCGACTCGCCCTACTGTGTGCCGTGGACCCTCCTGTTCCTACGCCGAGTCGACTGTGCTCCACCGATTACGTTCGCCTACCTCACCGAGCCGTGACCTATATTGCCGTTTCACTCGATCCACCTGTCGCCGACGGCGATTACATCGCGGAAATCTTGCGTGTATTCGCTGGCTTCTTTCGCGCTCGGAAAAACACTTTTATGTAGCACGTATTGAGCAACAGAAAGCTGTATCGGAAGTTTTTCATGTTGCTCTACAGTTTTCTCATTGACACACTGATAATTAGCACAGTACTTCTCGAGTTAGATCATTAATTACAATTGCCTAATTAAATCTTCATAACAAAAAATTACTGGCGGCTACTCCACTGTACTGGAAGCAATGTGCGCTAGGTTTTCTTCGAGTAACGCAATTGCTCTTTTTTTAAACCTTGGTGCATGATGGTTGGGGCACTCTGCATGTATATTATAGAAGACAGACACAGACACGCCAAGCACCTCCGACGTCCCCGGAATATGCTAAAAACAATTGCTGGGAAGCCCTTCTAATCAACGGACCACCCCATTCGCGTAACACCAAATTCATTGGGGCGATTAAAATTAGGCTCTTTCGATCATGTGTTATCTTTTGCAGGTACAGCCCTCCCTCCCACCCCCGTCAAAAAAAAGAAGCCAGAAGCCATTACCGGGGGAATTTCAGCCTGCGAATACCTCTTTTGCAGGACAGTCGTACAGATACAATATCCCTGTGGTCAAAACGCAGCTGTAAGCCCCAACGGCCATTAGCATGCAACCTCGGGTGCTTTCCCACATGGCGTTGAAAGTGCGCAAAGTTAATTAAACCCTTGAACAAACACAACTCTTAGATGAATGCAAAAATGCGACTGCACTGTTATGCGCGTAGCGGTTCAGGCTTACAAATAGTTTCTGCCAACGTCGAGGTTTGCAAACAGGTTAATATCTTAATCAGAAAGCCAGCCAAGCTAAAAATTCGCTTCTGATTTAATTAGATTTTGGTTACCCTAAGCCGGCAACCTAAACTCTTATATTAACTCGTAGCAATTATCACGCTTCATATGTGCACCTCTGAACACGCGAAGAGTGGCTTGTATCTGCATGTTAAAAGCCATTCTCGGGGCTCTACTTTAACAACGTTCTCATCCTCTAAGTGCTGTTCTGTATGGCTAAGAAAATACTTTTGTCATGGTTTCGCAGCCTTCGACGATTTACAATTGCCCATAAAATTAGAATATTTTTCAAGTCAACCATCAGCATCATTTTTTTTTTCTTAGCTTCGAGCTGTTTTAGATATTTTGCTTAAAGGTCGCAGTTACAATGGGAGTACGGCTGACCTCCTTGTAGAGACCGTATGACGCTAGTGTAGATATGACACAAGCACAAAAATGATGTGATAAACTACGTACGCTACAATAGTAGACGGACACTCTCCTTGCTGATCAGTGAGGATCTAGTGGAAAATGGGGCCTAAAGAAGGCACTTAAAGATCACAGGCGTGTGGAATTGGAAAAATGAGGGATGGAGGATTCTTAGCCTTGCAGCTGGTCCGCTAAAGTGGGCTACGTGCCACCATCCTGTAACCCCAACTCCCTCCCCCCCCCCCCTCTTCCCTCCCTTTGAGCCTTTGTGCACCGTGCGCGCGACAATGTTGAACTGACGCTCGTATTTGCATAAATATATACCGTATTATTCCGTGAGCAAGCCGCACTTGCCAGTGCCGTTCCCAAATATCGCTTCAATGTTCTACCTTCAGCAGTCGCTTCTTCTTGACGATCACAACGCTGTCTACGACGAACTCGATTATTCCGTGCACTCCATAGGTGAATGAAGTCTCCATCATGCGGTCCAGGGGGTCTTCACTGTCCTCGTCTGCAATCGAGGCAGGATTCAGGTTCAGTTTGTCTAGTACCTTGACCAGGGCCTTCGGTTGCTTGCGTTTGGCATTGTGGAGGTCAAGGCACATGTGAAACAGCTTGTATGCCTTCTGCTCAGCGTTCAACGCCTGAGGGTAAGCTTGCACCTTTTCCCCCAGGGCCAGCTCGTATGCTCTCGTCGCCAGATTATGGTTCATCTGCAGACAGTACAAACAACGATACATTGCCCTTGCTTTCCCGGGCCTGCGCTTGGCGCTGCGAAAGTGACAGGTGCCGGAATAATTAAAACCAAGCAAAATTAAAACTCTCATGGCAGCTACGTGTCTCTCTGTACAACAGTTTTCAGAAATACAGCATGAGTAATTCATTAACGTTGAGCTCTGAGAGCTGAAAATAAAATGAAACAAATTCTCGTTCTACGAAACGTTGGTCAGTCGCAAACGCCGGTCGCAAAAACAATTTCGCACTAGCCGTTTCAGAAGCGGCCGTGTCGGTGTATGTGCCGTGCCACTACACGTTGTGCCAGCCCAACTGCGTAAGGCCATAAGCGAAATTAAGCTGCTCCCATTCTTCACTGTGCTACGTGACGGCATAAAAGCGGCGCGGTAGGGTCTGTATGTGCAGAGCTCAGGCCTGGCTCCTATAACGTCCCGGAGGAAAATTGCTGCTGTTCTTTCGCAGATTGCGAGCGTCGTTATGGGGTACGGTCAGCACGTATACGCTGCACGTGACCATCTTAGCGAAGCTACATCCAAGTGAAATGTGTGCACATAGAGGCCATGCATGCGATGTTTCTCCCATTTCACGGTACCAGGGCGTCATGTGACTTAGCTTCGCAGACTCCGTTTAGACATTTTAACGTTAGCGTTTGTAAATGTAGTGAGTCTGTCTTCAGTTTACGGCATTTATTCTTCCATGCCCTCTTGAGAATATTTCTGCAGCTATAAAGAAAGGGGCAAAAAAGGTCATTTGTGCTTGTTGGTACGGTTACAATGGTAATTCACCATTGGTATAGATTTGACCGCAGCGGTATTTTCCACTCATGTCTTCAGCAATGTAAGCACATGCGCCTGCACTATTACGACATTGTACTTACCTTCGCGAGCATGTACTTCGTAGGGGACATAAAGCGCCCGCAGGCGTAGGAGTGGAAAGCCGTGCATGGATCTATGCCGAAATGCATGATCTGATCTAAAAATTGCAAGTTGCGAATACATTCATCTGACATGCACTTGACAGCCGTCGTCGTTGTAGTGACGGACTCCTGAAAAAGTAAGACAAAAAATGTATTTGTACTGCGTTTTGAGCTGGTACCGCCTACATACCCCGCCGCGCTGGCTCAGTCAGCTAAGGCGTTGCGCTGCTGAGCACGAGATCAAATCCCGGCCGTGGCGGTCGCATTTCGATTGCGGCAAAATGCAAACAACGCCCGTGTGCTCGCGTTGTAGTGCACGTTAAAGAACCCCAGGTGGTCAAAATTAATCCGGAGCCCTCCACTACGGCGTGTCTCATAATCAGAACTGGTTTTGGCACGTAAAACCCCAGAAAGAAGAATGGTACCGCCTACATCCTTCATAGGTGCACATGTCTCCTCCCAGCTAGTGTGCGCATGTGCGGCAAAAGCTGCGGGCCGCGCCAGCAGTCAGCAGGAAGAACCAGAAGAAGCGCTTGTCTACTGTTCATCCACTGTGTGATGACGGCTGTATGCAAGCATCACAGAAGCATCGCCGGAGTAAAGCGGTGAGCACTTTGTTTGAAAAAGTATAGCCAGTTATCGTTCCAGATTGATTGACATGACTCCCAACTTTCGCTGCACCGCATGGAGTATATCCAACAAAATAATAATTAATAGACGCTTAGTGTTCGTAGTGATATTTTTTTTCTATAATGGAACACTCCTTCTGGCTTTCTCTCCATTTCGGTTCTCAGTAATTTTTCGCTGACACAATTGGGTCATGAAACGCACAAGTGCGCAATGTAAAATGAAAGTCAATAATGGCAGATTTAGTTGGAAGTAACGATAAAGCCCGTTTACAGGCAGATTTGCGCGAAAAATAATAAATAAAATGTCACAGTTTCGCCCTAAGGGCGAAGCAATGAATGCGATAGCAACACAGCAATGTCATACGATTTAAGGTGAGCGGCTTTGGTAGCAATATAAATTGTAGTAAACATGAGCTGATTAAGTAAGCAGGTGTGCTGCGGCGTAAGTAGACCGACATGAAGAGAGACTCGATGACCACGAGAAGGCGCGTGTGAAACGGTGGTGTTGATGAGAAGCGCTTCCCGTGGGCAGCGCGTGCGAAGGGACACACCTGTAGCGCTGCACTGCCGATCCGGGCAGCATTACATGTGTAGCGTGCGTTGGAAAATGTGGCCCGACTATTACTAACTGAATGAACAAACGTGGTGTGAGCGCGCACAAACAAACATGAATAGATCACACTGAATGACTGCAGACAACGACTGTCAAAACGCTGGCTGCAAGCCCATACGCTGCAGCGGGCGAAGGTACGTGCGGTCTATCGCTTCAACGGAAACTGAGCGGCGAATGCACAGTGCATAAAGGTCAGAGCCGTGTGGAGATAAGAGACGGTGCGGTCGAGCGACGAGCGCGGTTGTTGGCAGAGAAAGTGCCCCCCCCCCCCCCCCCCCTGCTCCCTCCGGCGCTGGGTTTCCGCTTCCTTGCTTGCGCGTGGGAGATTGAGTGCGTTCGCTCTCCGTGATAGCGCGCGTCCCCGCACGCTTCCGCTGGGGCATACGACGCGCGGCGAAGATTTTATCTATACGGAACCTCACTGCGACGGCGACGCCGACGGCAGAAATCCGGTTGAAGTGTCCATATAATTGCTATCGCAATAAAAAGCTGCAGGCTCCAGTGAATATTTCATTCTTTTAATTCTATTACTGCAAACAGCAGTTACGAGTCCTGCGACTCCTCAATATATACGCATAGAGACTCTTACATGATCTTTAGAAGAGCACCATAGAGGAAGGAAAAACAAAGTATGAAGCGATACTTGACAATATTGAAGTCTATTCATAAGCACTATCAAAGAATGCATCTCGTGGGAAATGCACCACGTGATAGGCAAGCGGTAATTTCAAGCCGCCTCAAGCGTCACGGACAGCGCGGAGAGTATACGGTGGTCAGGGTGGCCAGCATCGTGCAGAGCGCGGCGAACCAATAAAATGGCCAATGCCACGAACCAAGCAATACTTTTAAAGGTCCGATAACCATGTGTAGGCCTTTTACTCAACGCGCCTATAGGAGAAAAAGGAGGGGTGGCGTAAGAGGAAGTTGGCTTGCCCGAGCTCTAACTACATGACTCTTTCTTTTTAAGTATAGGCTCGCAAGTGTTGGGGTGGTGGTGGTGGCGGCGGCGGCGGGGGTGTCACGCTGAAAAGTAGGCCGATCCTGGCGATAGTGCAGAAAGGGTGCAAGCTCAATGGCACATACCAGGGACAAAAGAGCGAGAGAGAGATAGAAGGAAATAGCGAGAGAAAGACATAGAGAGAGAAAGAGAGAGATGGACTCATTTTAGAGGGACTAAAGTTCTAAAAAGAAAGTATCATTTACTTAAAGACAGCAAGTTAGGATGTAATAAAAGGTAATTTTGAGATACACACGCGACAAGCTTCGATTACCCCATTTTCTCGACAGGGGAAGGGCTGGTGATTTTTTTTCTCTCTCTCTCTGTGAAGAACACACTGCGGAGGCGGTCCGATGCTGTTTCGGAACTTCAAGTGATAAAACAAATCGCACGCGGCCCCAAACTTATTATTGGTAGAAACGATGGAACCCAGCCTTTAAGACGCAAACACCAGGAGAGAAGTAGACGGACTATCGTTTCTACAAGTATGTACCAACAGGCCCAGTAACAGACTCTTCTTTATTATTGGTGAAACACCTGTTGAAGTATACGCATAATCGATGTTCTTGCAGCGCATTAGACTAGGGTGACGGAAAAGGACACACACTGCGCCTAACTTTATTTTCCTGAGCGCAGATATAGATGCATTTTGTACCAGGAGAACAGGAAACAACAGCGGAAGTGAGGCACAAGAAATGCAATCTCCAGAAGGTATTTTTTCTGTTTCCCTGGTGCAAAGTGCATTTATGGCCGCGCTCAGGAAAATAAAGTTCAGTTGTAGGTTCAGCCCTGTGTGTGTCGTTTACTGTCGTCCTCGTCTAAGGCGCTTGGAAACACCTCGATTATGCAGCACCAAGTAGCTCAACGCTCAACCCTGGTGAAGTACCGTGTGTTGCAGCTAACCTTAGCCAGGCTGTTGAAGATTGAAGAAACACGGTGCAAGATACAATTATAGGACATGCGGTGTTCGGTTGCCAGAGGTCTGTTGACTGAACATCGTAGGTCTTAAAATTGTATCTGGCACAATGGTGTTTTTTTTTCTTATTTTCTTTTTTGATCACCTTGGCTAACGTTAGCTGGGACACCCTGTTAAGCGCACCTCTCTGCACACCTCGGATGGGGTGGAATTCAGAAAGCCTTTTGTTCGTAAGTGATCTTTTGCATTGGACAACCGTTTTCGCTAATGATATGTCCAACATCACAATTTGTTGGTGTCTGCTCTTACAAGCAATTCTAATTTAAGAACTTTTTTTATGAATAATGGCCTTGGTCACCACCACTATACCATCAGTGGTACCTGTATCACCACCAAGATCTTCCTACAGAATTTCCTCTTCGTTAAGCGAGTAAGATTTCATACGCTCATTACATCCATCGTAAGCCCTTGCTATAGCCGAGCAGATTGCTTAGTACCCCTGACATTCTCTTCGGTTCGCACGAGTATACAGTGTGTTTCAGCGAACACTTTCAAAATTTATTTAAGGTTGCCTGTGGCAGATAGCCCAATTCAAGTTAAGGAGCTGGTCTACTCGAAGAGGCGGACATTACTTGCACAAAAAATTGAAATGCATAATCGACTAATCAACAAAATTCACTAATTAAGTTTTTAACTAATTACCTGATGGCCCACATTGCAATTTACAAATTGTATCCGTGGCGTTGGAGCCGAGGCAGATCCACTTGCAATTAATTCTCAGGATGACACCGGTTTCGAGATATTAATTCCTTAATTTAACATTGCGGAGAAATGCATTGGCGTTCCGGTTAATTTTGTGCTTCAATGCATAAAGCGACGTTTTGATAAGAAACTAACTGGGAAGCCAATGCATTTCTCCGCAAAGTTCGGGAATCAATATATCGAAACTGGTGTCATCACGAGCATTCGTTCCAACTGGATCCGCTTTGCGAATTCCACGGCTACAATTTGTAAATTGCAATACGGGCCCTCAAGTAATTAGTTAGAAACTTAATTAGTGAATGCTTGCTAATTATTTGGTTATGCATTTCAATTTCTTGTGCAAGTAATGTCCGCCTCTTCGAGTAGACCAGCTCATGAACTAGAATTGTGCTATCTGCCACAGGCAACCATTAAGAATTTTTGAAAGTGTTCGCTGAAACACCCTGCATATATAAAAAATAACAATTTCCCGATGCTCTCAACTTTGCTTAAATTGCCCAAGAGAAACAGACACCACACCGAAGTCGTTTCCTTCTTACTGCGCATCGTACAGTGCAGCCCGAGGAGTCTCCGACGAACACGTTCAGTCAATTTCTTAACTTCTATAACGGTTCGTTGCAGTAGAAGGCTTGTAGAAGTAGAAGGCCCGTAAGCGCTTGTTCGATTCCCTATGCCACTACTCATTTCTTTCTTCTTTTTCCTTTTTGATTAGAATTGTTCAAATTTCTTTGTGAACGGGCGGATGGACGGACGAACAAGTTCAGCCCGTTTTCTAGCTCAAATTTCTTCTCCACAGTACAAAGACATTTTTGTGAGCGACTGCCCAAATCTCGAGGCAGCTTTACGTGCTGCTTACGCCCTGTGCCTGACTGCTTACGCTCGTTTGCGCCTTTACGTAACCCCCTTGACAACTTTACCTTTATTTTACGTCATTTAAGTATATATTGTCAGCTTCACATCCACTGAGCGTGTAGTACCTTGTTCATCCGTAATTCCGGCCGTAATGACCACATCATCAAAGCAGTACTTTAAGGAACTGTTTATTTCTTAATAGCAACGTTGTCTTTTTCTTTTAATGAGTTACTTCTTGTCATCCTTTTTTTTTTTTGCACGGTTACTGAATTGCATTACAAAGCCTCTGATGCTGAAAGCTATTGAGTATGTGAAGTCATTATATATTGCAGGGCACAAACCTAAATGTATGGCATTCTTGAAAAGAATAGACTTGCGACGTAGTTTGTGACAGCAGAGTTAAAGCGCTACCAAACGGGATGAAAAGAAACACACCTCCAGAGGTACTGGGTGGTAACCCAACCCCTCTGGACGTGTGTTTTTTTTTTTTTTTTTTTTCGTGAAGAGGCGTAACAAACGAGAATAAAAGTACAAGAGACATTCTGTTACAATCCATAAGCAAATCATAACGAAGGGTCTTGTCTGCGAGCTCCTTTATATTCCACTACGGCTCTTACCGTTCTTACCTTTCAATGAAAAAGGGAAAACTACTATAAACATCGGGAAACGATCCATGTAAATATACGAAATGCTAATTGCCTGCTTCTGCCACAAAAGACACAAGTAACCATTACCAAACAGGCATTCGCCCCTCGACGAATATACAGGGCGTTTCACGTAACTTGAACCAGGGATTTTAAAAAGTGGTTGACCGCAGTTGGGTGAAACCAACGACATATGGTATGTCGTCATGAGGCGCTCCTCAATATATATATTTTTTATATTCCGCCTAATTACTTAACTAACTGAGATCAATTATTCAAAATATTTAATATTCACTTTAGGGCCAAGGGCGTTTCGTTACGCTGTAGGGGGATTTCAGAAACGACTGATCCATTTTTCTTTTTTTTTCTTTTTTTTTTTTTTTTTTTTTTTTTGTGGCAACGTAACATGCTGCGTGGTGATCTTTTTCAGCGTTTAAAGAAAGCCCGCGAAATATGAAATAAAACCACGTGTCCGCGCTCATGCGCCATTGTATTGCAGCAGCTTATCAGGGACGACAGCGCTTCCTTTCCGTGTGCCACCGTCAAAAATCTGACGCACTCTGAAGCCAATGCCTAGAACCCCAGCCTCCCCCTTCGCCACGGTCCGCACGCGCGGTTCTTTCGCTCGAAGCACGGTTGAGAGCACTGCGATACTATAGCACATGAGCGTAGTCACGTGGTTTTATTTCATATTTCGCGGGCTTTCTTGAAATACCGAAATAAATCACCACGCTGCATGTACGTTGCCATAAACAATTGGATCGGTTGTTTCTGAATCCCCTCTACAACGTAACGAAACCCAATTGGCCCTAAAGTGAATATTAAGAATTCAGCATAATTTATCTTAGTTAATTTTCACTGATTAAGCGGAATAAAAAATATACTTTAAGGAGTGCCACATGTCGGCAAAGCATATCTCGTTCGTTTCAGTCTGCTGCGGCTAACCACTTTTCTTGTAATCCTTGGTTCAAGTTACATAAAACACGCTGTATATGCGTGCCCCGTGCGAATATTCAAATGAAAAGACAATTTGTTAAAAAATGTATGTATGAAAGCTTTTTGAGGGCAAGAGGACGCAATTCTTACGCCTTGACCATGACTTTCTTGCACACTCTTTACAGAAAGTTCATATAACCATTTACAGAAACTTCGTTTACGCTTCGCATGCGGCTACTATTTCATTCTCTCTCTCTCTCTCTCTCTCTCTCTCTCTCTCTCTCTCTCTCTAATTTTATCTCTCGCTGTCTCTTCACATGTGTGTATTAAATTAAATTTTTCCAGAAAGAACGCACCTCTGGAAAAGCTTTGATGATCGTGGCGACAGCAACCACAAGAGATGCGACCAACACAGTAGGTATTAACAATAGCAGAGGGCTTATACGGTATTTCTTCTGGTGATGTCTTTCCTGGAAAAGAACAGAGGAAGGCTTGGGTTTATTTGTTAAACAGGAGAACTGAGGCTAAAGGGTAAATGCTCTTACCCACAACACCTCATTCACAGAAATTTCGAAGCAATGAAAACAATAGTTTGCGCACTATTGAGCGCGGGCGGTATAAACTGTTTCGCGTGATGTTAGTTTATCAACGGTTCCTTTATCGACTTTTATTCACTTTCAGAAGCTTAGGCTTTTGGATAGGTTGCAGTTAGCCGCAAGAGTATATATGCGAAGAAACCATAATGGAGCACGCTGCTAAAAAATATATGTATCGAAACAGCCTAAATGGGTCGCGAAGAACACTTACAGCTGTTTGAGGAGTGGGGAGGTCTTCGTTGGTCTCACGGAGAGGTCGAATATCTTCGGCGTTGCTCATATTACTGTTTGCAAATTAACTGTGTTTCTTCGCCGTTCAGTACCCCTTACGCTCTCTTCTTTTTCTTCTCCTTGCCCTAGGCTGCTTGACGCGACTTACTTCGTTGCTGTACAACTCACGTGCAATAGAAAATACTTCTCTAAATTAAGTGTTCGACAGAGATTTGGTAATATAAAAAACGTGAGGTAAAGTAAAAATGGGCATTATTGCAATATTTGTATCCCGAATTCACAACGTAAAAAAAAATACTGCACACTGCAGCGATTGCCCGGCTTTGAGGTAATTTATTGAGAGATCGGCACGTTATCACAGCGGACTCCGCCATTTTCTCAGAAACAAGGTCTTTGTGATGACCACAACGTCGTTTTCGTCCTCTATAATATTGTGTGCTGTGGTCTCCGAAGTACATGCACAGACGTACACCACCACTTTCAGAGTAAGCACGGCGCGCAAATAACCCACGAAAATAGTCGAGTACCAAATCGGCGCGATAGCACTGTGGTGAGAGCGACGGACTTCCAGCCGCACACTGCCACTGAGGCATGGGCTCGATCCCCAGCGGTGAATGTGGTGGGTGACAAGAACTTTTATTGGTCATGAGAAACTGGCCAGGGGGAGCCGAAGGCTCCCTCAGGTCAAGTCGGTGGCTCCGCCCACGATAGCACCGGGAGGCGAAATCCCGTTGCGATGTCGTGGGCCCTCTGGACTGCCTGGAGCTGGATGTGGTGGTGGTCGCTTCTTAGGAACACCTCCCACTGTTCCTTTGTGGCAAGTATAGAGTTTTCTATGGCTGGGCACAGCCAGAGCATGTGATCGAAGGAGCATGAATCGGCTCCGCATTTGAGGCACGACTGCGGGGAGTGTGGGTCTATGCTGCTAAGGGACCGCGGAGTGGGGTACGTGCGAGTTTGTAGCATTCTGAGCATTCTGAGCATGCTAGCTTGTGGTTTATTTAGTTTGAGATGAGGAGGAGAGAACCACCTTCTTTTCAAGCGGTAGTGTGAGACGATTTCGTGAAAGGTGCACAATGGATCTTTCTGGATGCAAGTCTCGTTACGAGGATGGCCGTTCACGGCTGCGCGGGTCGTGAAATCGCGCGCCAGCCGTTGAGCCCGTTCGTTGGGGTTGCAGCCGTGCGGTTGGATCGAGTCCCCCAGGTGGGCCGGGAACAATGAAATGTTGAAATATGCTTCCGTGCCGATTTGACCGAAATTGGTGAGCTTGTTGATCGCAATTCTATTCGCCCGTTTCGATACGGACCTAACGGCCGTACGGGAGTCCGAGAAGACGAAGAGGCGAGAATGTGCGCTGTGTATGGCCAGGGCGATAGCCGCCTCCTCCGCCTCGTGAGCAGAATTGGTGCGCACAGAGGCCGTATTTACCAGATTGCCTTTCGCATCCACTACCGATAGGGCGAACGCGTCTCCGCTGTCGTATCTAGCGGCGTCTACGAATAGAGCGTGTAGTCCCTGTCGAGTGATCTGTTTGAGGATTGCCTGAGCTCTCGCGCGTCTCCTACCCTCATTGTGTACTGGGTGAATGTTGCGCGGAATCGGGTCTACCTTGATTAGGGAACTAACGTTTTTAGGTAGACACACTTTATCCTCCGGGTCGTGCCTGGGCCGAATGGCCGTCACATTTAGTATTCTAACTCCAGCCCTGCTGAACGATAGTCTATAAACCTGCGCCGCCGAGTGGGCTTCTATAATTTCGTCTATCGTGTTATGGAGCCCTAGATTCAGTAGTCGTTCCGTGCTCGTGGACTGGGGAAGTCCCAGCACACGTTTGAGGACCGTTCTTATAAGCGCGTCTAATTTGGCCTTCTCTGCCCTGCTCCAATTAGGGTAGTGGGTTATATAGGTGGCTTAGGAAAAAGGACTGGAAAGCTTTGATAAGGTTGTCCTCCTTTAGTCCGCCTCTTCGGTTGGAGATGTGGGTGATCATTCTGATGACGTTTCCAGCCTTACCAGAGAGCTTATTGAGAGCCGTCGCGTTGCAACCCTTGGCGTCGATGAGCAGACCTAGAATTTTGACCGAGTCTGCCCTCGATATTGGCTGCCCGTTTTTGGCTTTGATAACTATCGGGAGACTTTACAGAGGCTCGAGGTTTCTGACTCCCTGCCTAGATTGTCTGTACAGCAAGAGTTAGGATTTGGATGGGGAGAGATCGAGCCCCGTGCCGGAGAGGAACCCCTCGATGGTTTCTAGCGCGTTCTGTAATAAGTGTTCAATCGTGGCCATTGATCCTCCCGGCACCCAGATCGAAATGTCATCCGCGTAAATGGCTTGTCCCACGTTCTGGATCTCGGCGAGGCGAGCGGAAAGCCTGTGCATGGCTATGTTGAACAGTAGCGGGGAGATGACCGAGCCCTGCGGGGTGCCACGGTTTCCCAGCTCGTATTCACCTCCAGAAACCGTTCCTAGCCTGATGTGTGCCTTGCGGTTCACCAGGAAGGACCTTGTGAAGTCGTGAAAGTTCCTTCCCAGATTAAGGGCAGAAATTTCTCGCAGTATATATGTGCCTGTGTTTGACCCTGTCGAAAGCTTTGGCGAGGTCCAGCGCAAGGATTCCCCTTACATCGCGGGTCTTATTATCGAAAATAGCCCTCTTGAGAAGAAGCATATAGCGTCCTGTGTTGATAGGGACTGTCTAAACCCGACTAGGTCAATTGTGCCTAAAGAGTTCCCTGCTCTCAATATCTGCAACGATTCTGTTGTGGATCGCGTGTTCCGTGACCTTGGCGATGCAGGATGTAAGAGAGATGGGCCTCAAATTGTCGATGTGCGGGGGCTTACCCGGCTTAGGGATGAGTACTACTTTGGCGGTGCACCATTCTTCTGGAACTTGGCCGGAATTCCATACCCGGTTGATCTCGTCTTATGTTCGTTATGTTCGTTAGTTCGTTATGTAAAATATGTGGTACTTTAACGATATGACGAAAATACAAAGTTTTCGCATCGGCAGCGTGAAGGTCTCCTATTTATGTTCTGTAATCTTTATTTTTAGAGCGGAATTGGCAGCCGGTCTCGCTGGCAGCGGAAGGCTACAACACACACACACACACACACACACGCACGCGCACACACACACACACACGCACACGCACACACACACGCACACACACACACACACACACACACACACACACACACACACACACACACACACACAGTCATGTTGTGCCATAGCAATTTTGATATACACCCCATTAACGAAACGCGTGGCATGTGTCACCGATGGTCGTCAGACATTGTTGTCTCGCCATATAAATTTTGGTATATATCAAGTTAACGAAACGTCCGCAAGAGCACCAAGACCGTGGCACGTAAATCATGCCGCTCATGACATTCATGTTATGACTTGTCAGTTATGTTCGTCATGTAGTCATGTTGTGGCATGCCAATTTTCGGATACATCCCATTAACGAAACGGCCAGGAGAGCACAAAGTCGTAGGCGGCTAGATAGATGGATGGATGGCTGGATAGATAGATAGATAGATAGATAGATAGATAGATAGATAGATAGATAGATAGATAGATAGATAGATAGATAGATAGATAGATAGATAGATAGATAGATAGATAGATAGATAGATAGATAGATAGATAGATAGATAGATAGATAGATAGATAGATAGATAGAATAGATAGATAGATAGATAGATAGATAGATAGATAGATAGATAGATAGATAGATAGATAGATAGATAGATAGATAGATAGATAGATAGATAGATAGATAGATAGATAGATAGATAGATAGATAGATAGATACGCTCAAAGTCGCCGAAGTTCGCTAAGAAATGCTTCGCATTTAAAAGCGTAGGCGCCGATCTTTACGCACTTGCAGCTCATGCACAACAAGCGTTTAAGAACAGCGCATTTTGTGCTATCAAGAAACGAACGAGTTAAACACACACATTTACATGCCAGATACCAAGACTACAAGACGGACAAATGCTACGGGAAATAGCGTGCTAATGAACGACTATTACACAAGGTGCACTGGTGATTGCGATTAAGCCCGATCGTGATCTGATTTCTCAACAATGATCGGCTTCCTTTTGCAGCTTGCGCGAGGGAGCTGATCACGATCGAGAAATTTGATCCGGATAAGGCTCGATCACGATCAAAAGTGCCCGTGTCACACAGCTTTAACTCCCCAAACACAAAGAGGAACGGTCCGTGGGTTGCCACTTGTCGCGCCTGATCTTTACCAGCCACAGGAGTCGCCTCTTCCAATCTTTCGGAAATCGGAACATCTTCCAGCTATTTCGCGAATGGTTTGTGCGCTGTGGCACGCAACACCCGGGCATTTTGCCCTAGAAGACGCCGCACACGTGTCTCACTCAACCAGCCGCGACGATGCGTGGGGAGCGCATTGGCGGCCGCCGGTCGGAAGGCGGCATTCACCCCTTCACAGAATGACTATAGAGGCTAGAAGGCTCTATAGAATGACTCCACCCTCCACGGCGGCGGAGGGGGGCGCACGCATCGAGGAACAGCTAAAGCCCCTTGATGTTAGAAAGTAGCGACACTCTCCCCCACGCGCGCGCTTTCCTCCTCAATTCTCCTCGGATTTCTCCCCTCACCGGGCCGGCGCGGCGCTGAACCCTCCAGTGGCTCGCTGCAGCCGCATTAGAATCAATGCACTCGCTTGTTTATTCGGCCCTTTGAAGCGTTGTATGGGAATTTATCCCTTGTGAAACTGTCCTGACGAAAGTACGTTTCCGATAGAACGTCGTGCCATTTTTTAGGACGCTTCGATAAATACAAGTGGAAGCGCTCCGAAAAAATGAGTACCAAGCAGTGGCTGAGCTGTTTACCTCTACGTCGCCACTTGGGTTGTCCGTAACGCGGATATGTATTGGGTGCATACACGGTGTAAGAATAGTAAGAATATAAGCAGCGTAGAGTATAAACGAGAATTTGGTTCACTATCTTCGCTCTTAAAAGGCTCAGAGAAGGTAACCAAGAAGAAATGTGATAGTTTACTTAAAGTGAATTCGCCAAAATGAGTGGGCCAAAAGCCTTTGTACCAATGCCACTGTGCGAAATACGTGCTGTGTTTGCGAAACAGCCAACATAGAACTTTACACACGCGCCTGTATTCCGTCACTATGAAACGACGAGAAATTACATTCCATCACCTCTGGGAGTAACCTAAATATTTCTCTCTCAAAAAAAAAAAAAAGGCTGATTGCTTACACGGAAACTGCTAAGACTGGCACTTGATAATTAACGTACAGACTTCAAGATGTCAAGTTTATCAGAATTGAGGGAGATTATCAGAAGCGCGTGGCTTGTACTTAATGAGCATGCGCGAATAATACATAATACCACTTATCTACCTATATATTGCGGTTCATGCCTTCGCAACATAAAGTACATAAAGAAAAAAAATTAAAATAAAAAAAGATTCAATATATAAGCACGCAATAAGAGTAAAATAGTTCCTTGGCTTCACAAGTATCAGGCGCAAGGATCACACGCACACACACACGCGCGCACATACATACATGCACACACATACACATACACGCAGACAAGCACGCACATACGCAAACACGCACACACACACGCACACAACTACAAAATATGAGTTACAGGCATTAACTCACAAATTACATAGATTTGAAAACTAACGCACGCGCGAAAACACAAAAAGCTTTGTCACGGCTCGAAGAGTCAACGAAAATTTCAGCCGACTCACTTTAAAAAAAAACTATGCACAGTTATCAGTGCTCTGTATTAAACTGAACGAAGAGTCCGGCTATGCGAAGAGCATTAAAATCTCCATGCAACTTCATCCACAAATATGAGGAAAGCTGCAACATTCACCTCGCAAAGAACGGCGTGCTTAGAAGGGGCGAAATCCCTTCTCCCGATGTTATGGAGCCACTGCTTCCGACGCACGACATTCCGTTCACGTCGGGGGATATAAAATAAGGCTTTCCCTTTATCTGGCCTGCTGCTGCATTGAAACGCGCAGCAGCAAGGCATTTTCACGGAGAACGAATCTCAGATTCCTACGAAAGGATGGAAAAACTTGGGAAACACACGTTCGGAGCGGCAGGGCGACCACCACTTGGACTGCTCATGGCGAGCGGGAGAAACTAAAGGCGCGCGACAGCAAGTTTCGCGCCGTTTTCGTGACGTCAGGGTCACCTGACGGGGTAGTCTCGAGCGCCGCAGCCATTCAGCGTGGCGGATGCGCTGCCTCCGCGAAAGAGGGGGAGAAAAAGAGGAGGTTGACCGCGCCGGCGAGGGTGTTGCGGCGTAGATCAAAGCGTGTCGCTACTAGCCCCTTGATGTTAGAAAGTAGCGACACTCTCCCCCGCGCGCGTGCTTTCCTCCTCAATTCTCCTCGGATTTCTCTCCCTCACCGGGCCTGCGCGGCGCTGAACCCTCCAGTGGCTCGCTGCAGCCGCATTAGAATCCATGCGCGCGCTTGTTTTTCGGCCCTTTGGAGCGTTGCAGGGGAATTTATCCCTTGTGAAACTGTCATGACGAAAGTACGTTTCCGATAGAACGTCGTGATATTTTTTTTAGGACGCTTCGATAAATACAAGCGGAAGCGCTTCGAAAAAATGAGTACCAAGCAGTGGCTGAGCTGTTCACCTCTACGTCGCCACTTGGGTTGTCCGTAACGCGGAGGTGTATTGGGTGCATGCAATATAAGCAGTGTAGAGTATAAACGAGAATTTGGTTCACAATCTTCGCTCTTAAAAGGCTCAGAGAAGGTAACCAAGAAGAAATGTGATTGTTTACTTAAAGTGAATTCGCCAAAATGAGTGGGCCAAAAGCCTTTGTGCCAATGCCACTGTGCAAAATATGTGCTGTGTTTGCGAAACAGCCAACAGAGAACTTTACACACGCGCCTGTATTCCGTCACTATGAAACGACGAGAAATTACATTCCATCACCTCTGGGAGTAACCTAAGTCTCTCTCTCTCAAAAAAAAAAGGCTGGTTGCTTACACGGAAACTGCTAAGACTGGCACTTGATAATTAACTTACAGACTTCAAGATGTCAAGTTTATCAGAATTGAGGGAGATTATCAGAAGCGCGTGGCTTGTACTTAATGAGCATGCGCGAATAATCCATAACACATAATACCACTTATCTACCTATATATTGCGGTTCATGCCTTCGCAACATAAAGTACGTAAAGAAAAAAAATGCTCGCAGTATTGAAACTTTGCAAAGATACAATAAGCACGCAATAAGAGTAAAATAGTTCCTTGGCTTCGCAAGTATCAGGCGCAAGGATCACACGCACACACACACACACGCGCGCACACACATACATGCACACACATACACGCACGCACATACACAAACACGCACAGAACTACAAAATATGAGTTACAGGCATTAACTCACAAATTACATACATTTGAAAACTAACGCACGCGCGAAAACACAAAAAGTTTTGTCACGGCTCGAAGAGTCAACGAAAATTTCAGCCCACTAACTTTAAAAAAAAACTATATGCACAGTTATCGGTGCTCTGTATTGAACTGAACGAAGAGTCCGGCTATGCGAAGAGCATTAAAATCTCCATGCAACTTGATCCACAAATGTGAGGAAAGCTGCAACATTCACCTCGCAAAGAACGGCGTGCTTAGAAGGGGCGAAATCCCTTCTCCCGATGTTATGGAGCCACTGCTTCCGACGCACGACATTCCGTTCACCTCGGGGGATATAAAATAAGACTTGCCCTTTCTCTGGCCTGCTGCTGCATTGAAACGCGCAGCAGCAAGGCATTTTCACGGAGAACGAATCTCAGATTCCTACGAAAGGATGGGAGAACTTGTTAAACACACGTTCGGACGGGCAGGGCGGCGTTTGACCGTTTGACAGGGCGGCGTTTGGGTAGGTACAGCGTTTGACCGCTGGCGCCACGCTGCGCCGCTCGCGCGTACCATGTTTGTAGCCGCACGGCCGCCTGGATCGGCGCGCGCGGCGGGGTTGCTACGGCCGTCCCATTCGGCGCGCGCCCCATTGAAAACATGTAATTGAGGAAGTTGCCCCGCACGCCGTGAGGCGGCGCTGTGCTCCCACCCTTCTGCTGACGGCGTCGCGGCCGTGGAGATGCTTGGAGAGATGCGCATTTGACATCGTGCACGTGGTGAAGATAGGTTGATTGTTGGCCCAAAGTGGGCTGAACGTTGCAAGAAACTGTACGAGAATCAAGGCACGTGGTGATAGATTCTTAAGCAGGCTTTACACAGCGACGGTGTTTCCTTGTAGCATAATACGATAGAGATGCAGCTAACGCATAGGCAGGGTGTTTACGCGACTTTGTGCGGCGCATTGCATGCGCCTTGAGACGTATTCTGGCGAGTGAGTTGCCGCTGTGCCGAAGCGCTTCCCCTGACCACGCTCGTCATTATTTTCTTGCGCTCGCTGTTCCCTTCAAAAAGAAACGTCATCATCGTGGTCACTGTATGGCTACGTTCTCGGGTCGAGAGCTGTGTTCACAGAAGTCTTCATATACAGAAATCACGGTGGTAATAATAATTTTGCAGTACATTTTCTCCAGCCTGATGTACCGGCCGAATTAATTATTCGGGGCCTTTGCATGCGCGTCGCATTTACATTGTGAAGTTCCCACGATACATCAGTGGTGCTGAAGCGGCTTTTCCTTCAAGCCTCGAACTGCTATATGTTACTGGGAAGTGTTGCTGCTGAAGGCCCTGTGTAACTAGCATATATGCTTTCATATGCATTTCGCATTGTTGTACCACATTGAATTGAGGCAACTGATTTGTTTTTATAATCTCGCCTGAAATTCTGCGTGTAAATTACTGTATTTTTCAAAAACATGCCGTACTGCTGCGTGCCGTGCTGCAAGTCGAGCACCAAGAAAAAGCTTGGTCTAAGTTTTCACGCATTTCCAGAGGAGGAAACTGGAGCAGTGGAGCTTTAATTTGTCCTCACTTAGAGAGCTGCCCTCTTTTTGCTTGCCAGGCAAACGAAAAGCATGCATCAGCGATTTCTTCATGAATTGCAAGCAAATTTATAAACCCCCTACTCTCAAATATTGGCGCAGTCGTTACGGACACAGCGGCTTACCGCAAGAAACTAATGAGTAAGCCACTGAGCCGAAAAGTTCTCCGCGTTTGAAGGAGTACTGCGAGTGCACAATTAAGCGCTGTGTGTTTGCTATCGTAAATAAATTGTAGGTATTGTGAATGTGTTATGCTGGTAATTTCGCCATGAATACAAACATGGCATTCAATTATTTACTGATGGCTCCGAAAGTTGCTGAAAAATGTCTGTCCGTGGCTGTCGACTCAGGTAAGCAGCTTCATACTTCGTGCAGGAAGACGCGCGATGAGTTCGCTTATTTAACACGTTAATTTAATACAATAAACAGCGCATTCGCATGTACAGATGCAAGACTGCCGCGACTTCAGCTCTCCATTTAAAAGCACCGAGTCATATCTCTCGCTTTCCAAGGCGTATTTTGACAGTCAATTGGTCAAGCTGGGGAAAATGCAAGTCATAAACAAAAGTTTGCGGGCTGCGGAATCGCGCAAAAAAAAAAAAAAAAATCTTGGTTGCCTCGTCAGTCAGCTGGCATTCCTTCTAGCAGATAGAGCTCGAATGCCTTCTCTCGCGTGCAGGCTTTCCATTGGCATGCTGCGCTTGAGCGCGCGGAAATAATTTTCCCGCAATACTTTGGCTTACGAGTGTACGCGTTTCAGGCAGCATCATCCTGACAGAGGCTGGAGTGCAAAGAAGAAAAAAAAATAACGTCAAGGGACATCGGTGCTTTTGTGTGCCTTTTTGTTCGGCACAACTTCTCGCGGTTTCTTATAAAGCGATATTTTCATTATAGCGCGAATTATAGCGCAAATCGTCTCGCGCGCAGCAGTAGCAAGGGCGTTGAGGGGTGGGAGGCGCGCGCCGCGGTGCGGCGAAAGCAGCGGCCACGCCCCTTTCCGCAATTACACCCTCTCCGTCCGAATGGGACGGCCGGAGCAACCCCGCCGCGCGCGCCGATCCAGGCGGCCGTGGTAGCCGCCGCCGTTGGAACGGAGAAGGCGTTGACGGAGAAAACGCTGGGCTGGTGGTGACTAGCCTGCTGTTGGGATCGGTGGTATTATAAACGCATCACTGTTTTGATGATCCAAATATAATCTCACTATCAGGGAGGGAGCAGTCTACCTGACTGGAGCAGTATTTTTTTATTTGGGGTGTTGCTACGCTGCGCTCCGCCACACCCCAACGACTGCCGCCGTGGCACCGGGGTTCACACGACCACGCTGGCAAACAGAGAGGAAAAAAAGAAAAAGAAAAACGTGATATTAAGAAAAAATATTCTAGCCCGGGCGGGATTCGAACCAGCGAACGCGCGATCTCAAAGCAAGCGCCGTAGCCATTCAGCCATACAGCCACGCTTCGAACAGTTGCATTCATGCGAACCGTATGATTGCGTTCGAGCGCCCTCGGCGAAAGAAACCACCTAGAAACGCGGTACGCGCGAGCGGCGCAGCGTGGCGCCAGCGGTCAAACGCTGTACCTACTAGCAAATGTAGTGTTGCGGCAGGGCGACCACCAATTGGACTGCGCATGACGGGCGGGAGAAACTAAATGCGCGCGAAAGCAATTTTCGCGCCGTTTTCGTGACGTCAGGGTCACCTGACGGGGTAGTCTCGCGCGCCGCAGCCATTCAGCGTGGCGGATGCGCTGCCTCCGCGAAAGAGGGGGAGAAAAAGAGGAGGTCGACCGCGCCAGCGAGGGCGTTGCGGCGTAGATCAAAGCGTGTCGCTACTTTCTAACATCAAGGGGTTTTATCATGATGATGATGATGATGATCATTTATTGGCATCCCCTTTGAAACGGGGCGGCGACAAATAGTCACCTAGCCTGCTTGATTTAATCAGGTATATTATACATGTTCTTTATCCATCATTTTTGTATACCTCTCATTATTTTTATTTTTCAAAAATTTACCTTGTACCGCTGCCTATGATTTTAAGAGATCAGGTCGTATCCATCTTTTCCCTGCTTTTTTTCCACCAGTACTCTAATCGTCTCTTGCTGATCTCTACGGCTGATCTGTTTATGTTTCCTTCCACTTTAAACCCAAGCGCTTCTGGGAGTTGCACGTTACCTACGGTTCTCGCTGGGTGGATCCCGTCGCATTCCATTAGGATGTGCTGAGCGGTCTCTGGATCTTTACTGCAGCATACACATGTCTCATCTGAGCCGCTATTCTGGACATTCCGCCATTTTCTTCGAGGCGTGACGTAGGCGCGACGCTTACAAAATGGCGCCGATAGCCCCGTTTCGCTTTCGTAACGTGACGCAAATTTGACGTTTCGCCTAAGAAACTGTAATGTAGGCATTGAACATAGCGTGGTTGATAAAGCAAAACAGTTTTCCTCCCCAGTGAAAATAAAGCAGCTAGCTCAAAGCGTACGATTATTCGATCAAAATCGTTTCTCGCTTCCGTCGTCTGCATGCGCACAGGCTGTCGTCTGCTTCATTAGCTAGGATGCGTGTCCTCGGGAAACGGAATGAGTCATCGTATATTGGCGCGCACGCGCTTGCTTTCTACCTTGAGACAATATACGCGACCTGCCAGTGATGAACTGCGCCCGCTCTAGGCCGCGTTATCGCTATCTCGTGATCCGCAAGTGACTCAGCCCGACTCGTCTGGCTGAGAAGCGGCCGAATATCATCGATAGCGTTGCGCGCGCCACAGTTATACGCTTGAGCGACGCAAACGCCGGCACTGCCATCTCTTGTGCACTTCGCCGCTTACTCGCACCGCGAGAGGAAACTTCAAGGCGCCGTCTTGCGTACATTTCTTTTTGTAAATTAAAAAGTCACCGTTGTCATAGCCTCTGATGACGCGAAAAGTCATTAATATTGATTACAATACAAACACAATAGTGAAAAGTGCGAAATGTCGCAGAAAGTTTGCTAATTTCAACCAATATTATTTCAAATAAACGTGTTTTTAATAGAAATGATGGTTCAAAACACAAATGCCAACACCACCCGAGAGCGATGCAAATGCTATGAGCACGCGTTGTGAACAAAAGATTTTCATGGCCCCAAATGACAGGGAAAATGCGGCGATACGCATGACTCTCGACTGACACTGCATATGGCCGCTCATTACCATAATTCGCGCGGCTCGTCGGACCACAAATTATGGCGGAAAATCTCTGCAATGGCGGCCCAGCGCAACGTCACGCAACGTCAAATTGACGTTTACGAAACAGCCCTTCCTGTGACGCTCCTCACGGGATATTCCTTCAGCCAATGAACAAGCTGACATGCCGGCTATCTTGGAACGCCACCACATATTCGTGAAATTGGAGATACATTGTACGAGCTTCTGCACGCTACCGTCCACTTTCTTTTTAAAGCGCTAAAGTCGCAATATAGGTGCTAAGGACCACACAAAAGTATTAGTCGATAAAATTTGCAGCTCCACGTCACGTTTCGTCATTCTGACGAAAACGCAAAATAGCATTTTGCAAAACTTCCGTTTCCCGGCACAAATTTCAAAACACGTGACCTCTGGACAGCCAATGAGACAGCCAAGATGGCGGATAATGGCGGCCGTGCAGCCGCCATGCGTGTCCAGAATAGAGCCCCTAGTTCCGAATATTTGTTCCGATATATCAAAGACCAGTGAGTAGCGTGGCCTGGCGGTGAAGTCTTGGTACCGCGCATGGTGCCGCGGATGTAGTATATGAGATTACTGAACGCAAGTCGGCTATTATTAAGTGCAGCATACTTATTCATTAAAATTGCAGATTGTATATTATTAGGCTATTGCGCTTTATTCTATGCATATTACGAAGTAAAAGAAGTGCACGCTAATGAGCGACGCTGCCTTCGTGAAAACAAGTGGAGCGGCAGTGCAGGCAGAACTGTTCAATGCATCGCGGCGCACATGAGGGCTGTTGCAAGCGCACGAGTTTGCGAGTTAATACCCCGATTCTGTGGTCTCTGTGACATACAAAATGCCAGTGACGAATTGTACCGTGAATGGCTACCAGCTAGCACTACTAGGGCTAGCACTACTAGAGTGTACTAGACAATGGTCGCGTGGGCCGAACGGCGCTCTCCCGCTGAGGCGCCGTGTGTGGAAAAATTGTGCGAGGGCGCTGCGAGCGAACTGGATTGGGGCGGAGACGCGCTCCGCGGCATTTTCAACGTACTTTCGCTGCGGGCGCCGAGGCCAATTGCGCATAGTAGCTCTTAAAATAGTGATTTATTTCAACTACAAATTTATGTTTACACCATTTTGCCAAACATATATATTTTAGGCATGGATTATACAACGCGACGTCTTCAATTTTGCTGTCGTTGTCAAGCGCGTCGTCTGCTAGCAAGCACGCGTTCGCTACGCGGACGTTGGCGGACGCCCACTCTTTCTCGCAGAACGTCTGTGCAGTACATTATCTTTTATGTTTAGTTGCTTTGGTGCGCCCATGACTATTGACGGAAGGTAAAAAATGTAGTTTTAGCCAGGTGAACTGCCGTTTTTACCACTGTCGTCTAAAAGTAACTGGTATCTCTGCAACATGAAGCTACGTAAGAAAATTTTATTATTGATATCGTGTCATTTTACGCACGCTTCTTGTTGGTGGATGTTGATCAGGGACAATCATCGAAGAAAACAGCATTAGAGTGAAATAAACTAGGTTTATTAACTGCGTAGCGCGAAGAATGACCAATGTATTTCTAGATAATTAAATCAAAGGGTACATAGACGAATTTAAACAAATTCTTTGGTTTTACGAGGCAAAACTACGACATCATTATAAGGCACCCGGTTTAGTTTTCACCACCTGGGTTCTTTAATGTACACCTAAATAGAAGTGCACGAGTCTTTTTCCATTTCGTTCCCATCGAATTCCGCGACCTGGATTGAACCCGCGAGTTCCAGTTTAGCAGCGCAATGCCATATCCACTATATAGCCACTAATTAGGCTAGCGCGCAGGCTTTCTTTCTCTTCTATTTTTTTTTCTTTTTTGAAGTACCGACTGGAAAAAAAATCCCACGTATGGGCTTACGGCCAAATATTAGCACATAGAATCACTAACTAAAACCATTTTCGGCGCTCGATCGCGGTCCGACTGCAATAAATGACCGCGGAAACTTGAATGCGATGTTGCGCTGCAGTTTACTCTTTTTTTAAAAAAAATCTATAACAATGCTTCCCGTAAATCTGAGTACAGGCGCCAGATGGGGCAGATATGCTTTACTTGTTTGAAGCGGCAAGCAAGAAGGTTACATATGTTTCTTCATCTGCTTTTCGCAAGACCTACTGATGGAAAACTATATGCGCAACAATACGCACGACAGATACATGCTGCTTGAAGAACGCGAAAAACATTTGTTCTCCAAAGGGAACCGTACAATAACATAGTAGAATGAAAGCCGACACTGCGGCCGCAATGCACGCGCAATTACCGAGCGGCATTAAAAAAATAAAATAAAAAAGAGAAAGAAATGAATTTATTCTTAAGGCATAAATACATGTCATATGCAATTATGAACACCATTTGAGCGATCTGAACGCAAATACCAGCGCGCGAAGTAGTACGAATGATCCTGCCGAGCTGTATCGCCAGCAGTTTCCAACGGCGCGACCTTGATGCGGCCCAATCCAGTTCGCTCGCAGCGCCGCCACAATATTTTTCCACGTCGGGCGCCTCACTGCAAAGCATGCGCCGCCCCAGCCGCTCGTCCCACTCGACCGTATTCTAGTACACTCTAGCACTACTGTTATATCCTACTAGTTGCTTGACTTGGCTAAACAAAAAAAAACAACAAAAAAGTCAGCTAGCAGAAGCATGGCCTTCGAGATAAGTTTGCGTTACTTGGAGGGAGCCGTCGCTATTTCTCCAACGGCTTTACTGAGGCGTAGACTCGAACACCGCCTAACATCGTAAAAATAATTCAACGCTTCAGAAAATATGATAAACTTGATAAATTTGATAAACAAAATATTACTTTCTTACAGCTAGAATCGCACTTGTGGTCGGTTTCCCACCAATGCGCTCACCTATCACTGTCCCCAGATCAGGGGCGTAGCCAGGGGGGGGGGGGGGGGGTTGGGGGGGTTCAAACCCCCCCCCCCCGAAATTTTTTCCGCCCCCCCCCCCCCCCCCCCACACACACTTACCCACCCTTTTTTCTCGTCGCTTCACGCTGACATAATTCATGAAACCGGTGCTACTATCACAATTCCATGCCTGGGCGCTTCCGTTTGGGTTGGTAATTTACAGAGAATCATGTCTGAATACGGAAAAAACTGTCACAGTGTTTGTTAAGGCTTTGACACTCTGTGAAGTTTTGGGCGAGAATGTGGCGGCCGCATTCTGAAGCAACAAATGCGCAACAAATGAAGCAACAAATGCGGCAGCCGCATTTTAGATGATGGCGAGAACGCTCGAGGCCCGTTTACTTAGATTTAGGTGCACGTTAAAGACCCCAGGTGGTCAAAATCTCCGGTATACATTTCCGCCGCTTCCCTTCAGGTGCCGGTTAGGCCGCGCTCGCGCAGGATGCGCGAGAAACGTCTCTTGTTTGCGATTGCGCCCCTACGGAAGGCTGGTAATTACTGTTGTGTTGTTGAATCCCAAACCAGCTATTATGGAGGGCTGGTAGTTGCTGTTTTGTTGTGGAATCCCAAACCAGCAATGTACACACGAAGGGGTTGATGACAGCAGTGAAATTCCACCGACTCGCAACAGAATGCACGAAACAGACAGCCGACAAGCATGAATTACTGCTGTGCGCAGTACAGCGTGAGTAAATTCTTGTTGCAGGCGCTGACAGTTCTCGTCGGAGTTCACGCGTCCTGAGAAATTGATTATGTGCACTATGCACTGAACAAGACCGGAGTTCATTCCTGCATCACTAGTACACCAATCAGTCGAGATTCTGTGAGGTACAAGGCCGCTTCCTGTTTGCACCGGCGTAAATGAAGCAGAAATGAGTTGCACGCACTACTTAAAATGCGTACACATGCCATATCTATGCTGTGCGGTTCACACTTGGGAAGCGGCAAGCGGGCGGAAAGGCCAAAGCGGCCGGAAAGGCCAAAGCGGCCGGAAAATTTTTTCCGTGCCTGTCCAAGTTGTTCACATTTGTTTTGCTACCGCCGCGACCGCCGCTGCCGTTTTCGTCCAGATCCATCTATTCTGTACAATTCTGAATCTGTTGACGTAAAGGCAATGACGGCTGCACGCTCGCACAAAGCTGAAGACACAGCGGCCCATGCACTTGCCGCAGGAAATGCAACCCTCTCGTATGAGGGAGCAGGGCGACGAAAGCTTCGAAAAAAAAAAATCCTTACGCGTTTTTGCGCGTACTTAAGTTTTCTAGCGCAAAGACGCAGCGAACAAGCTATTGCTGTGGGAGTAGGTACAGCCTGGTCACACGTGCATTTTCACGCGTATAGCCGTCCTTGACTTGTGAAACGCACTTCGCCCCGACGAGGACGACGCCATCTACGCTTAACGTAAATTAACAATTAATGATGCCTTCTCCGATCGCACGGGTCGTCTCAATGATGCGTTTTCCAAGACTGGTCCATTCAGTGGCGCGATGAGAGACCGTTGCTCCAAAAGCCCACTGTACCTGTCGTCCTTACTGTATTTACTGCGCTTACTTTACTTTTTACTTAATTTCTTCACAAGCACACACACACGTGAAAGGGGGGGGGGGGGGGGGGGGGTCCCATGTCTTTGATATACATGTAGATCACGTGACGTAGAGGAAAGCAGAAGCTTGCCCCCCCCCCCCCCCCCCGGTCGGGCCGGTGAACCCCCCCCCCCCCCCCCGAAAAAAATTTCTGGCAACGCCCCTGCCCCAGATGTTTCTTGAGAACATGGAGGAAGGAAACCCGTTGTGTTTCTTTCCTTCATGCTTGAGAACGACTACATCCTCAGTGCAGATCGGAATATTCTGGGGGAAAAAAAAAAATTCCATGGCGTTTTCCGCATTACCACTGTATGATTGGACACCCAGACCAGTAAACGTCCCGTCGCACAAAAAAAAACGGGTACCATAAAAATTGGTTGTCAGTCCCTTTACCCATATGTATCCTACGTGGGCATCAAGAGGGTATCAAATGAAGACAAATTCAAGGAATTTTTTTTTCTTCTGACTGTTTCAGTTCAGCAATAACAATTTCAACTGTACTGTTTCATTCATTGAGGGAGAACATCCATGCATGATATGAACGATCGGGACTACAAAATACTATCCTAGCGAAAATTTTATATTTAATTGTTTTTGAAAAATAACGCTTTTAACTGAACTTAAACCTTTATAAAATTATAATTTTATGCATTTTTGTGGTGTTTCTGTTTCATAACAAAATTTATTTTTAGAGAAATAAGACAAACAGGCTAGCAACATTGAGTGTTTCAATCTCGAAGGTCCCGGATGTCATCCTCGTGTTCGGTGGCGTCTGTGGCAGCGTTCGGGCAGCGTGTCTGGCGTCTTCTTGGTGCAAATATATTCTAGGCACTGTAGTGCAAGTATTTGTGAGCGGCCTTCTCGCAACTCATCCCCTTTACCAGCCTAAAAAATGATGTTAATGTACTACCTGGATGAAAGCGGCAATCGAGTCTACACACTGAAGCGCGTCTCCCCGGACGGAAAGCCGACGATCTCGGCGCATCCGTCACGTTTTACGCCTGACGACAAGTACTCCAAGTACAGGATCCTGATCAAGCGCCGGTTTAACCTGCTACCAACGCAGCAGCCGAAGCAAACCTTCTAGACAAGGACGAAGAAGGTTGGGGTGACGGGGCTGAGAAGCAAAAACTTAACTTTCGTGACTGTTTTTCTTGTTTGATTAGATACAATAGCTTGTTGAGTTCATTTGTCATGGCAGGTCTCGAAGAGGTTGGCATTCCCGGTCGGGAGTTTCTTCGCGAGGCTTTGACTAATTGTTCAGACCCACTGCGCGCAATTGAAGAGTTTCAAGAAGAAAATGGAATTCTGTTGCCGTCATTACGTCCTATGTTACCGCTGCTTGATTTGCATGGCGTCGGCAGGCTTGAGTTCCATACATCTGTTTTGGAAGAGCTAAAGGAACGACTTCTACAGCAAATTGAAAACCTTGGCAAGCAAGAAGGACGAGAGAAGGAGAAAAAGCTCAAAGAAATGTTGCAGAAAAGTTTTCCAGTGATCAAGGTATGAGCCTGGTTTGCTTTGTGAACGCATGAGTAAGCACGTGGGCGCAAATGAGTGCATGTAGATTTTGCAGACATTCATAGAGCCACCTCTGAAGGAGTGAAAGCATGTGCTTTAAATGTGTTGTAATTTTGTGAACACAGAACGGAGTACTGCGCTCGTACGTTGCTGCAATTTCCATATGCAAATTTAGAGGTTTGCGTCTTTTGTTTGCAATGTGTGGCGGCAGCATCACTGAAGCTTCATTAAGCCTGCTGTCATATCATCCAGTTCTGTGCTGCTGGTTGATTTCTTGTGGATTATTACTAAATGGACGAGTAGCCCATACTGAAAACAATCAAGAAAATTTCTAGCAAGCCTAAATATTATTATAATGTTAACAAATGCTATGCATGTGCCACCGGGTTTACATTGATGTATAGAAAACACTGCATGCTTTTAACACTTCAAGATGAAAACAGTGCTTCTCTACTGTTATCTCTAACACCAGCATAAGAGAGTTACATGTGAGCATAATGCCATAAATCCTTCAATGGCCTGGCACTCCGACTATACCTGGCTCTTACACCAAAAAAATCCCACACATGTGAAATAATAGGTTGTTAGATCCCATACATCTGAATGTTTATGGCAACATTTCTCATGGACTTCAAGCTGTGTGCAGCATTAACCCATATTACTATACACCTGCTAGAAATCTGCCACATATCTCTTGTGAACTGGTGCCCTTCTTGTATGTTTAGCCTTTCCGTACAGTTGTACCTGCCTCCCAAAGTGCCAGTTCACGTCTTGGGACAACTGTTAATTTAGTCTGCTACACAGCTGAGTTTTCAAGATTTCCATCGTGCATTTTGTGCTTTTTTGCCTGATGTTACACAAATTTTGTAATACTTGCAAAGTATAGCTCTGCATCTTGTGAACCTGTAACATAGCTGACTATATGAAACAGGCATCAAAAGTTTTTGTATTGCTCATTTTTGTTGCTGCCTTGTTTGCATTAAGGAAACCATGCAAACTTTTAAATGCCATATTACACGGGTATGGATACAGTGTGGTATACAGAGAAGGTGCAATGCTATGCATTCTTGCAGATGGTAAATCACTTGTGCTGAAATCTGCAACGTGGAAAAAGGTATAAATACTAGAACTTATGTCTCAAAATGTTATTAAAAAATTAATATGTTGTGTTGTGGCGTAATGTTAAATTCATGCTCACTGCTTCATGCTCATTGGCACTTGCTAACACTTGTGCCTGACGAAGGAATGTCAGTATGTGTCATGTAAATATTTGACCTCTGAAAACACTTTCTTTTTGCAGGTCCCAGCACTTCGTCCAGTGGTTATGTGCATACTCAAAAACATGGAGCACGTGGAAGAGAAGTACCTGAAGCAATTGGTTAGCGATAAAACCCTTTACAAAGAATGTGATGTTCAGGTAAGCGTTGTGTATGTTTAACTCGTGTGCGTGCATCCACAAAAGTTTTCAGAATGGGCAAATGGAGGGGTGCTAAAATACTTGGCTTTATAAGTAAGCAGCCTGGAATTCAAAGGCGATTTGCGTAGGCTCCACACTCAAGTGCAGAATACAGCTTTCAGTTGCAGGCTTTGAGGCTTATGCCTAGAAATGTTTGACTTTTGTCAGTTTCACATTTCGAGCAAATTTATGAGCACATGTACCATACGTCAAGACATTTATGAGGCACAATCGGCAAGTAAATGAAGAATTAGCATTATACATTTATTTAGGTAACAAAAAAGGAATTTACTAGTAATTATTATTCCCACCTGTTCTATCCAATTGCACCAGTGGTAAAGAAGCTACTACACACATCAGAAGAAATTCTGTTGTCACTTTAGCCACTCATCCACAATAAACTGTACGCCATTTGCACAGATTATGTAGGCATACATAAAGAACAGCGTCAACAAAGAGAGAACTTCTAAGGGCCTGCAATGATTACTAAACACAATCTTTAGCTGATGCTGAAATTGGCACAGTGATTGCTCAAGTTTGAAGATGTCTTAATGAAGACCATTACTGACTGTGAAACGGCTTTTCAGTGTTCGCCATCTGTTTTCGTGCCTGCCCACTCTACCAAAGTTTTTTACAACTTTGGTAATTATGGGCTTTAGGAGTTTATCACATGCTCTTCTGTACCTCAATAGATCTTTTCTGCCTGTAGCGATCTGTTGAAAATTGTCTGCAGGCTCTTGCTCCAGAAGCCAGGATGAGATCTTAACAGCTGACATTTCTGTATGGCAGTGGCACATGCAAGAGGCAGACTTGGACAGGATTGGATAGGATAGGTGTATTTGCTGGAAGTTCTTTAAATAGCTGTTGCTGCAAGGTGAACGTTTTTGGTATGAGGTCTGTAGTAAATAGGAGCACATGGCAGGATCTCTGGCTCCATGTCTCATTGCCATTGTGGCATTATTTGATGCAATTTCTACATATTTATCACTTGGTGGTGTTTAGTTAAGCAAATAAGTGTTTTTTTTTTGTTTTTTTTTATGTGAAAGCATTATATGCCTCATTACACGAAAATCCGTCAGCGTGACCAAAAGATGGTACCAAAAATGGTCAGTGCCGTAAAGAGTAAAAACATGTAAAAAAATGCTTGGATTGACGTCACACAGCGAGGTTCCTGTAAGCAAAGTAAATGAATGGCTTTGAAAAGAAAATATGTTACATTTCGGTCTCCGTGGGAATCGAACTCGGGCCTCCGGGGTGCGAGACAAGCACACTTCGACGCCACAGCGGCTCCACAGTTGTGGCTTACTAAAGGTGTGCCTTGTGCGTGCGTGCGTCATTGGGCACGTGATGACGCCGGCAGTGCGGAGGAGGTGGCGCCACGTCATGAGTGCATAAAATGAGCGTTTTCATGGCGCTCTGAGGTCTACAAACGGTATAATGCTTTCGCATTCCCATGCATAAGCAGTCTTAGGTGTCTCTGTTGAATGTTTTTCTTCGAGCATCACTTCACAAAATAAGGGCGGGTGACAACGCCAGTATAATATCCTTGCACCAACTTCCCATGATGTCATACCGGGTGCACGAGGTATTTGAAAACACAATGTTGGCTTCAGGCTGAGAAGAATATCTCCAGCAAAAATACATATTTTCACCAAACATTGGGAAATACGTTTCTTATGGTTTATTTCCACAATTAAATGAATCTGCCATCTGCAGCAATAACCGATTCAATTCGGCTTCGGAAACGGCTGCATGCACAGATCAGGTGGTCCTTAGAGATGTTGGCCATTGAGTCAGCAATGGCGGCCTTCAGCGAGTCTTTTGTATTTTGCTGTTTGTTGGCCTCTCTCTCAACGTAGTCAACATAGTAGTCGAGCAGATTTAAATCTGGAGAACTAGGAGGCCACAAGTTGCGAGTGATGACGTCGTAGAAGTTGTCAGCCAGCCAATTCTGGGTGACGCAGGCGGTGTGGGCATGAGCTGCGCCTTGCTGAACGACATGTCTTCCTTTCGAAACAGTCTCTATCCAGGGCTTTACAACGGTGGCAAGCATCTCCACGTACGTGGCAGCATTAATGCGGAGTCCTTCTGCAAAAAAGTGTAGCAGCATGTCACCCTCGTTGCTGACGACGGCTAACACCATCACAGACGACGGAACTTATGTGTGCATCACTGTAGGCACCTAATAAGCACTTGCTCAAAGCCACCTGTTGTTACGGCGGTTAACTTTTTGGTCTTGGTCCACCTAGTGGGCTGTCCATTTCGGCTATCGTCGATTGGCGCCAGCTGCACCAGCAAGAAAGAGACTGACTGGCTCCTTCTCGCTCGTGCAGCTGGAGCTAATCGGCGAAAGCCAAAATGGACATTCCACTAGGTGGACTCTTACAGAATACCCCCCCAGGAGCACTACTGTCATGCTGTCACGATATTGACACACGGGCGTAGCTTGTGCGTGGAGGCTTACAAGGTTTCCAGAAATGTGCAGGGCGGCTGCAAAACCGACAAAGCGAAACGGACGCATCGGTACGCTCCACTCAATCGACTGTAATGGCATGCACGGCGTGGAGCGTTAAGAGGTCTCCAGAGATGCGCAGTACATTTGGCTGCAAAAGTGACTAAGCCAAACAGACGCACCATAACACTCCGCTCATTCACCTGTAATGAAAGCTAAATAAAGTATGTTAGCAGTGTGAATGCTCTCGCGTAAGTCTTTATGATAAAATATGCCTCCATGAGCTCATGTGCTGTTTTATTGCCCATCTTGTGAGCCATGCTTCTCACATGTTAAGATTCTGTGCAAGGGTGGCAATAAAACATCACGTGAGCCTGGGGAGGCATATTTTATCAGAAAAGAAAGGTCCTGCATGTGTAGGTGACATTTTGATTATTTTATATTCCACAGAAATGCTCTTGTTTGAAGCCTATTTGTAGCTTTATATATAAGCAAGCACTATCACATCTGCGTATTGAGTTGTCTTTGCACAAAAATTTTGCCTTATGTTCTGTTCTTTGAATCGTTAAGTCAGTTGGTAGTTGGTGCTTTGTGCGTGTATGTGTCCTTCCTTCGTATTGCCGCGCCTGTACTCTGATGAAGAAGAGTACAATGCGAGTATGCATGAGCGTTTTAATCAAGGCGCAGTGAAGAAGAAGTTGCGGTAGTGTGCAGTATTAAAAAGGCGACATGCTGCTGTTCCTCTTGATCAGTGCTCTGTGACCTCTGTTTTTGACGTTGCGGCAGTATGTATCTTTTTGAACCCAAAAACAATGTTTAGCTTTTCTACTGTGCCTGTTATTGGAATGTACAGTAATGTTTGTAGCTTATGCAGACAGGTCAAAATAGGCTGGAATGCACATTTGTACTTAGTTTACTACAGTGTGTGACATTGGCGAGAGTCATGGTACTGGGATTAGGGGCCCTCGCTTTTTTAGCAAATGGTTCCCTAGTGGTACCATGTTCAATGCTTAGGAACTCGCATGCTATGGGCATTTTCTCTTGAAAGTTAAATTTCTTTCTTCCATTCAAATTTCAATCTGCACTGATGTAGCACACTTTGCATGTAAATTTAACACCCAGTTGAAAGCTTTGTGACTTTCTGCAGTTACAATGCTGTATGTGCTGTCAAGCAGAGAGTTGGGTTAGTTGGAGTTTAGTCAAAGACATGTTCCCACGCGTAAGAAAAACGAAAAGATTTGCAAAAACAAAAGGACTACTAAAAAGGTAGAGCATTGGACCCGCTCTACCTTTTCTGTTGTCCTTTTCTCTCTGCACCTCTTTTAATTTTTCTTACACTCTGGAACATGTCTTTGTGCTGTCTGGGGCTTCAATAACATGTGGTGCTTTTGAGTGCACCTTTAATTTTCCCTTACTTTATATCTAACATGACATATAGCTTTAGCAAAACAAATTACTAACATCGCAGCTCTTCAGCTTCCTATCCTGTGCTAGGATACTCGGCAGTGACGTAATGTGAAAATGTAGCGTCAAGGGAAAGTGCACCTGCCAGCAGATTTCTTTCATGATGTCGAGTTTCGCTACTGGAGTCAATTAGTGAGCTCTTGATGGAAGAGCCAAGGAAGTTGTACCAGAGAATTCGTTCACAGGCTTGTTGGTACATTGTTCTTAAAAACTGAGTTTGTGCATTGTGAATGCACAGGACATATAGGAACAGAAACAATGCAAACAGTCCCTGACTTCCATCTGTTTACTTTGGAATCATCAAACCAACTTTTAAACATGCAGACATGTGATCAAACAACAAATTTCATCTAGAGAGGGCAATTCTTTATCGCATATACAGTGGAATCTCGTTAAAACGATTCTGCATAATACGTTCTTTAGGATAATACGTTTCTTTTTCTTTTCCCGATAATACGATTTGGTTAGATAATACGTTGGATGATACTTTATTTTCTGGTTCCCATGAAGATCTTATCGAGATTCTACTGTATTTATGCTAGGAGGGCATGCACCCCTAGCAAATATAAAGAATTGCAGTTTCTGGATGGCCATCCCTAGATGTGAATTTGTTTGATCACATGTCTGCATGTATAAATGTTAACACTTTCGGGACCGGCCCATAGGCCATCGGTCGTATATGACCGATAGCTTCCAACGCGCTTTCAAACTGAATTTTTTGCGCGCTCAGACATGTAGCGCCATCTGCGCGGTATTTTGAACACTACTCCTTCATTCTCAGAGTAGTTCGTTTTTTTTCCGAGAGGTGGCGACGGACAATCGCTGTTTATCTCGGGTGCGGTCGCGTCAGCTGACAGAGAGAATGGCGTCAAGTTCGCGACTCGGCGCGCTAGAAAAACGACGCGGATCTCGCGATTCCGCTGCTTCAACGGCTGATTTCGTTGATGAAACAAGCAGCGAAGAGTCGGAAGACGACTTCGGAAGTTCAGATTTCAGTTCGGACAGCGAGTCAGGGGACGATCAGCCTGGAAGTTCAACAAGTGGACAAAGATTAGTTTCGTTTTGCTTTCAGCTTGCTCTTGAGCAAGCTTGCGCGGTCGCTACATGTTCTTATGGTGTTATCTTTATTTGGCAGGGTTTCAACAACGTATGGCAATGGCGTCCTGCCACCAGCGCAGAAGCGGATCATCTTTGCGCCGCGACGGGCACCTGGCGTACACATCACCGACTGTGTGGGTGTGGCACTCAGGAGCGGACCAAAAAAATTTCTGACGGCCCTTGACTTCTTCGCTCTTTTTTTCACTACGCAAGTGATCACTACTGTTTGTGAAAACTCAAACAAATACGGCTGGACGAAAATACTCGAAAAACTGACGCACGCTCGTTCCGATGGTTCGTGGGAAGAGGTGACCCCGGATGAAATGATGAAGTTCATTGGCCTTATAATTTATATGGGCCTCGTCAAGGTTACGCGGCTGAAGCTTTACTGGAACGTGGGAGAACTGTACAGTGGCCTGCTTCCACGACGAATAATGCCTAGACGCCGTTTCATAGCGTTGCTCGCTATGCTACATGTTGCTGACTTGGACGATGTGAGCCAGCTATCGAGAGGGAAGCTCCGGTTCGTATGGTGGCTCATGGAGCATGTGAATCAGGTGTCGGCGAAACTTTTTCAGCCACATCGTGACCTCTCCATCGACGAACGGATGGTGAAATCCAAAGGGCGATCGGGCATTAGGCAATATATGAAAGATAAGGTCACAAAATGGGGCTACAAGCTCTGGGTCCTAGCTGATCCCGGCACCGGATACACGGTACGTTTCAGTGTATATACCGGCAAGCGGGATCAGCCAGGGCCTCATGGATTGGCATTCGATGTAGTTTGCCAGCTGTGTGCCGAATATCTTTATCAGGGATACCGAATATTCATGGATAACTTCTACACATCGACGCATTTGTTCAGTCACCTGATTGACCGAAGAACATTGGCTTGCGGCACAACGAGAAAAGACCGGCGAGGATTTCCTGGTGAACTAAAAGACACTCGTTGGGAGAAAAAAGCGCGACGTGGGGACGTAAGATGGCTCCGTGATCGTGGTATATTGTACCTCCAATGGAAAGATCGTCGGGTTGTCAACATGATGAGCACCATTCACACAGCAAACATGACCGTCACAGCAAAAAGAAGGGAAAAAAGGGGAAACACTTGGGCTCAAATTTCTGTACCGAAGCCATTGCTTATACACGACTACAATGCTGGAATGCTAGGAGTAGATAAATCAGACCAGATGATTGGCTATTACAACGTCCTCATGAGAAGTGTTCGGTGGTGGAAAACACTATTCTTCCACTGCATTGATATTGCATGTGTAAATAGTTTTATTTTATTTCAAGCACACCGTGCATCACACCCAGAGATCCCCGAACTTGAAAGAAAAGCTGAATATGACCACCTTGCATTCAGGGAAGAACTCATTAGTCAGATTTTCAACCTCGATGGTGCCAAGCCAGCTCGCACTCCTCCACAACCTTCCACTAAACGAACGCTCCACAAGCCAGAAAAGGCAAAAAGGCGCAGAAGCTGCAAGCTGTGCTATGACCGCAACAAAGTTGAACTAAAAACTAATTGTTTCTGCAGAACTTGTGATGTGCACTTGTGTTTCACTACTACTCGAAATTGTTTCCTGGAGTGGCATGAGAGCCAGCAGCTGTGATGGGCACACGAATGCTCTGATGCTGAAGCGAGCTAAAAAAAGGCAGTTATAAATAGGTGGACCAAACCTTTTACATTTAAGAAAGAAGACATTTTGCCACATTTTGTATATTTTGAAATTTTTTTAGTTCACAGTTTTACTTGTATATGCATGCCTTTTGAAACTTTTTTATGTTGGTTTTTGGTTAAACTTTCCTTTTGACACTTTTTCTTGATTATGTATATAATTTTTATGCATAATATTTAGATTGCTTCTGAAAGACCATTCAATTACCTTCATTTTAATGTATAACACATGAGGCTATCTTGTTTATCCGATTTATTAAAAATGTTTTTCATAACACTCTTTGAGACTGTGCGTTTTTCCCTGGTCCCGAAAGTGTTAAAACGATTCCAAAGTAAACGGTTGGTAGTAAGGGCCCGTATGTGCTGTTTGTGTTTCTACATGTCTATTCGTGCTGCACAAACTCTAATAAGAGCCAGGAAACTAGAATATGGCCCTCAGTCTATACGGCCCACTTGCATTATCATTTGTGGGTTAAAGACATTAAGATATTCATTTGTTGCAGGTGAAGCGTCAGATTTGGCAAGAGCACCAGAGCCTCTTTGGCGATGAGGTGCTCCCACTGCTTTCCCAGTATATCCGGGAAAAGGAAGAAGCACTATGGAGCCTGGCACCTCCACCAACAGCTGGTGGTGCCTCAGCTGAGGCATCATCTTTCTTTGGACCATCACCCAAGCAGCGTCGACAGGGGGCCGTTTTGCAGCGCCTGCTCGTAATGGTGGGCCGCAACGTGGTCCTCTATGACATGGTGCTGCAATTTGTGCGCACACTCTTCCTCCGAACACGCAACGTCCACTACTGCACTCTGCGTGTGGAGCTCCTCATGGCCCTGCATGACTTGGAGGTGCGCAGTTTTCTTTGCTGAATGCGTGTGCTGTGAAATCTTAATGCCTTTGGACTTCACTTACCAGACTTTTCTAGAATGGATACAGTGAAATCTCAATATAACGAATCTCATGGGGCCGCCGAAAATCATTAATAATTTTCAAATATTGTTGTATTGAAAACAACTATAAATTGAATTTGTAATTAAATTAAACCAACGAAATTAAATTCAACTGAATTGCCTACATTTGCAAGCAGCACATCCACAAATGCATTTATGCTGATGACAGACAAAAAACAAAGCTCCACAGGATAGAGGAGTCGGAATGTGCGTTTATAAAGAAGCCATCTAGCCTGATAAGTACACAGCTCGTCCAGTTACTGTACTGACAGTCCTTTTTATTACCAGTGAGATTACATGCTACAGCTAGCCGCATGTTCCCTCTGCGGTAGGATGAAACGCGATGCTACCCGCCGTGGTTGCTCAGTGGCTATGGTGTTGGGCTGCTGAGCACGAGGTCGCGGGATCGAATCCCGGCCACGGCGGCCGCATTTTAATGGGGGCAAAATGCGAAAACACCCGTGTACTTAGATTTAGGTGCACGTTAAAGAACCCCAGGTGGTCGAAATTTCTGGAGTCCCCCACTACGGCGTGCCTCATAATCAGATCGTGGTTTTGGCATGTAAAACCCGATAATTTAATTTTTGAAACGCGCTGCTTCATTTTACGAGCAATCATTTTGCGGCAATTCTTGAGCTTGCTCCAACTGGCACACATGAACCATGCAGCGGTGCGTTTCTTCGTAGCACACATAATGCAACCTGAGCCGTCGCTCCCACTATGCGTAAACTTCCTGATAATGACAGTGGCTGTCAGTCAAGTGGGCAGCCAGCACTTGCATTGTAGTTTGCATATTAGATCAATACATGCTGTGCCACAGTACATCGATCGTTGCCAAATGTTACCAAGACCCCAAAGCATCCACGAAAGCTTTATTGCTTGTGATTTTGCTGACTTAAAGGGAAGCTGAAGAGGGTTTAGAATTGGAAGATTCACAGGGGTTTGCAAGGCTGGCACTGTGTAATTAAACTCCTGCAGTTATTTTCTAGATTATGCGCTTAGCAGCATTGCAATTGTGCTTTAAATGTTCATTGAAGCTCCGCGCGCCGAGCGTAGGGTTGAAAGACCGGGCGCGAGGATGACGTCAATACAGGGGTCACGTGAGCACTCTCTTCGAATCACGCTCCTTGCCGATACCTAAGATGACGTCACGATCGTCTTCCCCATCAGAGCCCGTTAAACAACCCACGGCGTCTCTCGCAGATGCTGCGGCTTGTTTTTGCTAAATTAAAGCAGCTAGTGCTTACTTCTGGCCTGTTAAACTATGATTTTCGTATTCAGGGGGTGAAAAACTATAATTAATTGAAAGCTCACTTCATTGAAAAGTGATTCAGCTGCCCTTTAATTGATCGATCTCGAGTTTAGGTGGCAAAATAATTTGCATTAAATGGCCTTTCGACAGTGATTTTTCTCTATCCTTCAGTGCTGTCATTATTGTGAGCGATGTAATAGATGCAATCTCGCTGTCTTTGCAGTGCTGATTTGTGCTTTCGCAGGCGGCCATTACTGCAGGCAATTGGCGATAGGGCTGGTGCATTTGGAATCTCAGTCATCCTGTAAGATGTGCTAGTGGCACGTGTAATGTTTCACAGCCTTGTAAATCTCAAATGTGCACTATATTTCGGGTTACGAATTCGTTACCTTGAAGTGCTACTAAAACAGAAAAGGAACAAAATTTCGCTCGTTATTTCGAAATATTTCTTGTTTTAAAATTCGTAGTACAGAAATGTTTTTACATTAAAGAGTACGCTTTTGCCAGGGGACTTTTCAGACCTCTGATAATCTGAAAAAATTGGTAATACAAAGTTATTAGTAACGAGATTTCATTGTATCATGTACGCTAATCAGGAGGCACACTTTAAGATAAATGCAGTCACATATTCTCTCTTTTCTGGCCATCAAAACTTGATGTGCGGCTGTGTGCAGACAGAAGTGCTTATGTTTTTTGGAGGCCACGCAAAGCAGTTGCATGTGCAGTGCTTTGATGGAGTTCTACGAAGTTAGGACGCTTCACACAGGTAGAATGTTTGCACATCTTTTTCTGACATGCTTTTTTTTACCAGGAGCTCACCAAGCTGCAGCTCACAGCTGCTTTTACATTTGTTTTTTATCACTTTTATATTGTGTGCCATGGGCTTGCATTACGTGAGGGAACTGCAGCCGCTTGGTGTGGTACCTATCACAGCTTTAGACACGTTCGAATCAAGTAAATACAGTAAAGCCTCATAACGGGGAATTATAGATACAGTCGAACCCACTTATAACGATACCGGTTTTAGCAATATATCGCTTATAAGAATGCGAAGCTGCTGCACTGTCAACTTTGTATGTTTTCTCTGGTGAAATAACCCGCTTACTACAATGCCCCCAGGCCTCATAATCGGCTATAATGATTAAGTCTGGCTACTGGGTGTCTGTGCCGAAAGGGAATGGAATGCGAAATCCTTGAGAAACAGAAAAAAAATTCCAAGCCGCTGCACGCCTCCGTGCACTGTTTTTCAGCCTTCTCCGCATTGCCAGCCTCGCGTGTCTCTCTCCCGTCGCCCTTCCACCCCTCCGAAGACGAATGGGCTGCGCCCATAGCTTTACGCCACGCCACCCTCCGAAACACGAATGGACTGCGCCAGCTGCACTGATAGCGCTGGGTGCTGCACCCATGTTGCTCGCTGGCCTTTCACTCTGTGCGGTACTGCTTACGAATTAAGTCGCTCGTGTTGGTCTTTGTTGGTTGCGTTGAAGTAGTTCCGGGCCACGTGCTTTCTCAGCCTGGTTTGACTGGCCGCCAAAATGCAAGATGGCTGATCTGCCTGCTGATCATCGGCAATGCACGATGTTGCCGTTGAAAAGAAAGGGCACTGCTATAGATTTAGAATCCAAGTGCTTCTAACTGATGAGGCGACCGTCGCGAACATGTTTGCATCAGATAACAGCGGTGACAGGGATCACGCGAACGTTGTCCTCGCAGGAGGCCCTGCACATGATTCAGTTCCTCTGGGGCTTCATTTTCGCTAGGGACCTTCGCAAGAGAAGGATGTCAGCAAGCTTCACATAAAGCAAGCAAAGCTGACGGACATGTTGTTTTCTTGTGCAAGTACGTGGCAACATGCTTGTGGCGATCTTGCCCCAGCATTTCTTCTGGATTTCTCAAGTTGAGAGGCTGCCGAGGCAACCTTCTCGCAGTTTTTAAAAAGCCCCTTTTGAGGCGGAGCTCGCATATCACCTGCCGCCGGTGAGCTCGCTTTGCAGTTGTTATAGCAGTGCCATTCTTGAACACCGACAGCTGCGGCTTGTTACACGCGATTGGAGCATGCTGGTAGCAGAGTCAATGCAATCAGCAGCCAGATGGAGGAAGGTGGTGGGCCGGGGCACCGGCCTCCCCACCATTATATGTTTGTCGCAACAGCTCTGCCATCCCCCTATTATGATTTTTTTCATGCAACCTGGTTATAACACTTATTGGTTATAACAATGGAATTTTCGTGGCACTTGAATATTGTTATAAGTGGGTTCGACTGTGTAGGGTAGCCAGAATTATTTCATTATATCCATTATTGCATGTATTGCAATTTGAATCTCCATGAGGATTTCAAGGGGAATTTCACTGCACATGATAAGGGAACATGTGCCTTCTTAATTTTAAGAATAGGGCATTATGCCAAAAAAAAAAAAACTAAGTACTAGTAAGCTATAGCTAAACTACTTTACATCAAGCGATGATGATGGCAATATGGTGAAATGTAGATCCAGGACATCACAGCTGTGGACCCGTGCCACAAGTTCTCCTGGTGCCTTGATGCCTGCATCCGGGAGAAAAACGTGGACACCAAGCGATCTCGGGAGCTTCAAGGCTTTCTTGACAGCATCAAGAGAGGCCAAGAACAAGTGTTGGGGTGTGTTCTCACTATATGCATTTTCTTCTCTTATTTTATAAGTGCAGGGTAGTCTCTACAGTCGCCAATAGGTAATTCATACACTGATAATTATGACATCCTCACTACCTACTTCATAGAACCAACTTGCAGCTGTTCTGTGGAATGAATACCTAATAGCGACCAAACTTTCCGACACCTTTTGGACACTTTGTGCCAAGTCACACTCGTACTTAACACCACCCGCATAGAAGCAATGTGTAACGGCGACTGAAGTTTCAGATGCCGTGCCGAATCTTGCTAAATTTTTTAGACATGGTGCGCCCGCGCACTGTCGCAAAACAGTAAATTTGGTGGCTGTGAACAAAGTTGCTGTCATTGAAGTTGTTTCCCCACTTCTATTTAATTAAAAGTTACGTTTTATATGGGTCATTCGAGGGGCTTTGGTGCCGCGTTGATTGGACTGTGTAGAGGGCAGTTTGCTGAGGTGAACATAGCACTCGGGTGGCGTCCAACTCTGGGCAACAATGGATATTGTGTTGGCAAGTCATGGTGGCGGAGTGGATGCGAAAGCTTTGTTTGCACCAATCAACCAAAGTGCATTGGACCTATATTTTTGGGGGGCTTTGCGAGTGATGCATGACCACTGTGAAGAAATCTTGGGCAACGAAGAAGCAAGCCATGATTTTAGTCGCCGACTCTCAAATTAAAAAATTAATTGAACTTTGACTGCCTCATTAGTCGGAACATTTTGTACAGTCCCCTTCGTGTAAGAAAAAATTTAGCTACTCTGAAGTTGAACTTCAGTGTAGCCAAATTTCATTATACAGTGGAGCCTCATTGATACGTTCCTAGCTGTGGGCTTTCCTGGCTACTAAGTCGCGTTTTCATGATCCCGACCTAAGTCCCAGTGACTCCTATGTATCATGTTCCCATTTGATACATCACCATTCTGTAATGTTCCTGCATTTGCGTTGTGTTTGCGTGCGGCAGTTATGTAAATTTAGCGTTGCAGAGTGAAATTTGCTCACACGTTGCAACAAGCCACCAGGATGTGGCTACAAGCGACTAAAGTTGCACAAGTGTAGCGCTGCACGACTGTCATGAGAAAACGAGCATAGAGCAGTTGGCAAAGCATCTGAAAAGTGTCCATCGGTTAAACCTACCGGGAACTACCATGCACACTTGGCCAAATCTACATTTATTTTGTGTCCTGCAAGGGTCTTAAAGGGATCCAGAAACAATCTTGTACAAACATACTGAGTCGTTAGGGTAGGTAGGTCCTTCCGATCATTAAGTGATGCATTTAGGCGCTTTGCATAACGTGTGTAATTTATTATAAGGTTATCAAAATGTGCATCGCTACCGATTGCAGCGGTGCCGCTCCCCCGAGTTTTCAGCTGCCCCCTCCCAATTGACATAGTTAGCCCAATTGATGTCATTTGGTCGAGCTATTGTTTGGCTATCCAGCTTGCGCCATCGATAAGTTTTCCAACCTTGTGATGCACAAATGCGGTCTGTACTAGTTGGAATGTTGGTTAATTTGCTTCTATAAAGAAGAAAGTAACCGGAAGTAACAACGACAATTTATCACTACAGTGCAGTCCACTTATAACAATATCAAGAACAAAAAATCCGATTGTTATACCAGATCATCTAAAGTTGAGGCTCCACTGGCTATATCTGGACTGCCATTAAAAAAATATATATTCGAAGCTCCAAAACCAATTTGCCACTTGCACTACAAATAGACGTTGTACAATGTAGGCAATGAAAAATAAAATGTTTGTTTATACCTCTGCGTGTCAAGCGTGAGGCATAGTCAGAAATCTGCACTTGCTTTTGCTGGATTTCCAGCTTCACAACTGCGGTGTGCATTGCGTCCAGCTGCTGCTCGAACGCTGGCGGCAATAATTTAGCTTGCATGAAATCAATGAGCAACTCGATCGGGGTCAGTGTCAAAGATGAGCCACTGTCAATCTCGTCGTCACTGCCGCTGCTGTCATCACCTTCGTCGCACATCTCCATCTCGCTGAAAGTGTGGAAAGTGTGGGCGTCGCCCCATCTTTTGCTTTACTTTTTTTTCCCTCTCTCTTCACGCGTGGAGCATAGTTCCATACCATAGCAAAGCACGATTGCAGGCGACACGGACACGAAGCGACTGGCACCATCTTGTGGAATGCTGCACTAACTCGTGATGCTCTCCGTGGCTTTCGCAATCGGTTGCGCGGGTGGCGCACGTGCACAGCGCGGTAATGGCAGCAGATGCAAACTCTCGTAGGCAAAGTTTTCGGCCCGTCTCGGCATCGCTCATTTAAAGGGGCCCTGAACCACTTTTTATCGAAGTGGAGAAAGACATTTGAAGTGAAAATAGGCTATTTCAGAAATAACTTGCCGTAAAAAATACTTCAATGTGTTCAGCAGAAGTGCATTTTTTGGCAACCAAAGGCGACCTCTGCTGTGCTCTCCTTCCTCCTTCAATGCCTTGCACTGCGAAGCCTACGGCGAAGTGGGGCGGGGCCACAACGCTCCGCCTCCGAAATGTCACCGTGGCGCGCAGTTAAACTTTCATTTTAGGTGTTAACTCCACAATTTCCAATTTTGGTGCCTACGACGCGCTAAACATAAGGCAAACGCGGTTGTCCTCAGCGAGCCGCAGTGCGCTTAGCCAGTGAACTCATGGTGGCACCTCGCGGCGGCCGTGGTGTAGCCGACCGCAGCGACCAATAGCAGCCGTGTACCTATAAGAATGTGCTTTATTACGAAATAAAGCACCCAGAAAAAAGTGAGGATCGGGGCTTCTGTTGAAACGGGAGCATTTGAGAGAAAGGTAACTTCGCGCTCCGCCTGCGAGCTCCATGCACCGTGTACCACAGCAAAACTTGACTGAGATATTCACAGCAGTGTATGCTACTCGCGGACTATGTTATTTGACCAAGCCCGAGGGGTGGTTCAAATGCTCTCGAAGGTAGGTCACCACCTTCGAGAAACAATTTGACAATTGTAGTCCAAAAGTTAGAATTATATTTTTGGCTGGTAAAGTTTAGGTAGTTTGAAACTTTCAAATGATAAAATTGCTAAAAATGTAAAAAAAAATTACAAATCAAAATGTGCCAAAATAGGCATGGTGGCCAACAGTCATAACTACAAAATGGTAGGTGTGATTCAAACGTGACTTGGCAGGTACGTGGTGAGGACAATAGCCAGCATCTACGCATTTGTAGCTGTCACTTCAAGCCAGAGGATTACCACCACAATAAAGAGCTTTAGTGTGTCTGGTACTCGGGTAAGCGCAAGCGGACTGGGCGTTTTACCGGATGAGCGGAGGCGCAAACATGAACAGCCTGCATGTTGCCAGCCACCTGGTGGCACAGAGCTCAACCAGACAAACACAGAGCTAATATAGCAGTAACCAAGTATATTCTACTTTACTGCTGGGGTAGATTTTTGGCAAGAGCGTAATCGTCAACATATTGTCTTTTTTTAATGTTTCAAATGTTTTACACTTGGTTACAGCTCTGTGTTTGGCTGGTTAAGCTCTGCGCTACCAGGTGACTGGCACCGTGCAGGCTGCTCAGGCTGCTCACATTTATGCTTAAGCCCCTACATCACAACGGCAGTAATGTGGAAGGGCTTTAGTTTACACCTCTGCCCAATCACCAAAAAACGTCCAGGTCGCCTGCTGTTACCGGATGTGCTCACACCGCACGCTGCTTGGATATCTTTCGCGGGGGATCGACGACCAGGGGCTAGCGGAGAGGTCATAGAGGCTTCGCGCACTGACTCCAAGACAACCGGAAGTAAACTACACGATGTCACACCATGACGCAGTGCCAGTGAAGGCGGAGTTTAGCCACGATTACTCGGCGAACGAGTTGAGGAGAAAAAGGATGGGTAGGGAGGCGGGTAACTTCTAATCGTGGGTAACTTCTAATCGTCCGTAGCTCTCTTAATATGACACGCTTCACTTACATTCTGGCGCTAATGTTTTACTGTAGCTGTACCCTGCATGTCTACAAAATTTGTCTAAGCAGTTTCAAGTACCCCCTTAAATGCGTTGCATAATCGCCTTGTAGTGCACGTTAAAAAACCCCAGGTGGTCAAAATTAGTCCGGAGCCCTCCAGTAAGGCGTTACTCAATCAGAACTGGTTTTGGCTCGTAAAGCCCCAGAAAGAAGTTTCTTTAGTCATGCCTGCTGCAATAGCGCCGTGTGTTACGCAGTGAAGCATATCAAGAGTGGAACGCCCCGTTCCACTCTTGGGGCTACTGTCACGGACTATTGTACGCGTCCCTTCACTTTATGTACATGCGCACGCGCCGTGCTAATAGCTATGCTGGCAGCCATTCAAAGCTCTTTCTGATGTTGCTGTTGCAATTTGTGGCCTCCCTCACTGTTATGTTTTCCCGCGATCTCTTGAAAAATGTATCTGTGGGGTTCATTGTAGTGAGGTTTAAAGGGCCCATAAACCGCCTCTGTAATTTTTTTACACATCTTAAACGCACGCATCGTATACAGCATACAAGGGTGGTACAGCTGTGCCAAGTGCTACATTTGTGACTTGTGGCAAAACCACAAAAATGCCCCGTTTTGCACCCAAACTGCTCCAAAACACTTACCACAAGAAAGTTACCACAACGCAGCTGCGTTAAGCACTTAACGCACGCAATACTCGCAGACAATTTGATGTGGCAATGAAGGAGAATCTACAGAGGCAAAGCGGGCACAAATGAGTGCACTTCTGAAAAAGTCCCACATTTTCTTCGTGTTCTTCCATGTTTCTTCCTTATTTACAATACCAAAACAAGACAAAACACTATACGGAGTGACATGTTTGACCTAGTTTTCTGCTTTTCTCTTCCGTATCCAGGCAAATGCAAATCTGTCACACGCGGAAGCTGCACCAATTAAATATCTACTCCAAGAAACCAAAAGCATTCTGAAATGCTGCTAGACTGCTTAGTGTGGTAACACGTGTACAGAAGCTGTGCCCCCATACCTTTCCCTTCTTTGCTGCAGAAAATTCTCCGCAAAAATAAGAGACATCACGGCAGACTTTTTGGTCACTGGGTGGCCACGTGATCTGTTATTAAGCCATAGAATTAACATGCTTAACGTGGAAACACAAACAGAAAGGAGCTAAGTGCAGAGCGCCGCAAATGTGCGAAGCGGTGGAGTCCGCATCGCCATAGTCATCAGCGGTAATTGCTCATAAATGATAGCAACGCTGGAATGCTTTGTGCCTTTAAAGCCTTTATTCTTGCGTTTACCACCGTGCATAACACCGCGCTGGCTGTGTGCCTTCGTAACTGCGTAGTCGCCATCTGTGATTGCATTGATAGCCAACACGGTTTCGTCCACAGTGGTTGCGGCAAACAGTAGTAGTTTAGTTTTTACTCGGTGCACGTGTCCGCCACATGCGTTCATAGCTGCGTAGATGCCATCTATGATCACATTGATAGCGACCAAGGCTTCGTCCACAGCGGTAGCAGCAAACAGTACTTTCGTTTCGACTCTGCGCGCATAGGCTACGTGCGTTCAGAACCAGAAGGTCACCGTTCACAATCACGTCGACAGTGGCCGCGGTTTCGTCTGCAGCGGTTGCGGCAAACAGTTATTTCATTTTGACTCAGTGCAAAGCTGTCAAGGATAAAATGCACCGGCTACATCACTATGGACGGACAATCTGTTGGTGACCAGCTCACTGGCGAAAAAACAATCAGGATGTGCGCACGGTAGTGAGAAGTGTGTCTCACATAAAGGCACATGCTGTGGTGGCGCTTCGAAGGAAGTCGTAATGCCTTTGCCGCTACGAGAGCTAATCAGTCACGAGATAACAAGAATTGCAGCTTCCGCACTGCTTTCGTGCAAAATAAAACAGGATTTGCTTATTCAGTAAGTAAAAGTGTGTTGCACCTAGTAAGCATTTGTTTGTTTTCTTGATACCCTCAATAATTTGACATTCGGTTAATACTGGCATTTCTTCCATCCCATGAAATCCAAATTCACGAGGTTTTACTGTGGAAGACTTGTTGCCACTAGCTTAGCACGTAAAATAACTTTTGAATGAGCTTTCGTAATCAAAGACTGAAAGCAGTGCATCGTCGTCATCAAGCTACATGAAAACTCATTCTGCCACCATCCACAGTGGCCATCTTGTGATGACAATGTCTGTGCTAGCTCTGATGTGTAGGCTGTTGCGAACATGGTTTTGTATCTGATTGCACGGTGCAGGCAATTTTCAAAAATTTTATTTAAAAAAAGGCTCATGCAAGTACTGTAATCATTCATTGTGAGGTACCATTTTCGCTTGAACATCATCCTAGGACAGGCCGAAAATAAGCGTTTTCAGTGGGAGATGATGTGTGTTCGACACATTCACTGTGCCCTAAGCTTCGCCAAGACAGACACTCGTGCTATTGGGGTCAGGCGTGTGCATGCTGACCAAGTTCTAATTGTCCAGTGAAATGAAATTTCAAGACCGAAGTACTAGAAGTTAAGGCCCATAGAAATGTATGGGCACTGGCTGGGGCCTTCGTTCAGTTTCAAGTTAACTGAAAAATAGAATTAGCCGGACTTGAATTAATGGAAGTCTACTGTATTTTGATCCTGAAGATGGGAGTTACTGCCCATTAGGCTTAGTGGCCAAATGGCTCTAGGAAAGCTGACAAGTTGCTGTACAAGAAGAAATGAAGCTAGACTGTTTAGTTACAGCAGCGAACTTTGTGATATGGTATGTATGGATTTCTTCTGGAAAAATTAAACAATAGCGCAGCGGCCAAATTTTTGGTTGCCATTGTACTTGCGTTGGTCCTGTGGAGCCCAAAGTGATGCTGCAATAAAGTGAATAATAAAGAATGAGTCCCAAAAAATTGGTTGCCTGCTGTGGTGAAATGCTACGAATGGACTTGTCATACATCCTATGCAAGGAAGACACTGAAGAAGCGAAATGGGAGGTGCAGTGTTAAGAGACACGAAGATGGCTGTGGAGATTAGAGAGCAGGGTGTGGGCAACTGATTCTGAGAGGAATTGAGCAGGTGATTGTTGGCATGTTAGTGTAACCGAATGGGGGCATCAAGGGAAGGAAACATAGTCAAGGGTGGCAGAGGGCTGGGTGAAGTTATGTGTTTGGGAAGATTTGCAGGTGCAGGATGGAATCAGTTGGTGCAAGACAGGTAACTGGAGATCACTGGGAAAGGCCTTTGTTCATTTTTTGTGAGAAAGCTTTGGCTGGCTGGTACCCTCAGTGTCTAAATCATTCTTTTAGGTATGACAAAAATCAGTTCAAGAGCCCTTTAAAGAGAATGTGCTGTGTTCTGTTGAAAAACTGTCATCTGTTCTTATTGTTCAGTGTATAAAGTTATTCAAGTATAAGCTTCACAAATGTGGCATCACACTGCTGCTGTACTTTGCATGGCTTCATGGAACTGTTTCTCATTGCAGTGACCTATCCATGACACTTTGTGATCCATATGCCATCAACTTCCTTGCACAGTCAGCTTTGAAGATCATCACCCACCTTATTAACATCGAAGGACTTCCAAGGGTGAGGCGTTATATTGCCACTTATAAAGTGCAGAGATGGCAGACATTTTGGTACTTGCAGGACAACCAGGTACTGGTGTTGCTGTTGCGTATGTTGGCTCTTGGGCTTCAGGCATGGGACATGATAAGTACCCAGCAGTACAAGGAGCCAAAGCTGGTAAGTCAAGGCACAATTTGCTGTCCCAACAACCATGATATATACAGTAAAACCTCAATAATTCGAAGGTCGTCGGACAACGAAAATTCTTCGAATTAAGCGGATTTTCGAATTAACCGAAATGAATAAAAAAAGAAAACAAGGAAGAACTTGCCGCAAGAAAAAATCACCTTTATTTTCCATGTCCGAGAAAGATTACTCGAAGTAATCACTGATGCGGCATTACTTGGCGCGGTAGTCCGCCACCCCTAGCGCCATGCTCTCCAGTTGGCTCACAACACGTAGCATACAAATATCACCCGCACTACACTCAACAAAGTTGCGGGCATGGGGGTGCTTGACTTCAAAAATTTGGACTTGCTGGATATTCCGGACTTCAAAAATGCACCGTCAGAGTTCCCATTGAGTTCATGCATTTTCGCACCCAATTTTTCGGAAGATTTGAGACCCCAAAGTTCGATTTTCCAGACTAAATCGCTCTTTCCAAGCCACGCTACCCAATCTTGGAGGCCGCCATGTTGGATTTTGCACTGGCTTGGATTCCAGTGGCTCGCTGTATAGCCTCCAAAGTTGGAAGGCGCGCTATCAATAGAGAGCTAGCGCCATCCTCCAGTCTCGGAGGCCATGCCCGCTCTTCCTTGGCTGACAAAACGCTCCAGAGTACTGCACTTTTTCTTTTTTCTTTTTAGTATATACGCTTAGCACTATCGTAACCATTTATTTTGGTATGTTTTTTTATTGCGATAGCAATTATATGGACACTTCAAGCGGATTTCGGCCGTCGGCGTCGCCAGGTTCCATATAAAGTCCAAGGGCAATAAAATCATCGCCGCGCGCCGTATGTGTGAGTGACAGCCCGCGGGGGACGCGCACTTTCATGGAAAGCAAACGCACGGCGGAGCGCAAACGCGACTTCCTCCATCGCGCGAAAGGCCGTGGGGATATGGCAGGGGGGAGGGGGGGTGACGCTGGGCTGCGGCACCACATGCGTAACTTGCAACCGGGCTACAGTGTACTAGAAGGGGGCAGTGGGCTTACTCTCCGGCGGAGGCTATGCGATGCGGCGGCTCCACGAATGTCACAGATATGAGCTTCTCCGATAGCCCGAGCGGCGGCGCTGGCGTCAGTTTCAATGGAGCGTGGGTGCGACGGCGCAGCTGCCCAGTGCCCGCCCAGTGCCCGATCATATTCGTTGGAGTTGCAGAGCTGCGTTGTTTTTGTTTTTGTTTTTTTGTTTATTTTTTTTTTGTGGACGTCTTTTTTTTGCACATAGCCTTCAAGAGATTAGTATGCCTTGCAGTAACTGAGCCATGCCGCGGCATCGACAAAATCACTGTTACGCGCCTGGGTGCCAAACAGGCTATGCTTATGTGAAGGATGGGCCGAAGTTGTCCTTGTTTGGCGTCCCGAAGGATAAAAATAGGCGGGAAGAGTGGGAAAAAAAACCTCCACAGAGCTGACAAGCCCCTGGACGACACGAGCGCAGTATGCGAGCTCCATTTCGAGCCACGTTTTGTGCTCATGTCCACCGCAATTCCTGATCACTGAATTGTCTTTCTTTTTATGGTCTAGTTAGGTCAGTTAGCGAAGGAAACTGCGAGGAAGGTACACTGGGCTCCTTACTGGAAGTTGACTATCTCGAAGCATCATGTGACCGAAATGAGTGCAGTCACATTGCTGCTAGCGCTACTGCCACAGAGGCCACACAAAACGTGGTGCCCCAGCATTGCACGGGCCTGCGGGTTTCAAACGACCATAACCAGCACGTGGCCAGAAGCGACTCGAGACTCACTTAACACATTGCGGGCTATGTTGCGCGGGAGTATATTGTCAATTCCAGCACAAAATGCCAAGAATGCATAAAGCTGCTTACTATGACGCCACCAGGCGAAAGTTTTCATGCCCGGCTAACAAACTTCTGTGACCGAGGAGGCCTCCTTTATCCCTCCAGTCAGCTGTACGGCTTCGTGAAAAAGCTAGAGGATCTTTTCACAGAATGCTTCTGTCAGAGTGAGCCATACTCTGACAGCATTATGGACATGCTGGCAGTTGTTAAGAGTAAGCTTCCCCTCGAAGTTGGCTGCAATGTGCACACTCTTAGCCTCACAGCTAAAATAATTAGTTTTTACATTGTCACACGTCTGCATTTTTATGTGAAAGAAATTAACTGTGACAAGGCAGGAAAGCGGCAGAGGACCAAGCTGCTGAAGTTGAACCATTGCTTATGAGTTGAAGTGCATGAAACAATGGCTTGCTGTACTTGCAAATAAAAGCTTTGTGTCAGCAACAGCCCTGTTATTTTCATTTTGCTTACCCTTATATAGCTGTACATAAGCACAGGCCTGAGCCTAATTGTCAAGTGAACTAGTTTTCACTTTTTGTTCAGGCCTCCCTCCATTTCTTTATGGAAAACATCAACCTGATTTGACTTAATATAAATGTGTGCCAGCGTAATGATGGTTAATAATAAACGCAGAAGGCTACCGTGAAGCAAGGAACAACTAAAGTGCAACAATGAAATATTTAAGCCATATATACAAATTCATTTTGGCTAAGCAAAGGCACAAACCTGGTTAGCATGCCTGATTTTTTTTTTTTTTTTTAAAGCCCAGCTGGGTAGTATGTGCGCACTGTTTTCTGTCTGACAAAATTTTACATTAGGTCGACACGGCATGAAACCGTATATTTGGTCACCGTCCCTTTCATTCAAAATTTTCTTTCAATTTTTTTTACAATTGCCCGATAATTCGGAAAATTTGAAGGCCCCTTCCACATAAGCCCAAGAGTAGCCGTCTTCCTTTTCCACAAGGTACTATTATGGCAAATATCCTGTGGCCTAAACAAATATAGTGCTTGCTAAAGATATGTAAGGACTGTCAAGTATGCCAAAATTAAAAACAAATAAGAGTGTGAACTGCTTCGAACTGAAACCGTCAGAAACGCAAGGAAAATCAAAGCTTCCATTGAAGTTGCCAGTGGCGCCACCTCTTGGATGCGACGCTGACTGCGTCAGAGCAGCGGCAGAGTAAGCCCACTGCCCCCTTCTAGTACACTGTAACCGGGCGCAAGGGGAATTGGCGGCGCAATCTCCCACGCGAAAGGAAGGGGGGGCGACTTCTACTCTTCTAACTGCGTACTTAGCGCCGGAGCGGGTTCTCGCGCTCACCGTATCTTGAAAGCAATCTCCAGACGGCTCTGATCTTTGTATGCGCTGTGCTTTCGCCACTCAGTTTTCGTTGAAGTGATAGGCGGCATGAACCTTCGCTCGCTGCGACGGCCGCGCTCGTTCGCGCGAGTATTTTGACAGTGGTTGTCTGCGGTCATCGAGTGTGATCTATTCATGTTTGCTTGTGCACGTTGACACCACACTTGTTAATTCAGTTAGTTAGGTTTTTTTTTTTTTTTTTTTTTTGTCTAAAGTTTCGGTTGCTATTTTTAACGTGGCGTGTACACTGAGTAGGTGTCTCGGAGACCCATGTCTCAGTGATCGGCGCTACCTCCTGTGCCTTCACGAGAGCTAAGCGGTGCACAGCTCGTTTCTCCGATCTCCATGGCGAACTCCGTTGGCGGAGATCACCAACGCGGTGACGTTTGTGTCGACTGTACACGGAGACGACGTCACTGCTGCGCAAATCCAAGCAAGTCGATCCCCTCCAAGCGTAGTATGAGGCAGGGCATTATTAGAGATTTTTTTTTTTTAAGCCACACTAATAATTTTTTTTTTCGGCCGAACATTTTTTTTAAAAAACAGCCGCACGTTGCTGCCAGCCGGAAACTTCGAATTATCTGAATAGAGCTGCGCGGGCCATTCAAATTATCTGGCAGAATTTGCATTGAAAATGACGGGACCGCTCAAATTCTTCGAATTAACCGAGTTCGAATTGTCGAGGTTTTATTGTATACCCATTGCCACGATAAGAGAGACCAGTATTTTGCAGTGTGTATAGACACATTACAAAAGTATGCAGTTATTGAACATGTGTAGTGAAATATTACATGGCAGTTGTACATATTCTAGCAATTTAACTGTTGTCTATTGCAGCTCTAGTTGCATGTGTTAGTACATTCGAACCTTGGTGAAAGAATACGAAAAGTATATTAACTCTTTCATTACCGCTAGAAACATGCTCATTTTTGATGCATGTATGTTTTAGCATTTTATTTATTTATTTATTTATTTTTATTTATTTAAAAAATACTGCGGACAAGAAGTCCAAGCAGGGTGAGCAGGATACACAAGAATAATCACAAAGGAACAGAATGAAACAAGTTTCTAACAAGCTTTTCACAATATGTGTGTCGTCATAAGGTAGACGATTAAGAAAATTTAATTAACTGGGTTATAATAAAACTCTAACACAAAATAACAGCACTAATTACACAAATGGCATACAGATCACGGGCGCGGGGGGAATGCTTCAGTTAGTTTATTCCAGTCAGCTATTATTTGTGGAAAAAAAGAGTACCGAAAAGTGTCAGTTCTTGCGAAAACTGGTGTTAGCGAATGAGAGTAGTGGTGTCGAGTGGGTCTGCTTATCAAGGGGATACGTATGTTGCGGTATCTAAGGTGTAGCCTATGATTAATTAAGTTTGATAGAAACTCTAGTCTACTTTTCTTTCTTCGAATTTGTAATAGTTCAATGCCGTTTGCGGTTAGTAATGCAGTGGGGGAGTCAGTAGTCCTAAATTTATTGTAAATAAATCGGACCGCTTTTCTTTGAATTCTTTCAAGGTTCTTAATGTTAATTTTTGTGTGAGGGTCCCAAACTATAGAAGCGTACTCAAGTTTTGGCCTAATTAAGGAAAAGTAAGAGAGTAGTTTAACACTAGGTGGGGCAGTTTTTAGTTTGTGGCGTAGAAGGCATAGTTTCCGGAAAGCAGCAGAGCAGATGTTATTTATGTGTAAGTTCCACGATAAGTTACTGGTTATTGTTAGACCTAAGTATTTATAGCAGGCTACTTTCTGTAAAGGTGCTGCAGCCAAATTGTAAGTGTAGTCTAGGGGGGCTTTTCTGCGCGTTATGGGGCGATAGACACATTTAGTTGCATTAAGAAGCATCCCCCATTGCTCACACCATTTTAACACATTGCCTAAGTTAGAGTTAAGGTCACATTGGTCACTAAGGCAGGTAACTTCTCTAAACAGAACGCAATCGTCAGCAAACAGACGAATTTGTACTGGGGTGATAACCACATTGACAATGTCATTGATGTAGAGCAAAAAAAGTAGGGGGCCGAGTACGCTCCCTTGCGGAACGCCAGAGGTTACCGGAAGGCAGCCCGATTGCTGTTCTCCCACCTGAACGTATTGATTACGGTTATTCAGGTATGCTAAAATCCAGGAAATAAACAATTCTGGTATACCAATTAACCGAAGCTTTATAATTAGTTTATCGTGAGGAACAGTGTCGAATGCTTTACTATAATCTAGAAATATTACATCAATTTGACTGTTAGTGTCAAGACAAGCTGCAAAGGTGTGCACTATACTAACCAATTGTGTTGTAGTAGAAAATCCTTTTCGAAATCCATGTTGATGATTTGATAAGACAGAGTGTTCTTCTAGGAATTCGTTTAATTTGTTAGCTATTATGTGTTCGATAAGTTTACAACACGATGATGTTAAGGAGATCGGGCGATAATTTTGCAATAATAGACGGTCGTCTTTCTTGAATATCGGCACAACACGGGCTGACTTCCAGTCATCTGGTAATTCCGCTGATAACAAAGAGACACGAAAAATAATAACTAAGTATTTTGCAACAGACTCGGCAAAACGACGAAGAAATATGTTAGGGATATTGTCGGGCCCGCAAGAAGTTTTAGTCTTCGAGTTAAGCAACATAGCAACGACACCAGGATAAGAAATGAAGTTAACATTTACAGCATGGTCCACTGTTTTGGTGGGTAGAGAAGCACTAGGGGCAGAAAATACATTATGGAAATAGTCATTGAAGTGTTGAGCAATGGCGGTCTGATCAAATACCATTGAACCATCGACCAAAACTTGTGATATGGGTTTCTTTTTTCGCTGATATAGTTCCAAAATTTCTTTGGATCATTTTTTATGAAGTTTGCGAGTGACGTGTTGAAGTAGTATTCTTTCGAGCTATGCACCGCATCTGCAAGGTTATTTAGAGTGTCAGATATAAGTTTGGGGTCAGCATGCTTTTTCTTTAATCTTTTCACTTTACGCTTAAGATGAATGATACCTCTCGTCATCCAGGGCGTATGTTTATGCACCTTTTTACGTTTAGACGGTATAAAGTTTTCGATGCAATAGAAGCATATGCGTTTAAACTGGTCCCACAAACGGCAAACATCCGTATCAACAAAATCTACAAGACTATTTTCTAGGTGGTCAATAATGCGTACATCATGGGCACGTGTATAGTCTTTCACATGATGAAAGGACGGGTTCATAGTCTGTGAAAGTGGCACCAGGGGAATAGAAACTGAGACAAGGTAGTGATCAGACAGCCCTTGATCAATTACAACGGTGGATGTGGGAAAATCACGCGGAATGAACACCAAATCTAAAACAGATTTAGAGGCACCTTGGTAATGCGTTGGTTCATGAACTAATTGTGTCAAATTGTGTGTGAGCATTATGTCAAACACTGCATTTGCATGACATGTATTGGTTGAAAAAGTCTCAAAAACGTTCCCAGTCTACTCCAGGCATATTAAAATCGCCAACCAAAAGAACTTTGTTGTCCTGATATTTAGACATATGTGCCTTTAGTTTTAGTAAGTAGTCAAGAGTTGAGTCAGGCGGTCTATATAATGCGTATAAGATGAACGAGTGGCCCCACAGTGTTAGTTTAATGCAGATACATTCAAGTTCCGGTACATCCTCTAGCAAGACAGCGTCAAATTTGTTTTTGATCAGAACGGCCACACCACCTCCCCTTGATTGCCTGTCCTTACGAAAAGCCGTATAGGAAGGCGGAAAAATGTCGTCATCATTCACACGTTCATGTAACCAAGTTTCAGTTATTACGGTAATGTGAGGATCGTACTGCAGCAGTAGAATTTCGAGGAGTTCGGTTTTATTCATAACACTGCGGGCATTCAAATTAAGGAGACGAAGTTGCTTGTCGTGCACATGCACGTCACGTCAGTTTTTAGGCTGTTGAGGACTGGTGTTTTTGTAGTTGGTCATTTTCACCCGCCTGTTTTGTGCATCGTCCCAAAAGTACATATCTCTGTCGATCTTTAGTTTATCGTGTATGAGGTTGATTCTTTTGCCTTGTTCCATCTCGGCCTTTGCGCTGTTCCAGAGCAGGCTGCGTTTTCTTATCGTCGATTTGGAATAATCATTCTTAATAAAGATATTCGAGCCCTTCAGTTTGGTTGCGTTTTTCAATATTTGTTTTTTTTTCCGTAAAGTCTTGCAGGTACACTATTACAGGCCGCTTCCCCGCTTGCTTACCAAGTCGATGGATACGCCCTACAGATTCACATTTAACTTCGAGTTTATCTTGAAAAATACCCTTCACAACCTTGTTCTTTAGTTCCTCATCTGACTCTACTGAGGTCTCAGGTATACCATGGATAATTAGATTAGACCGTCTACTATGGTCTTCAAGATCTGTTAGCTTTTTAGTTTGAAAAGACATGACGTGTTCAAACGATTTCAGTGTGGCCTGTAGTTGATCTGTGTTTTCATGCTGTGCTGAGCGCACGGATGCCATATTTTCCACAGTACGCCTGAGGTCGTGCATCTGTTCTTTCAGTTCAGCGAATTCAGTTTTTATTTCTAGTAGTTCCTTACGAATTTCTGTCTGACCTTCAAGTAGTTGCTCGTATAGTTCCTTCTGGGTAGGTCCTGGGTTTTCCTCGACATCGCCGCAAATTAGTAGTTTGCAAACATCAAAACAGTCATACGCTACTATAAAACAACGCCGTGGGCACGGCAGGACCACTAAGCCTCGACAATCACTACGTATCGAACTACAATGGGTACTAACCTGCACCAAGCAGAGAAGCGTTCCATTTAGCGACATGGCAGCTTTGGATCCGCCGTGGCTAGAATTTCAAGACGTAGTGGTCGCAATGTATACCGTGACCCATAAAATTATAAGCCGATCATTGGTGTTTTGAATGGAAGTAAAGAAGAAATAATGACCCAAAAATATTTTGTCCACGGTTGTAATACAGAGTAGAAGTCTTGTGGGGAGTTCTCTCTGTTTTTCATGCCAAAAGACAATGATCATCTGAATGAGTTTAGCCATGCGATACCCAAAAAGGATTGCGCTCTTCAGTCAACAGATTATATTTGTGAAAGACATTTTGAGCCCAAATGAGTGCGCAAGGATGGACAGCACAGTACATAGACATGTTCCGATGAGCTTTCCACTCCGGGCGATTTTGTGAGAGCATTTCACACCAACAAATTTACCTAGCTGCATACTTCTTAAGAACCCCAAAGAACAGTAAGTGACCTGTTGTAAGGACATTTTGAATAGAAGAAAAGGGCAGCATCTCTTTCAGTTTGCTGCGAAGCTTGTACAGGTTACCGGCAGTTCAGTCGTTCCCTGTGGCAACTCTGCGATCAATAGTAATTCAGAAGGTGATATGCAGGTAAAAAACAAGGTTGCTTTGGCTCGCCTGTTCGAGATTCTTCTTTTCAAGCTTGCTGGGTGACATTCCTATATCAATTCTTCTGTCATCATTTTGCATTCCAAGTGTTGTATATACAGTCGCAACCCGCGACAACGAAATATTTTCGTATCCCCAGCGAACGCCCATAGTTTCAATGCATTTCGTATCTCTTATCAACGAAATGTCGCCGCATGTGCTATCCCGAAATTTGCTGGAACGTTACCTTGCATATTACCTACTCTCGCAAAGCTAGCAGGCTCCAAAAAGTGCTAAATGCCCTTGCATCATGAAATACAATACAGTGGAATCTCGTAGATACGATTCTGCATAATACGTTTTTTGTTCTTTTCTCTGCCAATGTCTTATTGGAGCAATGTATTTCGGGTGATACGTTTTATTTTCCGGCTCCCATGGAGATCACATCAACGAGATTCCACTGTGCCACCACATTACGCTGGCATGGGTGCCGCCATCACTTGCACCAATCACCTGCACGAGCAGGTGATTGAAATACTAGATGTATTCTGATTGGGCATGGGGGGGGGTTGTAGTCTGCATCGGAGGAATCGCTGCTCGACTCACTTGCAGCAGAACCAGTGGGCATGCCCATAGCGTAATCGAACTATGGGCGTGCCCGAACTATGGCGCAAGAAAAAGAAAAAAAAAATCCTTCTAGCCACACGGCTGGCAGTACTTGCTGGGCAACAAAGAGTTTTAAAATTGGCGCATTCTTCAAGCATGCAGACAGCGTCGTAAATATACGGCATGGGCCCTTTTGGGCTTGTTCGTTCTGCCGTATATTTACATCTTTGACCCTCATAGGGTTAAAGGGCGAACGCATATTACTCATAAAATACATTAATTTATTTTGCTATGTTAGCTGTAGTTATAAAATGTTTTTATTCTATTCATATTGCAGCTTTCTCTGGTGTCTGTACGCTGAGTGAATTTGTATATATATGGCCGTATTATCTCTCAACGATAAAAGCCGGTACTGTAGCGTACAATCCTTTCAAACAATAAAGTGATTCGCCTGCTGGAAGCAGTTTTAGTGGGCTTTGTTTGTCGCATCAAATCACACATCTTATACAGTCTTTGACTATGGGACCTTCATTTGCATTTCATATCTGTCAAAACTTGTGACCATTTTGTGAAGCAATAAAAACTTGTACTACTACATCCGTTTTCACATGAATATATTGTCTGGCAGGGATGACAACAATACATATGTAAACGTGCTGCAGTCATTGTTACATGGACACAATTTCGTAACGACTGGCCCAGCCTCCTAGAAGATGCACAAGTAGCATTGATTAAGAAAACTCACAGGATTGTTATGAGTGCGTAACGTGAATGTTTTAGCATTAGCTATGGTGCGGGCTGGGTGTTTTTGTTCCCGATCTCGAGCTTGCCGAATCGCTTGGGGGTTGAAAGGTCCGGCTTTCTCCATGACATTTTAGTATAAAGGATGTTTTATAGCGTTATTATTTAAACTACTATACTCGCGGACAACTTTCTGTGGCAATGAAGGCAAAGCTATGGAGGCAAAGTGCCCACAAGAGAGAGCTCTTCTGAAAAGAGTCCCGCGATTAAATCCGCGTTAGTTTAGGCTGCAGAAGAGAAAACATAAACACCCTATTAGCAACAGTTAAATAAGACGGAACACACCACTGAGTGTAAAAGTTTGCTTATCTTGCGGCTTTTCCTCTTCCGCGTCTGATCAAACGCACAACCTTCGCACGTCAAAGCTGCGCAGATTCAGCGTCTGTTCCGAGCGACCAAAAGCACTGTCAAACGCTGCCGGACTATTTGGCGTGGTAACACATATGCGGCAGCCACGCGCCCGTAGCTTTCGCTTCATTGCCACAGAAAGTTGTCCGCGAGTATACGCTCCTCTCCGATGCTCGAATGTTCACCGGCTTTCCAAGCATGCGCTTGCGCAGCCAGGCATGCAGCAGCACGCTGAGCAAGTCAGCTGCATATTGCGAGCTCAAAGATTGATGCGTAGGACGAAGCTTTAGCTCAAGGGCTCCTATCTAAGTGCATGGGAAAGGTGAAATAATTTTTCTCGGCGACCACTGCACCAAATTTTATGAGGTTTGTTACATATAAAAGAAAAAGTTAAAATGTAGTTACTATTGAAAGCGGACTTTTTATTTAGGCCGTCAAATTTTTAATAAGAATTGTTAGAAATTAACTATCAAGTTAACTCTATAACTTGATAAGGTGGAAGCTTGGGCGAGTTGGTGATTCAATATCGACATGTGTGCACAGCGCAAAAGACGAGGACTGAAGAACACACACATTGTAACAAATTCACATGAGGTATCAAAAATGCATCGAATTTGTCCACTTTGGCTGTTCTAATGAATGCAGTTGACAGAACCGCAAAATATCTTTTTTGTGCAGAAGTTGCAGATTTGTAAACGTCGTGTTTTTTTTTTTTTTTTTTTCAGTCTTATCGATGTTCTGCAATTTTTTGTTAAAAATTCAGGCCCAAAATACCAATTTCGCTTCCACCAGTCAGTAGTTCAAATGCAACAAATTTCATTACAATTGAACCATAGGTGATCTCGGAAAAGCATTACTGTATTTTACGTACATTTGGATAGGCGGCATTGGAGTTCGGCCCGAGCTAAAGCTGGTACTGTTGTGGAAGCTACATCCTAGACGTGTGCCGGTTATCTCCAACAGAAGCTACTTATCTGCTCCAAAAGCTATTTTGCTGGTCCAGAATATGCTCCAAGATTGCTTGTACTAGTCACATCATTGCTGCCACTTCATCGCACATTCACCTCCCAACAGTTATGATGTATGAATGTTGAGATCCATTTGTGTGTTTTCATCCTGCTATATTCACAAAATCACAGCCTAAATGTGCCTGCCCATGGCACAGAAGGAATCTTTTTTTAAATATGTACATCATAGCATTTGTGCTGAAAACATTGCATTAGGAGTACACAATAATCCACTTACTTTTCAATCATGTTTTTGTGCAGGATGTACAGCTTATCACCAAGTTTCTACCTGCTCTTATGTCTCTCATGGTTGATGATCAGGTAAGAAATGCTGTGAGCTTTGAACAGCCCAGACATCTGTTATACTAGTACAGTCGAATCTCGATAATTCGAAGTCGAAGGGGCCCGAAAATTTGTTCGAATTAAAAGAAGTTCGAATTGAAGGAAGGACGTATTTTTGAAGTATTTGTGCACTATAGCACGATGCACGAACGGTGCGAGTTGTGAAATATTTCGGCGCGCAAGCGCATAGCGAGCACAACCGCCCATGCCGGCCAACGCTCGGTTCCCGATAACGGCAGAAAACAAAACTTCTGGGAGCGGACGGCGATGGGCGCGTGCGGGAACCGTTGAAGGTGAGGGAGGAGGGCGGCAGGCAAGCGGATTTAGCCCCGGCAACTTCGCCACTTCGGTGGCAGTGGCTTCGGCGGCTCCCCTCGCCCTCTCTCAACTTCCTCGCAGCACCCTCACCTTAGACTGTCTCGGTGCACGCCCGCACCGGTACAGCCGGCCCGGCGCAGATTAGCCTGCTCCCTGAAGTTTCGTTTTCTGGCGTTATCGGGAAGCGAGCGTTTGTCGGCGTGGGCAGTTTCGTTGGCCGGACTGGGCCTCCGCCGCTGCATTAAGGGGTCTCTCCTAAGCTTTTGCTCTATGGCGGTGTTGGAGCAATGCCGGTCGGAGGCACCAGTCGCGTTAATTGCCGCACTGCTGAGAGCATTGTCGGTCCGCTGTATGTTCGAATTAACTGTAGCAAATGCTTTCGCATCCGAATTATTGTCCGTTTTCACCCATTGAAATACACATAACGTTGACGGGACCACAGCGTCAGTTCGAATAAACCAGCAGTTCGAATTAAGTGTGTTCGAATTAACGAGATTTGACTGTACAATGCATCTTTAGCATTTATGAATCCTGCTTCTTTCACTGATTGGCAAGGTGCCCATAATTGCCTAAAAAATGAGTGGATTTGTCCTGCATTGTCACCACATACTCTACATTTGAAATGCATTAAAAGGCTCAACTTGTCAAAATTGCAATTTGACTCACCGTGGTAGCTCAATAGCTATGGCATTGCCCTGCTGAACATGAGGTCGTGGGTTTAATCCCGGCTGCACTGGCCACATTCCGATGAGGGAGAAATGCAAGAATGCTCATATATTATGCAATGGGGGCATGTTTAAGAACCCCATACGGTCAAAATTAATTTGGAGTCCCCCAATATGGCATGCCTCATGATCAGATTGTGGTTTTGGCACGTAAAACCCCAGAATGGAACTTGAGCCTGGAAACAGCAAGTGCGTAAAAACCATTAAAGGAATGCTGCAAGTTTTTCAAATTAATATGTCTGAGTCGGTGCACCTTTCATTCCAAAATATGCAGGAATAAACAAGTGCTTGCCGACTATGGTGCCTTTATTTACATGCCACTATATCAAAATTTCTGCGTGCATGATGTGGGTCAGGAGGCACTCGGGTGCCAGATAAAAGCGGCGCTTCTGCAACGAGCTGTAGAACATGCAGATTTTCACGCCTGTGTGTTATAGCATGTTTAATGTTAGCAGTTCACTGTTATAGACTGGCCCAGCAGTGGCATCATTTTTATTAATTGCTAAATTGCTACAAGATCGCCTTTGTAGTGTGCCATGGTGCTCTAAAATGCTCATGGCTTTTATACAGTGTACTCCTAAACAGGCATTTCCTGGTGCAGTACAGTGTAGACCGCTTAAAACTTAATTCGCCGGAGTCTCGAATATCCGCACTATAAGCGTTACCGCACTATAACCAAAACCACTATTTTATTGTGATAATGGACATTCCAGGCACATTTCTGCCGTCGCTGTCATCGTGCTCTAGGTTCCGTATTCGCTTACTAAATAAATTAACAAGCACGGTGTCACACGCGCACAAGCAAACATGAACACATCTCGCTGTTGACCGCGGAAATGAACTGTCAAAACGCTCGAGTGACGAAGCGCGGCGAGCGAATTGACCTTCCTGCTATCATGCCGCTCGCTTCAGCGACCTATTGACCCTTTTCGCGGTGATCCCGTGGGCGCTGCCATGTTTGATCACGTGGTGACGCGTCCATTGCTTGCCTCAACTGCCTCCGTTGCCTCCTTGTTTACAATGGAAGTGTATGACGCCGACGCGGCTTAGAAAACCTCTGTATTCTGAGATATCGTAGACCGTGACTAGGTGGACGACATGAACCTTTGATCACAGCTTCAGAGAACATGCAAAAGCGCTTTCGGAGCTGATTAAGCTATGTCCAAACAGCGCAAGCAGCGTATATGGTGCTGTTCTAAAAGCGGGGCTAAATGTGTATTCCAAGCTATCCAGACATTCCGCTCATGACTTCAGTCAGGATTAGTGTGTTTTGCTCTTTGTTCTTGATTTGGCAAACATTTTGAAGCACTGGCTTGTCAGTTTCTGACTCAGTGAAGTTCCTCGGTGCGGCCACTATCTGACCATTTTCTGCCTAATCGCTCGCGGGTGCGCTCAGTTCCGATAGATTTGTTCTTGCTGCGCACAAGGCTTAAAACATAGCTGTTTTGTACATTCTAATTACCTTGTAGCAAACATATATTACAGCTTGTAACTCGCTTACTCTTGTGGACCGTCACGAAACATTCAGCTTCGACCATTCGTTCGCCATCGGTGTAGTCCGTCATTTATTGTGCGTATACATTGAGCATATATTCAAGTGTGCGCCCATTCACTTATTCTTGATACGTCGGCAAAAGAGCTGGCGTAAGTTTTCCTGCCATTTGGGACAGATGTGTATAGATAACGTGCGCGAAACTTACTATGACAGGAAGTGGCACTACTCCCTTTGTCATAGGTTAACGAGTGGTACTCACTCTTGCCGACGTTCTGGGGATGAAGCCCTTTCTTTGAAGGTTAGCGATACAAGGCTGGCTGATGAGCAAATTTCTGTATCCTCGAGGAAAGCCGTACATCACGAAGTGCCGGTAACACGTTCGGACAGTTGCAGCAGCGGTCCGCGAACTTGACCACACAGATTCATTCTATTCCTTAACATGCCAGTCACTATTTTTGCAGCCAACTAATGCACATGTCTTCAATCCACATCATTCAATCTAGCATGACTGGAGCACAGTGTGTTAGCGAAAATTCAGTTGCATTCCCAACTGCTGATCGCACAGAAGCAAGGTAGAAGCGGCAATGGTTTCGTATTCGTGCGTGGTCGCTGAGGAGAGGTATGGCGCGCCGCCGTGAGCGCCATCTCGTTTCTCTATAACAAACTGCTCCGCGAAAAGGGTCAATAAGCAGCGAAAACACAACACGCGGCGGACTTTCCCCGTCGCAGATTGCTTTCAAGATAGGGTCAAGGCGATCGTATCGCCAAAGTGAATCGTCGCAGATTACGTCCTGCTTTGGTCCACTGAAACCGTTCCGCATTGCTTTGCTGGCGAAAATCCTCTCCTTCTGTTTGTGCCAGTCCCGAACGCAAGTTTCGGATTCTCCGAACGCCCGTGATGGGGCCCGATTTCCGTGCGTCTCTGCACACGTGATCACTTTCCTTTTAAATGCAGCATTATGGTGAACTGGGTACTTCATGCTGATAGAGCAGACGCAGAGAACGTGAAGACGACGGTAGACTATTGCCTAAGCACGTGTACTGCAGCACATGGAGGAGGCTACGGTAGCTAGGCTCGACGCGCATGGGAGGCGGCCATTTTGAAATGCCAACGGCTATATGGTAACGCAGATTTAGGGTTGCACTCGATTCTAACGCGCACGCAATTTTTGGACATGTTTTATCGGAAAAAAGTGCGAGTTAGGTTCGAGTAAATACGGTATTTGTGGCTTGAGGGGAGCGTTTGCCATCTAGGTTGACTGCCGAACTTCCAGGTAGCCGTACTGTAACCGGTATTTCGTGTCCCGCAGCTGCACTATAAGCGATACGCGTATACATCGAGTGCTATGGGAAAATTAACGGGAGTCTGAAAAGACCGTATTATATCCGGTCCTGCACTATAAGCGGTTACGTTATAAGTGGTCTATACTGTAATTACTACAAAGTTCTGACTGGCCAGATTATCACTGATAAGCAGATGGCCGGTTTCTGATGAATGTGCATAAGGATGCGAGTGCCACGTTGCGTGCGCCTACTTTTGCATTTGCAACCTGATGTATAGAGTTAAAACGACAATGTTAGCTTTTTTATGTTTGCAACTTAGCTACAGTTGTGAGCCAGAAATTTTTTTCTGGATTACTTAATGTTCCTGGGGGGGGGGGGGGGGGGGCGTGTTGGTGCATGTCACTTTATGCCACATATCCTGGTACACAAAAATATCAAGTGAACACATGCCCCCTCCCCCCACCCTGGCTACGCCGCTGCTAAGCTGTACAGGTATCTTTAATTTATAACTTAATGAACTTTGCTCAACTTCATTTTTATTCTTTGCTTATTTGTTTTATTTTCTAGGTACGAAGCCTGAGTTCCCGACTGCCCCAGGATGACCGAGAGTCAGCCATCACAACTATTGAGCACTCAGGACCACCTCCCGATGCATATCAGGCCTATGTTCAGGAGAATGCAGTGGCTAGCGTGCTGGCACTCTATTACACTTTCCACACTGGTCAGCATTTTTTTTGTCTCATTAATCTGTGTGTGCTTTGTGCGCTTGATTTTCCCTGTCAAGTTTTGCCAAAGTATATAGTAAATTTCTGTTAGTTTAGACTTCATTGGCCCGAAAAACATTAATTCCAATGTTGAACCATCAGAACAATAAACACATGTTTGCTGTATCAGAATGCTTTTATTTAGTGAAGAACTCTGTTAACTTTGTTTCTGTTTTGCTAGAAATCTGCACAAAAAGTGGGAAAAAAAACGTTTTCTCTATAATGCTATATAGTCTTCCGGCCAAATTCTCTCTGTTTGGAAAGAATCCATTATAATTCCAATTCTGAAACACAGTACGGACCCTTCTTTGGCAAACAGCTATAGGCCTATAGCGTTAACGAGTTGCCTATGCAAACTTTTTGAGAAGATGGTAAACAGGCGCCTTCTCCACTATCTTGAAACTGACAAAGTATTAGACCCTTACCAATGTGGTTTCAGGGAAGGCAGGTTGACGACAGCCCAGCTTGTTCACATGGAAATGTACATCCGGGATGCCTTTGTCCACAAACATCTAGTCTTATCAATATTCCTTGATATGGAAAAAAAGCGTATGATACTACATGGCGCTTTGGGATCCTTCAGGATCTTTCTGGAATGGGTATACGCGGCAACTTGCAGACCATTATTGAGAGCTACCTGTCTGACAGAATGTTTTGTGTTCGAGTTGGCAATGTGCAGTCTCGACCATTCACACAGGAGACAGGTGTACCGCAGGGTGGAGTGCTGTGCTGTACGCTCTTTATTGTAAAAGTTAACTCCTTACGTACTGTCATACCTCGCACACTCTTTTACTCGGTCTATGTGGACGATGTACAGATAGATTTCAGGTCGTGCAATCTTAGCATCTGCAAGAGACAGCTACAGCTTGGCCTAAACAAGCTCTCAAAGTGGGCGAATGAAAATGGTTTTAAATTAAACCCTCAAAAAAGCGCATGTGTTGTCTTCTCAAACAAGAGAGGTATACAGTGGAATCTCGATGATACGAATCTCACGGGGTCACGAAAAATATTCGTATTAGCTGAAATTTGTATAATCGAAACAATTAAAACTAGCTAAATTAAAGAGTCGGAGGTGAACTCACTCAGGCACACCTACGTAAAAAACATTTACAGTATAGACCACTTATAACGCAACCGTTTATAGTGCAGAACTGGCTACAACGCGGCCTTTTCCCGACTCCCGTTTACCCTCCCATAGAACTCCATGTATACGCATACCGCTTACATTGCAGCCGCGTGAGACGAAATACCAGTTATAATGCGGCTTCCGCTGGAAAATCTCGCTGACAAGGGCGGTAGTGAGCACGCTTCTCAACGAGGGCAATGCGGAGGAGGAGCATGAGACGTGGAGCAACAGTCCAAGGGCGATAAAATCGTCGCCGCGCGCCGTATGTGCGAGGGAAAGCGCACAGGGGACGCACGTCTTCGCAGAGAGTGAACGCACAGCGTAGAGCAAACGTGACTTACGTCGCGCGAAAGGCCGTGGGGTATAAGAGGGAGGGAGGGGGGGCAATGCTGTGCTGCGGCACTAAATACGGAACTGGCGATGCAATCTCCCACGCGAAAAGGAGCAAAGCGGGAAGGCAGCGCGGGAGGGGGGGGGAGGCGGCTTCTACTCTGCCAACAAATGCGTTCGCGCCCGTGCCGGCTGTCGGTGTTGTCGCGCGCACCGTATCTTGAAAGTGATCTCCACACGGCTCTGACCTTTGTATGCGCTGTGCTTACGCTGCTCAGTTTCCGTTGAAGCGATAGACCGCACGAACCTTCGCTCGCTGCAGCGGCCGCGCTTCCCCACGCTTGTGTGGGGAAAAGCAGCAAAGCGCCACCGCTTCAAACACTTCGCGCCCAGTCGCGGCCTCCACGCTGTCCGGCGCCGCGTCCGCGCCTCCGCACCAAAAGAGAAAGGGAGAAAGCGCGTAACTGCGCGCTGTTCTCTTGCACGGCCGTCGGTGGGGCGGCGTTTATTCGTATCAACCGACGCGGGTCGAAAATCAATTCGTAACAACCGTTCTCTAGCACGTTGCAAAGTAATGGGGCTCGGCCGGGACCACAGAAAAATTCGTATCATCTGGAAATTCGTATTAGCCGTGATCGTATCATCGAGATTCCACTGTATTACCAGAACCTGCTGTTGACCTCAATGGAGAACCACTATTGGTGGGCCTTGAACACAAATTTCTAGGTATTATCTTGGATGCAAAACTTAATTTTATTCCCCACTTGAAATATCTTAAAAGGAAACTGCCTGAAAACTATTAACCTGCTTAAGCTGCTGTCTCGAACAACCTGGGGCAGTGACAGGAGGTGTCTGTTAAGCCTGTATAAAAGTCTAGTACGCTCACGCCTCAACTACAAAGCCGTGGTGTATCATTCCGCAATGGAGAATGCTCTAAAAATCCTTGAAGCAGTACTGGCTTTCAGAACAAGCCCTTCGGAAAGCCTGTACGTCGAGGCCAATGAATGGTTCTTACACCTACGTAGAACATACCTTAGCTTTTCATACTTTCTCAGGTGTAAATCGGATAACAAACATCCATGTCACTCAATTGTACTCGACTTTTCTTCTGCCAGACTTTACCGTAACCGCCCGTCTGTTAGGGCTCCTCTGTCTGTGTGCTTGGAAGAACTGGCAGAAGAAACTGGCATTCCATATAAAGGAACAGCCCTCCTGCTGCCCTTGCACCACCTTGGGAATGACAGACTATCCAGTGCGATATGTCTCATCGCAATATCAAAACGTGCACCTCAGGCACATATACGTTCACACATTCTCGAACTCTAGGCAAAGTATTCCTGCGCAGACTTTTATACAGACCGCTTCCAAATCTACCAATGGTGTGGCTTATGCAGCTCTTGGACCGTCATTTTCAATGTCCAGTGCATTAAATCCGCACACGAGCATTTTCACAGCGTAGGCATATGCGATCCTCTCTGCTGTTAAACATACAGTGCAGTCCACATATAACGATACCACATATAACGATATATCGGTTATAACGATGAGTTGAGCTAAGAGTATCAACTTATGCATTAGGGCTATGAGAAAAAAACACATATATAACGATATGTTATTCACCGCATATCGGATATAACGATTGAAATTTTGCTTCTGGGCGGTGTTTTTCATGCAGAATAACTGTGAAAATTGCGTTCCTACGTTGCCCTTAACCGAGATGGGGCGAAAAGTTTGCCTACGCGAGTTCGTATCTGCCGCCATTACCGCGCAGCGCATCCCGCCCAGTCGCCGATTGTGAAAGCCACGGAGAGCCACAGCCGGGCTCGACTGGCGTGCGCGCTCGCTTACGGCCTTCGCATCGGGGCTAGTTCATGCCTATCGCCGCTGCTTGGAGGGGGGCGCTGCGACCCCACCCTGCTCAGCTGTTCCCAGCCGATCTGTGCAGCGCGCGCAACGCTGGAAGATTGGGTCGGGCGCGTTTCTTACCTCACCATGCATTCAAGAAAAAGTCGCCTAATTGTAGAGGACGCGTAAATGGTTCATCTAGGCTTCTTATAAATGGATGCAGTGTAACCTTATTCATACATCGAGCTTCTTTAAATTCACTGGGGATGCACGCGCCGGGAGAACAGCTCTCCGCCATCACATGCATTTTGAGGAATGAAAATAAATATTTATTGCTCGTATGCACTTACAATGGTTGCCATACTTTCAGGCGAAAACTCTTACGGACACAGTAGCTCACAAATGTGTCTTATTCACAATTACAATCTGAAGTGTTTCCTTGGCGGCTTGTGTACATAGGCCGAAGGCTTGTCGTTTTCGTCAGTCAGTTGGTTTGACTGATTTACAAGAAGTATTCTCAGAAACTTCTCGGCAACTAGGTTTGCGTATCGTATTGCTTGACTGTCGTCAACACCTTCAGGGCAACTCAAGATGGAGCACGTTGTAAATAGGGCTTGACTGCTCTGTCGAGTACTTCTAGTACATTCCTGCGTGGCAAGTGTTTCTAAAGCTTTATCGGAAAAAAAATGTTTATTTGTTTATTTTTATTTTATGAATACTGCAATCACCATGCGGTGATTTTAGCAGGGTGGTACAAGCATAACGAAGTACAGAAAATGCACAGGTTAATAACAAAAATTTTTATTTGAATAAATACAAAGTGTACAGGTTGGGCACACGCAACGTTACCCTAAAGAAGTAAAACACTGTCACTGCAAACATGGCACAAACAAAATAATGTCACTGTAAACATGATAAGAAAGAAGTTAATGTTGGCACAGAGACGTCATTTTTTAGCTGGTTCCAGTCCACTATTGTGCGCGGAAAAAAAGAATACTTAAAAGAGTTGCTGCGTGCGGAAAAAGGAGTTATAGTGAAATTCTGTATTTGCCGAGTAGCGTATCCGGAGGAGAAGGCTACGATCTTTGTTATATCCATCTTACAATTTCCCTTGTGTACATAGGCTATCCCCTTGCCGAGAATACATCTATCTTGTCCAAATATCTTGTCCAAAAGCACTAGAAACTCGAGCTAGAAACTCATTGCTTGGGAACTGGTGAAAAGAAACACCGGGTGTTTTCCCGGAACGGGACTTGTAATACGGAAGACAGCAATACGCCATCACACAGCAGTATATATACCGATGTACAATGAACTGCACGGGACTTGTAATACGGAAGACAGCAATACGCCATCACACAGCAGTATATATACCGATGTACAATGAACTGCACCAAGTCTTGGCTGTGGCAGCGCGTACTAAAGGCTGTACGACCGTCTTCAGGAGCCCACCTGCATACTGAACAAGACTGACAGAGCACCGAATAAAATGCGCGGGAAAACGTTCCTGCGAGCGCGAAGGCAAGCGCATGTATGCGGAGCAGGGGAGGAAGGGTCAGGGTCGCAGCGCCCCTACCGCCGACGGGTGGCGAAACGTGCTGAGAAACTCTCCCATTGTTTCCCCGACGGGTGAGAAGGCCGTAAGAAGCGAGCGCGCGCGTCAGTCGAGCCCAGCCGTGGGAGAGCATCGCAAGTTGGTGCAGCGTGCACAATATGGCGCCAGCTGCTTCTCCCCCGCGTCACCGGCGGTCGCGCGAGGAGAGGGCGGGAGAAAGGCGATAAGTGAAGGCAATGCCTCCTCTGGCGAGGGGCGCCTGTGCTCCCTGCCGCGCTCTGGGAGGTGACGAAACTGATTTTGCAAGAGGGGGGAGAAAGTGATAAGCAAGCGGCGCCTGCGTGGCCTACACCCCCTTTACAATCTCCCTCTCTCAGCGAGCGCGGAAATGCACCGACAAGGCGCAAAGCTGCATCTCTTGAGACGAAGCTGCAAATTTTGCAAGACCCGAAGTACGAGCTCTACCAGTGGATGATATCGACGATTATGAAAACCGGGAGCGCCACAATCATGAAGGCTAGAAGCAGTGTCCATGCCGATCAACGGAAAAGGTGGGCTTCGTGCGCCACGACGAGACCCCCATGGGTGAAACCAGCACGGTGGTGCCCGAACTCTGGAAGCATGTCGCTACTGACGATGAAATAGGTGGTGCTTCGATGGAGGAGCTTCTGAGTGCAAATAGTGCTGCCTCGTTCTGCGAAGAGAACTCCGACGGGGCAATCGTCGCGACAGACGGCGGCGTTGTGCGACGGAGGCGATGACAGCAGCAGCAGTGACGACAAGATTGACAATGGCCCGTCTTTTGACACCGACCCCGAGGTTCAACCAAAGTGCAACGTCATCGATCGAGTCGCTCATTGAATTCATGCATGCTAAATAATAGCCGCCAGTGTTCGCGCAGCAGATGTACGCGATGCACACGGCGGTTGTGAATCCGAAACTTCCACAAAAGCAAGTGCAGATTTCTATTTCAGCGTGCCTAACGATTGAGACGCTATTTAGAGGTATAAATAAAAGTTTCATTTTTCACAGCCTACTTTCTACAACGTCGATTTTTTTATCGCAAGTGGCAGTTTCGGTTTCGGGACTGCAAAGGTATATTCGGCATTTTTTTTTTAAGCAGTCCAGATATAGCGATGATCGGTTATAACGATCGGATTTCTCGTTTTTCTCGATATCGTTATAAGTGGACTGCACTGTATATAAAGCAAACTGGTATCATAAAGGCAGTCTTATTGAATTAAGTGTTGTTAGTGGCATAACGAGCCTATGAAAACACAAAAACTCTATCCTTAAGGGGGGACGCAGGCTTTCGCATTGCTAAAAATGGCTAAACAATCGATTTTTTGAAAATCACATTTTCAGTTTCTGTAACTCTTATTCTATCTGATTCCGAAATATCATCACTGAAAACCAAGTAGAAGTGCTCTAAAAAATTTGTTGCATCAGGCAAGGTGCCGAAAAATTGCGCAGAAATCGCGAAAGAACGGCGTTTTTCAAGCCACGATATCTCCGGAACGGCACAGCCGAGCACCGCCATCTTGGTATCGTTGGAAAGCGCATTTCTCCGTCTTCACATCTGCCGCTTCAGCTATCTCCTCCATACAGAAACAACCACACAAAAATCAAATGATTGAAGGTCGTGCCGGAGCCACCGATTGGCCGCGGTTCGCCATTGGTCCTGTGCTCGCGATGGCGTCGTCTGCACCGCTTGTTGCGGTCTCCTCGCGACTGGACAGTTTCCGTAATCTCGACGAGTGTTAAAACGGGCGCTACGCGGACATCGCAGTAGCGTGGCCGATCCCGCTTTTTGTGGACGTCTCAGACCCGCAGCTAAGCATTCCGAGCATCGGTGACGCGGACTTCGCGACCGAGCTTCGGGCACGGAATCCTCGGACACGCGGCTAAGCCTTTTGCGCGTAGGCGTCTCCGACTCAGCGATGAAGCACATCGCGCGCGGACTTCTCGGGTCCTTGCCTAAACATTTCGTGCATCAGTGCCTCCGACTGCGCGACTAAGCACATCGAGCGTCGACTCCTCGAGCCCGCGGCTACGCACTTCGCACGTCGGCACCTCGAGCGTCAACTCCTCAAGCCCGCGGCTAGGCATTTCGCGTGTCGGCACATCGCTCGTGGAGTGTCAACACCTCGAGCGTCTATTCCTCGGACCCGCGGCTAGGCATTTCGCGCGTCGGCACCTCGGACTGCGCGATTGAGATTACCGAGCGTTTGGACCCGCGACCAGGCATTTCGTGCATCGGCACCTCGGACTGCGCGACTAAGCTCGTCTAGCGTCTATTCCGCGGACCCGCGACCAGGCATTTCGCACATCGGCACCTCGGACCCGCGACTTAGCACATCGCGCGCCGACTCTATTATCGTAATGCCACAATATCTCGTAACAATACCTATCATACCACCCCTTCATAAAGAGAACCTCATCATGAGCTCTGTTCACTAGGCCACTTGGGCTGGCACAGACACCTGGCTGCAGAAGTGAGGCATGATACAAAAGTACAGGCTGGAAAGCACCTAGCAGCTGCATTGCTGCCTATCTATGAGTGGCTCTCCTAACCTCCATAGCCATTGTCAATGGAAGATGATTCAGGAGGCTGCTGGGAACCTTCATTCAGTAACATGGTCGATTCTACCAAAAGAAAACAATGCCTCACTGACTGCACTAGAGGCTGCTATCAATGAGGCATTCTGCAGGTAGAACGCTAGAACTACTGTATATTTATGCCCACATAGTTCTGCACCTCACTTGGTTTGAAACTCGGGCACCATGCTCTTTGTAGAGCAGCAGTAAAGAATGCCATACAAACATGAAAAAGGCAGAACGAAGGCTCAGCAGACCAGACGCCACATGTCCAAGAAGCCCCACATCACAAAACACATCAAAGATTACAAATTTGGTGCGTTTTAGAGAACTGAAGAGAAGGTGAAACTTTGAGAGCCGTTTTCTCAAAACTGTTTTTTCGCCTTGCTGCTCAGTTTCTGGAGCTGATTTCTTCGTTACCGTTTAGCCTATTTTGATTCTGTTTTTTTTTTGTTTTTTTTTTGTGACGTTCCTTGGACTACAGTGCAGGTCGAGACAGTCTCGCATTTTTGTCTTGACTTTTTATAAATTTATGGCATGGCTATTTGTTCACCCCGAAAGTGTGCTTGGTGCGAAGGTAACTTGAAAAATGACTATCTAAAAAATTTGTGTCGCGAAAAAAAAAAAAGTAAGACTGTCACGACCTTCAGCACGCATTGAGCTATGCAGTCAATACTCAACGAGCCTTCCATCATGTTTTTTAAGCTCACCAAGCCCTCCAGAAAGTTCAAGAGAGAAAAATTCTGCTCAATAAAATGTTCTCAAGGTATCACTCTGAAACTTTTATGGAAGTATCAGGGAGACATTCTAAACATTTGTGCCAATTTTCATCAATATCCATTAAGAAATCAGGAAGTTGATTTTCAAAGCCACGTCCCCCCTTAATGAACTGTGCAACCTTCTGTGCTCAGAGTACATGTCCAACCAAATAATTCTTCTTTGTTGGGTGCCTGGCCACAGAGGCCTAGAGGGCAACGTCACTGCTGACGAAAGAGCTACGTCTTTAGCTTTTTGTGATGCAAACATTAATGTACCTGTACCGTACATAGACCTTAAGCCATTTTTATGACATAAGCTACGGAAATATTGGCAGAGACAGTGGGACACTCAGGTATCCAACAAAGCACTTAATCAAACAAAAAATAGGGAACTGGATCTTTGGGGAAACAACATGACACCAGGAAGTACTGCTTTGTAGATTAAAAATTGGGCACCCTTACAGTACTCACTCGTATCTTCTAACTGGAACTAACCCTCCGACATGTCGTAGGTATGGCAATAGACTTACAGTCCTTCATGTTCTCGTTCAGTACCCATGAGTAGAACAGGAGAGGAAAAAGTACTATCACGCTCAGTATGAGCTACACCGCGGGAGCGCGTGGCCAAGCGCACTGTAAGGTTGTACAGTGGCGCCGATCGGGGTGTGTTTTCGAGTTATCAGGGGAGGGTTTGGCTGTTCCTGTGAGTGTGCATCGCCTCCACTTACTTGCTTTCACCCTCGCCTTCCTTTATTTGGTGAGCCAGGCTAGATATCATCTGTCTTGTGAAGCTCGACTTGTCGAGCACGAAGTTTGGGCGTCAAGCCACGGTGGCAGTTATCATTTTTGAAGCTGGTATCGCCACAGGGCGAAGCGAAGCGAGGGTGAAAGCAAGCAAGTGGAGGCGATGCGCACTCGCAGGAACAGCCAAACCATCCCCTGATAACTCGAAAACACGTCCCGATCGGCACCACTGTACAACCTTACAGTGCGCTTGGCTACGTGCTCCCGCGGTGTGGCTCATACTGAGCGCGATAGTAATTCCCTTCCTTATACTGTCATAATATACCTCTGCACCCAACATTCTTTTTAAGCAATGACCCTCTATTTAATTTTAAAACAGTACTAAAGTTCATAGCAGAAACGAACACCATAGAAACCATTTGGCCAGGCTATTTGTGGCACAGCCTCTCCTTGGAGACTGGAGCTGCAATGCAGTCACTTAAGGCTCATTCACACAAGGCCGACACGACACCGATGTTTATCTGCCGACTGTTGGCGACAGCGTTTTCCATACTGTAAACTGCTGTCGCCAACAGTCGGCAGACCAAAATCGGTGTTGTGTCGTCCTAGTGTGATTGAGCCTTTACAGAGCACATGCCCCAACAGCCCAGCCCTTGCGCTGAAGATCTCTGCAGAATCACTAGTGCTGCTATAATTAACACGTTTTAGTATCTAATCCTTCATAACGTACTATTATAGCCATAGGACTTGCAGTTCATTGACATTATTTTATTTAAATATCTTGCGCCATTTACAGCGAATACTTTTAGGCCAACATACAGCCATCTCGATTTCCACCATTTGCAACTCATCTTATTGCCATTCATCACCAAGTGTCATGGCGCTCTTTGGCCATTTCAGACCCTTGCTCCAAAAAACAATCAATCAATCCATCAATCAATCAAAAAGTGCAGTTTTCATCATCTCGTGCAAATTATTGTTCTCACAACCTGTCTGATGAACTTACTGAATTTCTACTGAACACAGTAGGGGGGGGGGGGGGGGGGCCTGACCACTTCCTTTGCACTTGGGCTGCAGCAATAACATGACACACACATCTACACCTGTATGAATGCACTTTTCAATATTGGGCCTATGTCCTGACTATTTCGTTATCAATGAGATGGCCAGCAGCTAATTGATCATCGCGAGGTACTAGACTTCGACTATACGCCATTTCATGCATAGCAGGCAATCTCCACAAAGGCCTCGCTCCATGCCTTCCGCAGGGCAGTTATTTTTTATACATTTTTTACAAGTAATCTAAGTCAATATCCTCAGGTTGCTTCTGTTGGTTGCTGCTCTTCGCAGATGGCGGATATTCGCCAGTGCCAAAGATAATAAGCACTTCTTCTTTGTAAAATATATTTACAACAATATTTAGAACAAGCAACTGCAAGGTATAAGGGGAGAAAAAAAATGAAGCCGTTATGCGAAGGCCAACTTGCTTCGACAACACCTGGTGTCTGATCGACCCTTCCTGCGTGGCATGTCTGCGTCCCTCTCCTTTGGTCAAGCCGACCCTCAACTAAAAAAAAACACATTGAAGCAACTTCGTCTGGTTGGAGAAGCCACCAGAGGTCAAGCAACCTTTCCGTACAAGTTCCAGAAAGGCGCTTTGTACACGACGCTCAATGCTCGCCCGGGTTGGGGATGCAAAAGGCATCTGCTTGCTAAAGCTATTCACTGTCCTATCCAGCATTTCCCCTTTTAGGGATAGCCGAGCGGGTATGCAGCAGGCCATGCTGTTTCATATACAGTCAAACCAGGTTATATTGAATTCACAAGAAAACATCTGTCAGCTCAATATAGGACATAATTCGATTGAAACTTCCTAAAGAGTTTGACAACATGAAAGCACATACTGCAGTAGAATCTCGTTTGTACGAACCCCACATTAAGGCCCAACCGCATGCACGCGATATTCAAGCGACAAGCGACGCGACAGGCACACCTTGTCGCGCTGTCGTGTCGCAGCGTGGAGCAACCACATGAACGCGACATCACGAAAAAGAGTAGCGACGCATTTACATTGTTGTGCGAATAAATGTTATCTTGCGCGCGTAAAGAAATCTCAATTTTATCAAAGGTCAATGTTTTATCTAGACCTAGCTAAAATATGCTATCATCCCCAGTGAAAATCCGTCCCATGCTGCCAGCGTAAGGTGCCGTGGCGCCATCTGTTGAGTAAAACTTAAAACACTTTCTCGGCTCTCGGTGGCGTCTCAGGCCTAACAGCGTCAAAACAAAACAACCGATCTCGATAATAACGACGAAGAGAGCGCCGATACTCAGTCTTCAGCTAGCGATGAGGTGAAGCGATGACTGATTGTACTATTTATTTTTTGCTGTCACAGCAGAGAGCAAGTTGCAAGAGCGAATTCAGATCGAAGCGGGCAGACTGATTGCTGCCATGTTGTTGTGCAATCGCTGTCCCCAGCGGATGTCGTCGCGCTGACTTCCGGGCGACAAGAGATATTTTCTGGCTGGCCAGAAACCGGCGACACGACCAGCGACAGCGACGGATAGCCCTCCGCGACGGCAAAACCTGTCGCTCGTCGCCGTCGCTTGTCGCTGTCGCTCGAAAATCGCGTGCATGCGGTTGGGCCTTTAACAAACTTTTCAGAAATCCCGCACTGACTTCATTTAGTTTCAGTGTAAAAATATTTCAGTACTACGTACTTCAGAATACCGAACTTTTCAGAATAATGATCGTTATTCAGTTTCCGTGTCATGTTAACAACGCCTCAGTACTACGAAATAATATTCCAAAATCTGGGAATCTTAGATTTCCGTGTATCCAGTCACGGCAGCCGAAACAGGAGGCTAGCAGACAAGGCACAGAAATCGGACGCCGCGCATTTGTTTGGAAAACCTGAGACGGTGCCTGAAGGAGAAAAAAAAGTTGTCGCAGTTTCACCTGAAAGGCGAAGCATCAATTGCAATAGCAAATTTGTAGAGAGCTATACGGAGTAACGATAGTAGCTTTATCAGCTGTATAAACTTGGACATGCAGCAGCACCGGCAACACGCAGAACTGTTGTCGACGTCGTCGGCGTTTTGCCCGCGTTCGCACAAAATGCGTGCTGCGTTGGTGACTGTTGCCGGAGCCTCTGATATAAATAGGCACTTGGTGCCGCAGCTCAACGTTGCCTCCCTCCCCCTCCCCCCATGGCCTTTCGTGCGTCAGAAGAAGGCGCATTTGCTCTACATATATGGTGATTGTAAAGGAGGAAAGAGACACCTACTTCTGCAGCCCTTAAGGGAGCACGGCACAGAACGCGCGTTTGTTCTCCGCCGTTCGTTCACACCCCTTGAAAGCGCGCGTCGCCCGCGCCCTTTCATTCGCACATACAGCGTTCGGCAGCGCGCGGCGACGATTTCATCTCCATTGACGTCATACGGAACCTCACGGCGACGCCGACGGCAGAAATCTGCTTTGGAGTGTCCATATAATTGCTATCGCAATAAAAAGCACGCTAGCACGCAGCATCAAAGGCCAATCGCCCACGATAATCACTCAACGAGTTCTGAAAAAGCCTCGAAAGCAGCGCGATGATCACATGAATTGGTGACAGCGGCATGTCACAAGTGAAACGGCTGTCACCCGTGCGTGCACACAGGTTCTTTCGCGCACGCCTTTTCTGCTCCAGCCAACCCTAAGTATGGCAGATGACACGCCGGCACTGCGTTGCAATGGGTCCGTCCCTGGTTTAGGACGACACCCTTGGGCTCTACAGCGACGCAGTGTGCCCGAAGGCCCTGCGTAGACTGATATTCCGACAGCGCAGCTGTAGAGCAGTGGGACTAGCGAAGCGAGATGTTGCGCATCGGGTCGGGCATCATCGCAAAATACTTTTGTTCTCGACTTGCACTTTTTCGTCCCGAGGCAAGGTAACAGTGTGTTAGCTGAACAGTCAGCCGAGCCGTTTTTTCTGAAAAGGTCCCGAAGTGGTGATCGTCATGCACAGGACCGTTTCAACACTAGCTCGGGGATCCTAAGCAGCTGCTACCCCGCCCCTCAGAGGCGACGATGCATCAGGTTTTGCGAGCGCATGCTCCGCCCAGGCAAGTGTCGCCTAGCAACAGAGGCACGTCTCTTCCTTCTTTTGGCCTTCTTTCTGCGGCCGTACTAGCTACGCATACGGAGAAATATAACCTCCGTATTCGCGGGGTTGGCACGCGGTCACACTTTGTCTGCTTCGAGTGAGACAGTTGCGGTGTCCATGGCAAGGAATGTGAAAAACAAAGAAACTACAAGAAACATTGCACTTTGGAGGCGACATGGAGCTTCCTTTTTTGCGGTAGTTTTCTCGGCGTCAGCGTCTATTTTGAGTGCATCATTCTTATTGCACAGTGCTTCAGTGGTGCATGGAGCCGGAATCTATGGCAAATAGCAACAGCGGCAGCCGAGAGCCAATAGCGATGTCTTCGTTGATAGCTCATATTGTGACAACTTATGAACTGATGGGTTAATGGGCAGAATGCTTAATTTGGGGCTTTCACTATGATTCTTTAGAATAATTAACCATTTACCGCGGTCCCCTCAAGTTCGTTACATCGCGATTTCACTGTATTTGTAACAGCACTTTATTGCCGAAATGGGCTAATATTGGTTTCACATGGCTACCTTTGATCGTGATCAAGACCAATCCGGATCGAAATTCTCGACCGCGATTGGCGCCCTCCTGTAGCTTGGGCAAAGGAGTAAACCGCAACATATAAATTCGATCCGGATCGGGCTCAATTGCGATCAAATATGTGCTGTGTAACACCCGTATTAAGTGGCACCAAACAGTCCCAAATTTTCTTCTGCTTAAATAACTTTGTTGTCAGGAAGAGCACACATTTTTTCACATTGTCCAAGGACTGAGAGCAGCTGAGGCCTTCTATGTTCGTGCACAAGTGCCGGTACAGGTCGAGTGCACGCGTGACGTTGGAGCAAGTGGGCACAGGATCAGATTTGTCCTCACTGATCTTTTCAATCGTGTTTAGATTCAAGACGTTGGCGATGAAGTCCTCATTCTTCATCCGTGAACACAAACTTGTTACTGTTGACCAGGCAACGGCTTCTAGAAATGCTGACAACTCGCTCCAAACTTCGTGAAAGCTGGCGATGGCTTCGTTGCACTCATCAGAACACTTTTCACAATCATCACTGGGACCGCGGAAACCGCCAGGACTGAAGCAGTTTCGCATTGTTTTCTTCATAACGTCAGCCCAGATGCTGAAGCGACCTCAGATTTTGTTTCTCTCTGTGCTCAACTTGAATGGCAGATTCTGCCGCTTCGCGCTAGCCATCATGCAAAATCAATGACAACACGTGGGAAAACAACAAAACGATGCCGATAGCTGTGAGCGAGCGTTGCAGGGCAGGCCAGGATCATTTATTGTAGGGGGGTGCCCGGGGCATGGTTGCGCGTTAGAATAAAGTTTCCTACAATAATTACGTATGAAACTCTATGCGTAGTAGAGCAGAACGGGCACAGACAGGCGAAATCCCTTTTTTTGGGGGGGGGGGGAGTGTTAACAGCTCACCTGGCTGCCACACAGCAAAGCCAACTTCTGGGCAGTTTCGCAACGTTCGATGTATCAGTAATGGCTGCTAGCTTTTTTTTTTTTTTTTTTGCTATATATTTTCATTGTAACTTAATGGTGTTAGATATTGTTCGATAGAAGGATAATTCGATGTAAGCGGGTTCGATATGTTGCGTTCGACTGTAATACAGTTGCAACTTGTCGCAAGTTTACATCAAACTACATATTACACTGGAAATCTGTTAATTTATTCACTGTTGTGTTTTCAAGCTGCTACATTGCGTTTTCATGGTCTTGATCTAAAGCCCGTTGACTCCTATGTATTATGTTCCCATTTGATATGCTGCCATTCTGTAATGTTCTCGTATTTTATGTTGCATTTGAATGTAGCGGTCATGCAAATTCTCACACGTTGCTACGTACATGATAAAGGTATACTCATGGTTGAGCCTGTCAGGCTTCACCCTGAAATTTCGGAAGTACACTTTCGTGAGTTCCGATAAGCGTGTGTCGGTGCAGTTGTGATTTTTGACGGTTCCCTAAAGTTAGCTGCCCCGTAATACAGCCGCGTTATGCGGTGAAGCATTGGAAAATATTGTGGCAAACAAGGAGGAAAGAACAGCTGAGGGGGAGGCCCTGACGTCACTCTTTGTGAAGCCTCCGTGACTCCAGAAGTTGGCGTTAATCCACTACTTAGTCGTGCAGATTCTCCTCTCTTGTTTGCATTTCTCACCTCCAGCGTACAACCACGCCGGGCTGTGCAGACGTGCGCACGCCGTAGTGATCCGATCAACAGATCCAATTACGATGTACCATTGCGATACCATGGCCAAAGTCATGTCTTCTGAGTATTGTACTCTAGCATTTAAAGATAGTGAGCTTTGAAAATTATGCCATCAGGCCAGTCCCCGCTACTTTTTCCAGTTTTGTGAAAATAAATCTGCACATTCTCACAGTACTGCAAGAATACGCAGGCGATGATCGGCAGCACATCATCGACCTATAGCTAGCCCATCTGCAGTTTGGGAGAACAAACACGTATGCCAGTCGTGGTTTGAGGCATAGGTTTGCTTTATTAAATAAATTTTGGGCGGCAGCGCCACCGTGGCAGTGTGAAAAGCCACAGCGCGCCAATGAGGAAGCCAGCAGAAGAGAACACGTTTATATACCTGACAGCGCCTTGAGGTGTATTCTTCTCACGGTAAGTGAAGCTTCACGGAAACAACGTGCGGATGCGTGCGGCTAGCGCGTTGACCAGGCTCGCTACATGAGACAATCAGCCGTTTGATGTGCGCGCAGTTGTACGTTATTCTTTCGAGCCTTGTTGACTGTTTCACTGCATCCACCAACCTTCACTTCCCTGCACCCCTCAGGCGCACAGATAAGATGTCTGTGGTAAGCAGGGTTTGTCCCTTTATTACTTACAGCAGCCGCTTCTTTCTCATCCTTCCGCATGGCTGTTCTGCGTGCCACAAATGTATGCTCCACCGTCAAAAGCAGGAACACCTCAAAACTGTCACAAAATTGTTTAGCACACATTTTGAAGCACCGCAGTTTCAGTCTGTGATGACACCTTAGCATGAATCCACTGAAGACGGCAACAATACTCCCAGATAGTCCTTCGTCCGAGGCACAGTACGTGGTGGACAGCGTTGTATGCACGCTCGTTTAACGCTGTTTACTTCGTCTAGTCCCACCTGGCCACAACAAACATTCGCTAACTATGTAAATTAACAAGCATGTTGTCAGCGCGCATAGGCAAAATGAACACATCACACTTGATGACCGTAGATGTTCGCCGTCAAAAAGCTGGCGTGAAGAAGCACAGCAGCAGCAGCAAGTGAAGTGACCTTCGTGCTGTTAATCACTTCAATGCAAACTGAGCGGCGAGAACGGAGCACGCACAAAGGTATGAGGTATAAGCCGCCGTCGCACTCAGCCCTCGACAAAGATCGCTTTGAACATGGGGCGCGCACGGCCGCGCCCCTCCCTCCCCTCCACTCGGCGCCATGCGGGCGACGGAATACAGCGTCTTCCCTCCCCGCTTTCCTCCCTTAAACGCAGGACATTGAGCCACTATCGTCGATGCCGTCAGCAAAAAACGTGCCTGGAGGGTCCATATAATTGCTTTCGCAATGAAAGTAGGAGACACACGGTACGATTCAACATCCGATACGGCGTCCGACACAGTCGTACCCACCGGATGCCATATCAGATGCCGAGTCGTACTGTGTGTCTCCTACTTCACGGCAGCAAGTTCAGGGTGTGATCATTATGTGATGAAAATTTAAAAAAAAACACACTTCTTGATTGGAAAAGTGGGCGCTGCATTCATTACATGAGTGCGTTCACTATGTGAGTCAGTACGGTATGTGTCCCTTAATTATACATGGGCCATATCCGGTCATAGTATAATAACTGTACTGGCAGCCATTCAGAGTTTTCTGACATTGCTGTGGCGATGTGGGGCCTCCCTCACTGTTAAGTTTTCCTGGCTGTTACATTTTTTTTTTTTTTTCACTGTCCCCCGAAAAACGTATCAACAGTATTCTACTCTACTTGTGCACATTTGTGCCTCCAGTATCCGTGGCATAATATATTTGGGTTGCAAATGCTGGTAATGTGCTGTGGCTGCTGGTCGCAGAAACGTGTAACTCTGCTCATTTGGTGGTAAATAGGCTCGTATCTCCAACGCCTTTCATGTAATAAATACTTTCCATTTTTTTGTAACATAAAAGTATGAGACTTTATTTTACATCGAATTACATTGCGTGTACCTACATAACTATCATCATATGTGGTGCACTATTTCTTGGTCGCAGATGTATGCAGTGAGAGAAGTCTCTTTTGCCTTTGTAGCGTTGCCTGCTATGTATGAAACGGAGTATAGCTTGTGGCTACACTTGAAGCGCCTTTTGTCATAATTTACTAATAGCTTCCATGATGTTCGTAATATTGCACACCTAACTGCAACAAAATTTACTACAGTCGAACCCACTAATGCTTCTAATGATCCCAGATATAACGATCTATTGGTTAAAATGACCACATTTCACGGCATTTACGATTTTCCAACCCTGCATATTAAAACTGTGTCCAGTTACAACGAATATTTTCAAAAGCACCATACAGGTATAACTAACACTTCAATCAAACCCAGCCGCTTTAAATGGAGTGTGCATACGAAATTTTGAAGCACACAAGTGCGACTGAACTGGTTGAATGCAATGTTAGGTTGGGTGCAATATTGTTTTCTTGTTCTTTTTGTTCATGTACAGCTCGCCAGCGTGATCGAACTGGCGTAATGCGAGTTCTGGGCACTTTGGCCGGAGCTGAGGGCCAGCGCGCCTACCAGGATCCATTCCTGCACACTCTGGTTGGCCACTTGGCTCTCATGGCTGATGATTTTGCCCAAGAGGATTTCTGCACCGTTGTTTTTGACGAGTTCTTCCTTAGTGGCCTGAGTGGCAACGCTTCTGGAGGCAGCACGCCTGCTGCACTTCCCAGCACAGAAGTAAGCTTACCCTCTCTCTGCCTGCTTATTGCCAAGCTGCCATCACTGTGTATGCTTTGACTAAACTTGTACATTCTGTATCCTTGTCAGGCATGAATAAAGAAAAACAGCAGAGAAAATTTTAATACTGTCAAATTTCACTAGCTTGACCGTGATCAAATGAATTGGTGAATCAAATTAAAAGAGGGGGCCGCAAAGAAATTAAAGGATGCCGCTAATTAATTTGGCCACAGTTACTCTATTTTAACTTGCCCTGCATACTAAACGCATCCTGCTTTTATGAGTTGAAAGTAGAAAACTGCGCATGCATGTCTAACGCACACATGGTTTTCTTAAAGAAAATGTCGCATGGGCCTTCAATTCTGGCAGTTGGAAAACGATGAAACCAGCAAAGTTTACCTTCACAGAATGAAAATTTATTTATGCCTTATGTATATCATCGTCACACTCTGACAACTCTATTGCCTAGGGTCCTCCATGCAGTCTCTACTGCGTTTGATCTTGAACAACTCCACAGTGATCACAAATGAGGTGGGGGCGTACAAGGCCCATGCCCAAGGTAACCACTTGACCCATTTGTCCTGCGACGCATGCAAACTCCCAACACACCGAAAACATAATACAGTGTAGACCGCTTATAACGTAAGTCTCCGGAGTCGTGAATATCCGCACTGTAAGCAGTACCGCACTATAACCAAAACAACGATTTTATTGCGATAATGGACACTCCAGGCGCATTTCTGCCGTCGCTGTCACCGTGCTCTAGGTTAACAAGCACGGTGTCACGCGTGCCCAAGCATACATGAACACATTTCGCTTGTTGACCACGGGAACGAACTGTCAAAACGCTTGAGTGACGCGGGGCGAGCGAATTGACCCTCTTGCTATCGTGCCTCTCGCTTCAACGGCGAGAACACTAAGAACACTATAAGCGGCGAAAACACGGTGCGCGTTGGACTTTCCTCGTCGCAGATTGCTGTCAAGATAGGGCCAAGGCGATCGTATACCGCCAAAGTGAATCGTCGCAGATTACATCCTGCTTCGGTCCACTGAAATCGTTCCGCATTGCTTTGCTGGCGAAAATCCTCTCCTTCTGTTTGCGCCAGTCCTGAACGCAAGTTTCGGATTCTCCGAACGCCCGTGATGCGGCCCGATTTCCGTCCGTCTCCGCACACATGATCACTTTCCTTTTAAATGCGGCATCATGATGAACTGGGTACTTCATGCTGATAGAGCAGACGCAGAGAGTGTGAAGACCGACGGTAGACTATTGCCTAAGCACGTGTACTGCAGCACATGAAGGAAGCTACGGTAGCTAGGCTCGACGCGCATGCGAGGCGGCCATTTTGAAATGCTGATGGCTATATGGTAACGCAGATTTAGGGTCATATTTGATTCTAACGCCCACGCAATTTTTGGACCTGTTTTATCGGAAAAAAAGTGCGAGTTAGATTCGAGTAAATACGGTATTTGTGGCTTGAGGGGAGCGTTTGCCATCTAGGCTGACTGCCGAACTTCCAGGCAGCCGCACTGTAACCGGTATTTCGTATCCTGTAACTGCACTATAAGCGATGCTTAGAGCTGCGGTGTGCTACTTCTCATGATGGAAATGGAAATGCAGTGGAACCTCGATTATAAGTCCCCCGGTCATGCGACGACCCGCATTTTATGACGAATTGGTTTGGTCCCGGCAAAACCCCCATAGAAATAATGTATTATTTAACTATTAATAACCTTGATTATACGACACAATTTTACGTCGACCTGTTTTATCGGAAAAAAAGTGCGAGTTAGATTCGAGTAAATACAGTATTTGTGGCTTGAGGGGAGCGTTTGCCATCTAGGTTGACTGCCGAACTTCCAGGCAGCCGCACTGTAACCGGTATTTCGTATCCTGTAACTGCACTATAAGCGATATGCGTATGCATAGAGTGCTATGGGAAAATTAACGGGAGTCTGAAAAGACCGTATTATATCCGGTCCTGCACTATAAGCGGTTATGTTATACGTGGTCTATACTGTACACAGCTCTGTTGCTGCCAACTTTTTCACGTAAGATAACTTCTTTCTTAAATTAGTTTTTTGTAACAAAACCACCACGTTGTTGCCAGCCTATGCAAAAACTTGTTCTGTCACCATCTTGTGATCACAATGACAATAATGCTTGCTCTGACCGTGGCCTGTTACCAACACTGCGTATCTGGTATGTTTATCGTATCCAGTTGTGATGGAGGAGTTTTACAGACCACTTTTCTTGGGGGAAAAATAGTGTGCATTAAAATTGGGTACATATGGTAATCATACATTGTGAGCTGCTGTTATGTGAAAAACATGTTTGCTATTTATAAGAAATGTTTGGTAGCATACACAGTCATGCGTGAAGCACTTTAACGTCGTCATTCGTAATGGCAGATTGCTGTGGCAGCAAACAGGCTCTTGTACATTGCCTTGGTACTTTTTAGGCTATGAAGGTATGTTTTCACATGCTTAGAGCTGCAGTGTGCTACTTCTCATGATGGAAATGAAAATACAGTGGAACCTCGATTATAAGTCCCCCGGTCATGCGACGACCCGCATTTTATGACGAATTGGTTTGGTCCCGGCAAAACCCCCATAGAAATAATGTATTAATAACCTTGATTATACGACACAATTTTACGCTGACCCGCTTCGTAGGACACCTCTCTGTTACCGTCTGAGAAAAAAAAAGTCCTAAGCAGACGCTTTCTGGCACATGAGCACGCTGCAGCCGGCTGATAACGGCTGTGCAATACCGTATTTACCCGAATGAACGCGAGGGGCGACTTTCCAGTCACACGAAATAAAGAAAATAAAACCACTAATGTAACGCGAGATGAACGGAAAACAAAATGGTACCTTTATTCAAGGAATCGCAATTCAGAAATGTTCTCTTCACTCATCATGGTCGTCTGAAGAGGAGACGGAGCTTTCCTTAGGCGGTCTTCTCAGGTGATCACTTTCGTAGATAGATTCACTTTCCCAAAATTTCACGCTCGGTACTGAAAGCGTCCCCGACAAGTGCTTCCAGCGCTGCCCTAAGCTCACTATCAGCACCAAGAGAGCTGTCGGCAGTATACTTCGAGAGGTTTCGCGAGCCGAGTCTCGCGAAAGTGAAACTATCTCCAAAAGTGATCGCCCGAGAATCGTCATCTTCCGTGCCGTCAAGCTTGCTTGAGATTTAAGTACTTCTTAAAAGACTGCACAATCATTTCACTTGGGGTCAGTACCAAGCCACTTTCAAGTTGCACAGAGCTTTCCCGACTGGCCTCGTATTTAAAGTGGGCCTGCCGCTGGTCCCGCCATCCGCAAATTGTCGACGTTGAGACACCAAGCCGCAGCGGACTTTCCCAGCTCCTCGGTCATCAAAATTGCTCGTCTCTCGAAGCGACCGTCATACCGAATGTGCTGCGTCGCCATAACGTTGCGAATGAATGGAGTCAAACCGCAAAATGCCGTAAAGTATTGCAGCAACGTAACCAGCCACAAGCACATCGAAAACAGCGTCGATTCCAACCCAAAACAAGTTCCGACTTCGGTCGACTTGTCTATAGATTGGATCGAGACGGAAAGTTACAGGTTGCCATCGTAGCGCTAGAAATCGCGGGATTTAGAGCATTTGTTTTAAAATGGCCAATTTTGCTGTTAATTGACTAACGCGGAGGTTGAGTTCCAGCAATGAAAATTATGAAAAATATGCGCATTACATCAATAAATACGGTAATTTCTTTATAATTTAATCTACCTTCCTTGGAGCAGTGCAGGTTCATGCCATGGGCTTATTCAGGCGGTCTGTACCCATTTTTGAGCAAGACTGGGCGTTACTGCCTATATTCTTAGTTTTTCGATTATGCGACGGTTTTGTGTGGTCCCCTCAAAGTCGTATAATCGAGGTTCCATTGTACTAGAAGTCACTTGCTGCACTGAGGCCAGCATCCTTTGAACAATTAATCTACATTCTAAAGTTCCATCTATGTTTTGGACATCTCTTTGAAGACTTATCTCTATGTGTTAGCCTCATGCCTCGGCGAGTTGTTTGGCATCAGCTTTGAGTTATGCACTTGCCCCAGAAGTACTGGAGCGGTTGAGCTAGGATGCCCCAATCTGGGTGGCTCAGGTTTGTTGCACTACGGTAAAATCTCGGTGATACGATCACACCTGGTACAAATTTTTCAAAAGTCCTGGCCCAAGTTCGTTAGCTTACAACATGCTCAATTTCTAATGTTATGAACCGCTTTTCACACCTCGGCAGGTGATACAAACAATGGAGCTGCCACGCGATTCTAGACAGAGCCGGCATGCAGGTAGTGATCAAGACACTGGCTGTTGTCTGGCACTGGTCGCATTCCTGTTGCCAGGGTGACCTACGTAACTCCGCCATGACTTCACACATCCCCCCCTCCCCCTCTCAAAAAAAAAAAAAGGCTTTTGCTTTGTATGTATCATGCAACTTGTCAGCTGTTGTCAAACACCTTGTAACTTATCAGGAGCCGGCAATCACATGTGGCCCAGTCTTGCCGCATTAGCAAGATCAGCGGCATTCACTTCCATGGGTAGCCTTATCTCTGTATCCCATGCCTTCTCTCATCTTGAACGTGCGATGACAATTCAAAACTTTTTTTGCCTTTGCATCCATCAGATCACACTATACGAAATAGCTCCGCCGCTGCAAAGAGTTACGAGATTCCCTTATCTTGCACAAATCATGTCCTGATCACCATCAGGCAGCAGCTAGAACGCAGCAACGAAAGAAACTCAAGATAACCAGGCATATTTTGAAACGTGGGCCTCTGAACACATGTGTGTAGCTCGCTGCTGCCAAAACGTGCATGAGGCAAGCGTGGCAGTGATTCAAATTCACGTCAGCCTTAGGGTAAGCCTGTGTTACTTGCGTTTTCCTTGCCCACGCAAGCTCTCGCCTGCGTTTTAGCTGCGCCTGAATAAGGCCAAATCAAACCAGGCAAAGCGTCTTAACGTGCTCGCTTGCCCGCGAGGAATCATAACTCGAAGGAACGCTCTGCGGCGTTCAATTGGACATTAATGCTTTTGCATTTACAACTCATAAAAAGTGCTTAGGTGTCATTGGATAATTTTTTTCTTCACCCCCTCCTTATCTCGCACAAATTCAAAGAAAAAAAAAAAGAGGGGGTAAGGAAGGAGTTTTTGAATTTAAAAGAACGTGCTGCAGTTCTGAGCACTGCAGTTTCATTGTGGCTTATATGTCGCTCTGTGCAGGGTGCCAGCAGTGCTGCGAGGCATTTGCTGCGCCTCTTGTGGCACGTGCATGCAAAGCTTCCTCCTGCCAGACTTCAAGGCCTCATGAAGACACTCCAGCCACTTGTCCAGGTAAGTTGAGATCCACAAATGTAAGTAACGTTGATGACGTAAACATAGAAAAGTGTTGAAAAGCTTGTGGCTGGTCTTAGAATTTAGATCCACTCTTACGTTTTGTGCACATAAATCCATGAGTTTTTGTACGCCTCAGTCAGATACTAGTAGGAGGACGTGACGGCAGCCGTACGAGCTGTGCCGTCGTCCCTACTCGGAAGGCGAAGGCGGCTGCGACTACCAGCGTGGCTGGCTTCTAGAACGACACTGCGCGTGCCGAGCTTGCGCCCCGAGCACGCGCTGCGCTTCTTTATTTTTCTCTTTCTTTACAGCCGGCGCCTTGAGAGTGCCGACCAAAGTGCCCCGCGTTGTGGCGTAGGCGGGCGCTACAGGGCCCCCCGCCCAGACGGAACGGCGATGAAACAAGTTGGCTCAGTGCAAAAAGGGTCCGTAGGCAGTCCAAGTAGTGAGTCCGTTGGAGGCGAAGGGGACTAGCAAGTCTCTCCGGTGGACGAGGCTGCGAGTGGCGGTGCGGACGCACGGCACACAGCACGCCGGCATGGAGAGGGTGGAGGCAGACGCCTCTGCAGCAGTTCATGCAGGCCAGGCAAAACAAACGGTGATCGGGCGCTGTCATTGGTCGGCACGACAAGCCGCAAGCTCGGTCGTCACGCGCTCACAGATGCGTGAGCTGTGGTGGATACAGCTTGTGTATGCGCTTGTCCGGTATTGCCCGACCCGCGGTAGACGTTGCAAGATGTAAACCTCTGTGCGCGACACCGCCCGAGTCAAGCGAACAGAGTCCGGCACGCGCCTGCCAGAGCCTGGGTGTTAACGCGGTCAACGGCGTTGGAGTCGAGTGGGGCTCCAGACGGCGAGGAATGTGTCGTCGGGCAACGCTCAATGACGGCACCGGCGCAGGTTGGCGAAGATCTGGGAGAGCCGGGGCAGCAGCTGCCGGGTCTTGTCGCTTGGCGAGCTCCAATGTGGGCACGACTCGAAGGACAGGATCAGGTGGTGGGTGCAAGACACCATCAAGACTCGCGTCACGGGATGGTGGTGCCAGTCCATCTGCCGTATCCGCGTGACGCGACGATTGTTCCCAGCCACAAACGTCCGACCTGTCAGAGTAGTCGCTAGAAGGGCCCAATGGCAAGTTGGCCGAAGGAGAGGACGTGGAGCGCAGGGCAGGGAAGAAGGTCGCTGCTGCTGCTGCGTCGCTCTCGCTGGCTGGTAGGTGCCGCGGTGTAGCGACAGCTGACAAGGTCGGAGACAGCGGAATAGGCACGGGGCAAGGCTCGTGTGCTAACTCGGAGGCTTGCTCAGCCTCCGAGTTAGCACACGGGTTGGCAGCGTGGACAAATCCGGTGAAGGGTTGGTAGGAGGCCTAATGGCAGGAGCGACGTCGATGGCATGGGGCACGGTAGCCGGCGTAGGGTCGGCGATGGCACCACTGTCGCGTGTCATCGTTGGAGGTGAGCAAGGCGATGACGTGGCCGGTATTATGGTCCTGTCGATACCCTTGGTGACACCATTATGCGCGTACTCGCATGAAAGAGACCCCTGGAGAGAGCCAGAGGCCGGGGACTGTGCGGTAGCGCATCGGGTAGTCGACAAAACTGTGGCGGGGCAAGTCGAGGGAGGAAGGCTCGCCTGGGTGTGGCTTACGGGCATTGAAAGCGACGCGTCTGCTGCTGGCCGGGAGGGCGTAGGCACAGAGTCGCGCACCGTGCCTTCAACCTCTGAAAGAGGGCAGTAGGCAGCGCAGTAGAAGTTGAGGACAGACTGCCGCAGTTCTTCGTACGGGCGCGGGCCAGGCTATGGAACGCCGAGGTGGAGCTGGAGAGCAAGCGGCAGGACGTCGAGGAGTACCGCATGCTTGAACTCCTGGATCCATATGTGGTTCAGCTCCAGAGCCGCCTCGAATTGGGCAAACCAGATGCCGACGCAGTGGGACGAGAACGGCGGCAGTGGTGGGTCAAACTGTGGCTCCGGCCAGGTGGCCATGGCTGCGTGTCGTTGGTGGAAGGCGCGTTCTCCCGGGTCACCAATGTAGGAGGACGTGACGGCAGCCGTACGAGCCATGGCGTCGTCCCTACTCGGAAGGCGAAGGCGGCTAGCTGAGCGGCGGCTGCGACGACCAGCGTGGCTGGCTTCTAGAACGACACTGCACGTGCCGAGCTTGCGCCCCGAACACGCGTCGGCGGGCGCTACACTATGTATATATAAAGTTTGTGAAGCAGGTTGTAACCACGCAGCCTAATTTGTTACTTTTTGTTAAAAACTAAGTGTTCATAAATGCAAGCGTGGCATTTACAGTACGAGACAACTGAATAGTATTGTGCAGTTCTCTTACTAGGGGTGTATGAATAGCGAAATCTCAGGTTGAATTGTATTTTTGGGAGCATACTGGCTTTGAATGTAAAAGGTGATACTGAATACTGCTCTAGTTCTGAAATGTACTGAAAAGGTGGAGGGGTCACCATGGCATCCCAGTCAACTATCTATCCTTATGAATTTAGGCTCATTTTACATTTTACTATTGTTGCTTCAAGCTTTATGAAAAAATTTATTTTGTTTGCAAAAATATTTGCTCGTTGGTCTTGGAACCTTCCATTGGAAGTCTGCCAATGGTGAAAGGACACATGAGGGGCATCTGCTTGGAGGAAAGTAATTCAAACAAGTTCCTGAAGCAGGCGAAATTGGCAACAGCGAAGTCACTGGAAAAGTCATTGTGATCTAAAAGAAATGTGCTGCTCGTGAGTATCTGCTGTTCCAAATTTGCTGCTTCTTGTGTGGTCAGGGCCAGCTTTCAAGAAATGCGTGCTACCTTCCTTCCCCATTCCTTTGGTCTCCCTCCTCTCAGGGTTGCGTACGTGGTGTTTTATTAATTTTAATGTTCACAGGATGGCAGGTATGCCTTAGTAAGAGAGCTATTCCACTAAACATGTGCAATAATCGCAGTATCTAATCCTATACATTAGGTCACAATTGAATATTAAAAAATACATCTCAAGTTCAACTAAAGCCCCTCAATGTAAAACAGCGTCACGCTTTGAAGAATGCCACCTCCTCCTCGCACGCACTGTCCGAGGCCGTCGCCGTGTCGGTATTGGCCTAATGGCATCACGTGGGCCGTCGCGCCGCCAGGCGCTGGCTGCGTTTGTTTACGATCGCGCTCCATCGCCATTTTCGCCTGATAAACATCTACCGACTGTCGAGGAGCACATGTTGGCGCCGTTGCTCTTCCGTGTTGCTTTGGTTCGCGAACGCCTGGAACTATGTTTTGCGGCAAGTGCGACGTCGCTTCACGGCAATTTCCGTCACCATGACCTGCTGCGCCTTCGGATGCCAAATTAGTTTCAGCAAAGGCAAGAAGCTTAATCGTTTTGTACGCCAACAGGCTTGAATTCGCGGGCACGCAAAACTGCGTGTGAAAACGTTAGTACAAAACTTTTACGATTCAGCTCAATCCTTTTGACATTGGAGGCTCGAGCACGAAAACTCATCTTAGGAAACCAGCTCTGCCTTTTGTGGTTACTTACTAGCTTTGTTTGCCTCTTTTGTTCTTGTTCGTTGTTGGCGGCCACCCGGTGGATTTGCAATACAAAGGCACCGATGAAAAGCGTGCATGCTCTCCCAAAACCGAGTTATGGGGTGCGTTCGTCGCCGAACGACAGCATCATAGGTCTTTGAGTCGTACGTGCTAATTGGCGTGAGCTTTAAAGTGTGTGAAGGTTACGATGCAGGGGTGGAGCACTCGAAAAGAAAACATGCAGTCGTCCGCTTGTTCACTGGCTGGTTTAGTCGGTGTTAATTTAGTCGTTTGCTCGTTCGTTTAGTCGTTCGTTTGCTTGTTCGTTCAACTATTAGTTCGTACGGGCACTATGTGTCTGAGACGCACTTGCTGTAGGACACTAAGGCTGGTGCGTCCGTGCCCTCCGCCAGTCTTTGAGCACCGCAAATTCAAATGGCAAGGATGGAGCAGATTATTTAGCTTACTGAGGGTTTGCTGAAGGCCAGGATGTTGGCATTCGATCGTAAACGTGTTATTAACAACCATTCGCAACAAGATCTTGCGACACGCACTTGACAAATGTAGTGCACGCGATACATTTGGAATCGTCATGGTACGGCGTTAGCGTTCGTTTAGATATTTATAAAAATAGTTATCAAAACAGGAAAAAGAATCTGCCGTCCCTGAATTTGTATATATTGTCACGTAGTAGTTGCGGTGAAGAAAAGTCGCAAAACTGTGAATGACGAAACAGACTTTTTATTGGGCGAACCTGTGCCCAAAAAAGCAAGTTGCACTCGAAGCACAACAACAGCGGCGAACACAGTCGGCGACCGTCAAAATCGCCATGGTCGAGGAAGGAGCGCGCAAGAGAGGAGAAACGAGGAGGAGGGAAGGCAGAGGAGGAGAGTGTCGCTATTTTTTATATAGAGGGGCTTTAAGTTCAACTGGGTGAGGCTTTGAAAGCTGAAAGGCTACAGAAGAATTGCAAATCAGAGAAGTCATGAACTGTTTGTGCTTTTTAAGTTCTTTATATGGGCCAGTCAATTTCTGTTAATTTGATCCTGACAAGACTGATCTGGTAGAATTATCCGGCAGGTCGAAGTAAGGGGGGATGCAGGTCTAAAATCGCTATTTTTGCCAGAAAAGCGCATTTTCTAATTTTTTTTGTTTTGGTTTCCTCGACCATGGGTTCTCAAAGTGGGTTCCGCAGGCCCCTGCTCGGGGTTCCGCGAGCCACTGATAAATTTTTCGTGGTCCCGTGCTCGCCAATTAAGTGGCTAAAATGGCGAACGAGAGGTGTGCTCAATCCACAGAACTTCCATTACCCATGCCCGAGTGTCAAAAAGCACATCACAGCGGGTAACGGTAGTGCGTGAACTGCGCAATAAATCCGCAAGCAGCTTCTAGCCACCCAACCTTCAAAAACGGGCAGCACGCCTAAGCTTTCGCACTTCAATCTCGGAGGCCGTAACTTACCAACATGCGCATTTCTCCCGTTTGTAGATAGGGTAGGTGCCGATAGCGTGCACACTGACCTATACGTCGGAGGAATAAAAAAAAAATGCGCGCCGCGAAAGAGCAAAAACGACGCTAGCGTCCAAAAACGAAGCGGCGCAGTCCGCATCTCATGGTCCTCTGCAGCAATCGTACGCGATACATGACTGACAGCAACGCCGGAATGCCATGTGCTTATTTGTGCCCTCAAAGCCCTTATTGTTGCGTTAATCGCCGCGCATAACACCGCATTGGCGGCCAGCCTTGTGCTTCCATAAGTGTGTAGTCACCATCTGTCATCGCGCCGATAGCCACCACAGCTTCATCCGCAGCGGTTGCGGCAAACAGTAGTTTCGTTTTGACTCTGTGCGCGCGTCGGCTGCGTGCCTTCATAACTGCGTAGTCGCCATCCATGATCGCGTCGATAGCGACTGCGGATTCGTCCGTACTTGTCGCAACTAGAGTGTACTAGATAATGGTCGAGTGGGCCGAACGGCGCTCTCCCGCTGAGGCGCCGCGTGTGGAAAAATTTTGCGAGGGCGCTGCGAGCGAACTGGATTGGGGCGGAGACGCGCTCCGCGGCATATTCAACGCACTTTCGCTGCGGGCGCCGAGGCCGATTGCGCATAGTACGCTCTTAAAATAGTGCTTTATTTCAACTGCAAATTTATGTTTACACCATCTTGCCAAACATATATATTTGAGGCACGGATTATACAACGCGTCGTCTTCAGTTTTGTTGTCGTTGTCAAGCGCGTCGTCTGCTAGCGAGCGCGCGTTCGCTACGCGGACGCTGGCGGCGCCCAGTTTTTCTCGCAGAACGTCTGTGTAGTACATTTGTTTTTATGTTTTAGTTGCTTTGGTGCGCTCATGACTCTTGACGGCGGATACCAAAGGTAGTTTCAGTCAAGTGAACCATTGTTTTTAACACTGTCTTCTAAAAGCAACTGGCATCTCTGCAACATGAAGCTACGTACGAAAATTTTATTATTGATAGCGTGTCATTTTACGCGCGCTTCTTGTCGGTGGATACTGATCAGGAACAATGATCGAAGAAAACAATATTAAAGTGAAATAAACCAGGTTTATTAGCTGCGTGGCGCGAAGAATGACCGATGTATTTCTAAGTAATTAAATCAAAGGGTACATTGAGAATGGTACAAATGGTACAGTGAGAACTCCCGACCGTGCACGTTTGCATACGAAACACACGTATTAGTGAATACTGCACATAAAACTCATTCGCAGAAATATTATTCATAGCAGGCAATTAAAACTATATATATATATATATATATATATATATGAAAGTGTTATTGATATGCTGTACGACGCCGAACAGTCGTTTCCGTACGAATGTAACGCATAACCGCACTATTGCAGTCTCAAAGGTGAGAGACCGATGCAAGTGCGGACTGTTATTCCGAAAGATTGTGCTGCCGGAGAGTTCTGGCTGTTGCGCAGAGGCGCAGTTCCTGAGAAAATTAACGCAGGGGTGTTAATAAGTCCGGCTAATAAGCTGCTAATAAGCCCTGCTAATAAGTGTAATAAGCTGTCATTCAATATAAATGCCCCGTTTTGGGGCAGCCTGTAAATCTGCTAACTTGATCCAGGCAAGGAAAACTTTTTTTTTTTTTTTGACAGTGTCACCATCTTTGCAACCCATTAAAACTGGGTGCACCATGTGGTACCACACTTATCTTCTTGAACGAACGCAGCAGATCTACACATATCTGTACGTGTATGTGAGGTATGCCGTTTCTCTAATTGCTTCATTATTGTCGTTATGATAGTGCGTCGAATAACTGAAAGCAGCCGTTTATAATATACAAGCTGCTTAGTTGAGCGGACAGACATTTGGGAATGGCATTACATTTATGTATGAAATATAGGATAAGCGTAACATGTTTTTCTCGGAAATCAGACTCGAGAATAATTTATTTTGTTTACACTCCCAGCAAAAAGACGAAGAACGCAGCCACCTGTGTTTTTTTTTTTTTTTTTAGTTGAAACAAATTTGTGGGTTTTACGTGGCAAAACCACGATATGAGTATGAGGCACCCGGTTTAGATGTCCCCACCTGGGGCATTTTAACGTGCGCCTAAATAGAAGTACACGAGTGTTTTCCATTTGTTCCCATCGAATTCTGCGACGGATTGAACCCGCGAGCTCCAGTTTAGCAGCGCAACGCCGTATATCCACTATACCGGGTGTTCGAAATTAAGGTTTAGGGGATTTTTAAAAATCTCCTGTGGCAGTTAGCACAATTCTCATTGATGAGCTGGGTTATTCGAAGAGGCGGACATTAGTAGCACGAGAATCGAAACACCTATTCAACTTATTAACAAAATTGATTAATGAACTTCTTAGTTAATGACTTTGCGACACATATTGCAATTTACGAATTGTAGCCGGTGAGGTTGCAAAACGCATCCAGTTGAAATGAATTTCCAGAATGACACCGACCGCGATAAATGACCCCGTACCCATTACTCCGCATTCTGTTACGCGAGTAAGGCGGAAACTTGAATAGACAGACAGACAATGAACTTTATTAAAGGTCCGGAGGAGCACCGCCACCGTTCAGGGCGGCAGCGCAGCGGGCCACTCCCACGTGGGGACGGGGAGGCCGAGCCTCACCGCCGCGTCGTGGGCCCTCTGAACTTAAATAGAAAATATGTTTTTTTTTTTAATAACAATGCTTCCCGTAAATCCGAGTACCCGCCGCGGGGGCTCAGTTAGCTAAGGCGTTGCGCTGCTGAGGACGAGTTCGCGGAATCGAATCCCGGCCGCGGCGGCCGCATTTCGATGGAGGCGAAATGCAAGAAGCCCGTGTGCTTGCGTTGTAGTGGACGTTAATGAACCCCAGGCGGTCAAAATTAATCCGGAGCCCTGCACTACGGCGTGCCTTATAATCAGAACTGGTTTTGGCGCGTAAAAAACCCCAAAAGAAGAAAGAAATCTGAGTACAAGGTGCCGGATGGGGCAGATATGCTTTACTTGTTTGAAGCGGCAAGCAGGAAGGTTACATATGTTTCTCCGTTTGCGTTCCGCAAGACCTACTGATGGAAAACTATATGCGGAACAATACACACGAGAGATACATGCTGCTTGAAGAACGAGAAAAATATTTGTTCTCCAAAGGGAACCGTACAATAACATAGTAGAATGAAAGCCGACACTGCGGCCGCAATGCACGGGCAATCACCGAGCGGCATTAAAAAATAAAATGAAGAGAAAGAAAGGCATTTGTTCTTAAGACATATATACATGTCATATTCGATTATGAACACCATTTGAGAGGTCTGAACGTAAATACCAGCGCGCGAAGTAGTGCGATTGACCCTGCCGAGCAGTATCGCCAGCAGTTTCCAACGGCGCGACCTTGATGCGGCCCAATCCAGTTCGATCGCAGCGCCGCCACAGTATTTTTCCACGTCGGGCGCCTCACTGCAAAGCATGCGCCGCCCCAGCCGCTCGTCCCACTCGACCATATTCTAGTACACTCTAGTCGCAACAAATGGTAGTTTCGTTTTAACTTGCTGCGTGCGTCGGCCGCCTGTCTTCTGAACCGCAAGGTCGTCGGCCATGATCGCGTCGATAACGGTCACGGTTTCGTCAGCAGCGGTTGCGGCAAGCAGTAGTTGCGCTTTGACTCAGTGCAAAAATGTCAAAGATTAAGAGCACCGGCTACATCGCGATGGACGGATGATTTGTTGGCAACCAGCTACCTAGCTGTAACCAGATCTGCGCGCGGTAGTGAAAAGCGTGTCTGTAGATGAAGACGCGCGCCGCGGCCGCGCTGCAAAGGATGTTGCGAGGCCTGCGCGGCTGCCAGCCCCTTAATTAGTCATGAGATGACAAGAATTTCAGCTTCCTCACTGCTTTTGTGCAGCATAGAAACAAGATTTGCTGATTCATTCAGTAAATAAAGGCGTGTTGAAGTAGTAAGCATTCATTTATTGTTTTCTTGATACTCTGGATAATTCAACATTAGTTTAATTAGGACATTTTAATTCGGTTAATTTTTTTTTTGGGGGGGGGGGGGTTCCTTGGCGCTTCATGGAGCTTTGCAAGGTTCCCCGGAATGAACATGCTTGAGAACCCCTGTCCTAGACGTATAAAGAAGCTCATCACCAAGTTTGGTTGCACCAAGTTTGGTTGCAAGGCGCGCGGCCAACGCACGCAGAGTCAAACCGAAACTACCGTTTGCTGCAACTGCGGACGAAACCGCTGTCGATATCGACGCGATCATGCATGGCGACTACCGAGTTATGAAGGCACGCGGCCGACGTGCGTACCGAGTCAAAACGAAACTACTGTTTGCCACAACCACAGCGGACGAAATCGCGGCCGCTACAAAGACGATCATGGATGGTGACAACGCAGTCATGAAGGCCAACGCGGTGCTATGTGCGGCGTTAAACGCAAGCTAGGCACGAATAGCACAAATAGGAACATATAGGCACGAAGTTTTTCGGCGTTGTTGTCATTCCAGTACGATTTTTAGTGATGACTACAGCGATCCGAACTCCGTCGCTTCGGTTCGGTGGATGCTAACGTTGTTTTGGCGCGGTTCATTCATGTTTCGGAGGGTGGCGTGGCTTAGAGCTATGGGCGCGGACCATTCGTGTTCGGAGGGGTGGAAGGGCAACGGGACAAGAGGCGCGCGAAGCTGGCGATGCGGAGAAGGATGGAAAACAACGCGCGGCGGCGTGGAATGGCTCCAATTTCTTTTCTTTTCTTTTTTTTCTTTTCAAGGAGTTCTTATTCCATTCCCTGACGGGCACGGACACTGAGTGAAAACGAAACTACTTTTTGCCGCAACCGCTGCGGATGAAACCGCGGCCGCTATCAACGCGATCACGGATGGCGACTACGCAATTTTGAAGGCACGCAGCCAACGCGGTGCTATGCACGCCGGCAAACGCAAGAATAAAAGCTTTAAAGGCTCAAATAGGCACGAAGCGTTCTGGCGTTGCTGTCATTCCCGTACGATTTCCACTGATAGCTATGGCGATGCGAACTCCGTCGCTTCATTTCGGTGGTCGCTAACGCCGTTATGGTAGAGTACACTCTATTTATGGCTCGTTTGCATCGCACGTTTGCGCCGCTCCACACTCGCCGAGCACCGAGAGTTGTCCGAATTAACCGATGTGCGTCCAAATACGTCCGAATTAACGAGAGTTTCATTGCTTTAAATAATGCAAACGCCTGCCGGGACCAAAGGACGTGTCCGAATTAACAAGGTCGAATTAACGAGCTTTTACTGTACATTATTTCAGTAACTGGAGTGGTCTGTCCTCAAGAACCCCTTTGGAAGCAACCACTTCCCAATTATGATAAGTTTAACAAAACAAGATGAATGCTCCCCACACGTTCCCCGTTGGAAGGTTGACTCAGCTAATTGGGAACTTTTCCGAGAACTAACATATTTAAGCAAAGATGATATTGCCTCTTTTAAAATAGACGACGCTGTGGCATATTTAACAGGTTTTATTATTGACGCTGCAAAGAAATGTATTAAACAAACTAACGGATTGGCTAATAAGCGTCGTATCCCATGGTAGAACGACGAGTGTCGGAAAGCATGCAAAAATCAGAACAAAGCTTGGGGATTGCTCCGCAATTCTCCAACAGCCGAAAACCTTATTAATTTCAAACAGGTCAAATCACAAGGCAGGAGAACACATCGACGTGCGAAGAGAGAGAGCTGGGAGAGATACCTTTCTGGTATAAATTCTTACACAGACGAGGCGAAAGTATGGCATAGAGTGAATAAATTAAAAGGCCGTGAGACGAACCCGCTGCCCTTAGTGAGTACCCAAGGAGATGGCCTGGAAGATCAGGCAGATTGTCTGGGCAAACACTTCGAATATATCTCCAGTACATCTCATTACACACAAACATTCTCGAGATTCAAAGAACGAGAAGAGCGGCAGCCCCTTAACCGCAAAGGTTCTTTGAGCGAGGCTTACAATTGTTCATTTATCCTTAGCTGAACTTAAGGCATCTCTAGCTTGTCGCAACAACTCAGCGCCAGGTGGCGATCATATCATTTACGAAATTATTTCGATTAGGCAACTACACTTTGAAACACTGAAAACACTCTTGTCTCTTTTTAATGCCATGTGGGCGGCTGGCTGTATTCCGTCCTCATGGAAAGAAGCCATAGTCATCCCGATACTTAAACAAGGCAAAGACCTGTCCTTAGCCAGCAGCTACAGGCCAATAGCTCTAACAAGCTGCCTGTGCAAGCTGTATGAAAAATGATAAACCGGTGCCTAATATGCTTCCTAGAAAATAACAAAATACTGGACACCTTCCAGTGTGTTTTTCGAGAAGGTATGAGGCATATATTAGAAATGCTTTCATACATAAACAGTTCTGTCTGTCTGTATTTCTAGACCTAGAGAAAGCTTACGACACCACATGGCGCTTTGGAATGCTCCGAGATCTTTCGGCGATGGGTTTTCGTGGCAATATGCTAAACACAATCGAAAGTTACCTCACTAATCGCACATTTCACGTAAGGGTGGGCAGAGCTTTGTCTAGGTCATTCACACAAGAAACTGGTGTGCCGCAGGGGGGTGTGCTTAGTTGCACGCTATTTATTGTAAAAATGAATTTCGTGTACACAGTCATTCCACACACAATGTTTTGTTCCGTTTATGTCGACGATGTGCAAATAGCCTTCAAGTCATGCAATATTGCCATCTGCGAACGACAAGTGCAGCTTGTAATAAACAAATTGTCCAAATGGGCACATGAAAATGGTTTTAAAGTAAATGCCCAGAAGAGCACTTGCGTACTCTTTACTAACAAGAGAGGCGTAATGCCAGTCCCAAGTATTGGAATTGAAGGAGATGCGCTCTCTATGAGCAGCGAGCACAAGTTTTTAGGAATGATTTTAGATTTTAAACTTACATTTATTCCTCATCTTAAGTATCTGAGGGCAAAATGCCTGAAGACAATGAACCTTTTAAAGCTTCTGTCGCGTACGACTTGGGGTAGTGATCGAAAGTGTGTGCTTAACTTGTATAAAAGTCTTATCCTCTCACGCCTTGATTACGGGTCTATAATTTATCATTCTGCAACGCCAAGTGCATTAAACATCCTAGAACCCGTCCACCATCTGGGTATCTGCCTCGCGACCGGTGCTTTCTGAACAAGTCCGATCCAAAGCCTCTATGTAGAGTCTAACCAGTGGTCACTCCATCTGCAGCGTTCTTATAGCAGTTTTACATATTTTCTGAGAGTACAAGCAAACAATGAACATCCTTCTTATTCAACCATAAATGACATGACCGCTGCCACACTCTTCCATAATCGACCTGCAGCGAGAAAGCCATTCTCTTTGTGTGTGAGGAACCTCAGTGAGGAAATGTGTGCGTAAGAAACCTTTCTTGCGTAAGAAACTGCGAAGCCATTGGCAACGCCTGTGGGATGCGGAAACAAATAATAAGCTTCACTTGATTAAGCCACAGTTAGGTTTCTGGCCCTCCGCAACGAGAACACGGCGAACTGATGTCCTATTTTGTCGGCTCAGAATAGGACATACATATGGCACCCACAGTTTTTTGCTGACTGGCGATGAACCAGCAACCTGTGATAGATGTGGTGAGAGGCTGACCGTCCTCCATGACCTCCTGGAGTGTCGGCAAGCCGAAGTGGGGAGAAGGAAACATTTCCCTGTAGCATACCACTATGTATCATATCCCTCTTCATCCTATGATGTTTATTGGTGAAGAACTGCTGTTTAACACCAAAGCAGTCCTCGGTTTCTTAAACGATGTGGTCCTGCATGTTATAAGCCCAATAAATTCGTAACGCATCCTCTCTCCAGAGGATGCCGCTGTTATAGTTTTGTATAAGCACATGCCTCCAGGCCCTTGGGTTTCAAGGGCTCTGTTTAGGTAGTAGTGTTTTTTGACAATTTTTATATCTGACATATCTTGTATATCATATCATTCTTTAGCAATGCATCTTTTATGTTCATAGTACATGTCACTAGTCATTGCCATTATCTTATTACATGTAGATTTTACGCACTTTACAGCGAATATTTTAGGCCCCTTTACAGCCACGTCAAATCTACTTCTCTGAACTCATCACTTCACTGCGAACTAACACTGTCATGGCACTCTGTGGCCATACGTGGCCCTTGCGCCACTAAACTCCAACAATCATCAAGAGTACAGCAGACCGCAAAGTAAAAACTAAAAAAGAAAGGCATAATTCTGCTGCGGCGCCCTTGTTTGCAAGCGCGGACAAGGACTGCTCTAAAGCTAAAAAAGACCGAAGACCACTTAAAGCAATTCCCGCAGATAGGATTGGAGCCACTTCGATTATTTATTTTTGGTCTTAAAATAAAATAGCATTTTCTGCAATCTTTGAGCTCAGTTTGCACTTTTTGGCCGAAGAAAACTTTTAGGAAAACTATCATTTCCATACTGCTTCGCCAAAACCTGCTTTCAAAGTAGTTTCTGGGCTGAAGTAGTTTCTGGGCCTAAAGGAGCCTGGAACCACTTTTTATCGAAGTCGAGAAATGCATTTGAAGGTAAAATAGACTATTTCAGAAATACTTTGCTGCAAAAAGTACTTCAATGCATTTAGAAGAAGCGGAGTTACTGGCAATCAAAGGTTGCATATTATCCCGTTCGCTGTGCTCCCATTGCTTCTTCAATGCTCTGCACTGCGAAGGCTACAGCAGAGCGGGGCGTGCTTACAACGCTCTGCCTGCTGAATGTCATTGTGGCGCGCAGTTCAAATTTGATTTGGGATATTTACATAGACACCACTACTTCCAATTTTGGCGCCTACGACGCACCAAACATAGCCAAACACGGTTGTCCTCAGCGAGCCGCAGTGCGCTCAGCCAGTGGACTCATCGTGGCACCCCATAGCAGCTGCGGTATCTGCGCTAGAGCACTGCACGGGCCGATTTTTTCAGCCCAGGCCCGGCCCGTACCCAATTTTACATCGGGCTGCCCGCCCGAGCCCGACCAAAAGTTTTATGGCGAGACCCGGAAATAATCTACGTTACCCGCCCAGCCCGCCACCCCTTCACCTTAGGCCCGAGCCCGGCTCGAAACCGGCCCGAACCCCGCCCGAGAAGGAAAAAGAAAAAAGTGGCATTAAAAAAATTAAATAAAGATGAGAATGAAAGCAATTTATTCTTAAGGCATAAATACATGTCATATGCAATTATGAACTCCATTTAAGCGGTCTGAACGCAAATACCAGTGCCGGAAGTAGTACGAATGACCCTGCCGAGCAGTATCGCCAGCAGTTTCCAACGGTGCGATCTTGATGCGGCCCAATCCACTTCTATCGCCATGCTGCCACAGTATTTTTCCACGTCGGGCACCTCACTGCAAAGCATGCGCCGCCCCAGCCGCTCGTCCCACTCAACCGTATTCTAGTAAACTCTAGCCGAAGCGCAGCCACGACAGGTCATGAGCGCAGCGCATGGCTGGAGTAAATGGAGAAAGAAAGCTTCTCATTTCCATGGTGCCGCATAATGCGCTGCTGTAAGGTGGCCGGTTAAAAACATGCGTGCAATCATGGACGGACGCAGTGCAATATTTCAGCCGCGTGACGAATTATCTCATCTTGCCAGTCATCGTTTTACCAATTCGCCGTTGAAAAATCAGCAAGTCGTGAACGCGTTTACACCGCGCTGAAAGCATTAATTAGATTGATTTAGGTAAGGAATACAATGGCATGCTTTGGTTTGAGGCGACTTCGGTCTTTCTGGACTTTTACATTCTGTTGAAACAGCTCAAAATATGACGGAAGAAGAAAAGGGAAGTACACAGGAGTAGCACTGCTAGCTTCCAGCTGCACCGGGGAAACAGGTTTTTCAGAGGCGAGACGCGCGAGGCTAACTCGCTGCACGTTACATGCACACCACCAGAAAGTCCAAGCCCGGCCCGGGCCCACGTCGAAATACCAGAGCCCGACCCGGGCCCGGGTCAAAAAGCTCATGCCATGCCCGAGCCTAGCCCAAGCCCGGGAAAAAACTGCCCTACCCGGGCTTTCGGGTAAGCCTGAGCTCGTGCAGTGCTCTAATCTACGCTACGTAACAGACCGTAGCTACGTCTAACTGTTGTGCGTATGCACAGTGTTTACTTTGTGCTCAACAGCACTTGAGCGCGCGCTCGCGATTATATGCTCCAGTCTAGGCATGCTACATGGTGCGGACCGGCTTTGTCTTGCACCAGCTTGACCGACAGTTAGTAGCCACATCCAACTTGCACATTTTGAAGCGCTTTCAACAGCTCAATACAAAGCGAAGTCTGCCAAGGTGTCTAACTATAGGAACGGCCAGGAGTGAGCGTGCGGCGGCGAGCGTGCATGCAGTCTGAATTTTAAGTTTCGCTTAGTTCGAGGCTTGTTGAGTGTTCAAAACTAGTCGAAATTGGCAAGACCCGATGGCTACGACATCGATAAGCAGGGTGGCCAAAGTTTAATTCCTACGCGGCCGGCCGCAGCTGTGTGTGCACAGACGATAGTCGGCTTCTTCTAGAAGTACGTAATTTTTATTAACATTTGAAAGCACATTTTCGCATACTTCAGCCTGTTTATTAAACAGCATCAATTAATATACAGTAGAATCTCGCGGGGTCGCGTGAAATATTCGAGTCACCCAAAATTCGTATCATGAAAACATACACAAAATCAAGAAAAAATGAATTTATTTTTAGCAGAAAAAGTTCCTAATAGTGGAACCTGTTGATACGATCCTCACTGCTCTGTTTTCCCGGCTGCTACGTTGTGTTTTTGCGGTCCCGACCTAAATCCTACATTGACTTTCATGTATTAAGTTCCCCTTGATACGTCGCCAGTCTGTAATTTTCCTGCATCTTACGTTGCGTTTGAATGTGATGGTCACATAAATTTAGTGGTGCAGCCAGCTTGCACGCTGCAACAAGTGACCGGTGTGTTGCCGATACGGTGCGGCCGCGCGGCCGCTGTATCACGTGGCCGTATCATGAAAGCGATCTGCGACGTGTGCAAAGTGCACGCCCGTACGGGCCTCATCTTCGAATCGATCTGCGATGTTGACAAAGTGCACCTAGTGCATGCGCTGTGCTTTTGACGTTTACCTAGCCCGCTATCTTGTACGCGTTCGAAAAGCCGACGTCCGGTTTTGTCTCGCATGATTGCCCAGGCCACGCCGATATTGCGGCCTAGGCCAATCGCGTGAGGCGAAACCGAACGTCGGCTTTTCGAACACGTACAAGATAGCAGAGCAGCCCTAGTTCGCGTTGAAGCGAGAGACAGCCGCTGGTGCCGCGGTGGTCATCGAGCGAGATGGGTTGGTATTTACTTGTGCGCGTGTGACGGCGAGCTTGTCAATTTATTTACTAAGCGAATGTTTACAAGTTTCAAGGGTTGATAAAACCACTATTCTTACTTTGTACAGCTGTCTACTAATGTGCTATCACAATCGTTGCTTCATCTTTGGGCAAAACTGTGACTGTTTTTTCTTGCTGTTTCCTGAAAAACATATCAACAGGGTTCTACTATCCATGTGCGTTTTCTTGCCCAAATTGTCAACGATCACCTTCTGGAAGGCATAAAAGTGCGCGCACATGATCTCACGAATGTTTTCGCACGCCATTGAACGCCTCTGCACATCAAGTGCAGGAAGTGTTTTGGCCGTCGTGGTTGCTGCCACGGTCATCGTTGCTGCAGCGGTCCTCGTCTTCATTCTCGCTGGTCAAAGCATCAGTTAGGCTGTGATGTGGATCGGTTCGCTCGACGTGGGGACCAATGAGAGATTGCGCAGCTGCGTGACATAGCCGGTTGCTTGGCGACTATGGATCCCACCCAGATCCCGCTGTGCCAGCTTGTCTGTGTCAGTTGCTCCGCTGGCTCGGCTGCCGCCGCCGCTGTGGCTCATGCGTTCGTATGATCCGCAGCGGCTCGGCAATGCGTTCATAACAGCCGATGTTTTTCGTATTAAGAGCAATGTATTTCGGGCGGGGAATGTTATGAATTCGTATCACACCGAAATTCGTACCAGCCGTGATCGTATCACCGTGGTTTTACTGTACACAGTAACAGTAGGATGAAACCGACTGATGCAAACACTATTCTTGATTGACGTCCGCTATTTACCAATAGCAGTCGTGTATGGGAATCTGCTGTACTACAGTCGAATCTCGATAATTCGAACTCGAAGGGGCCCGAAAATTTGGTCGAATTAAAGGAAGAACATATTTTTTGAAGTATTCGAGCACTATAGCATGATGCACGAACGGTGCGAGTCATGAAATATCGCGACGCGCAAGCGCATAAAGAGCACAACTGCCCGTGCCGGCCAATGCTCGGTTCCCGATAACGGCAGAAAACGAAACTTCAGGGAGTGGAGGATCTGCTTGCAAGGTTCACGCGCCGCGCACAACTGCAAAATTTGGTTCAGATGTTCACAGCAGCGTATGCTATCCGAGGATTGTGTTTTTTCACCAAGCCGGAGAGGTGGTTCAGGACCCCTTTAATTTACGCACGCACATGCACTGTATCAGGTCACAGTACAAGCACCGAGACGGCTAATAAGTTTGCCGGCAGGCCTTCAGAGTTTCAGATACACCCTCGCCCTTATGTTGGCTTTAAACATCCTCTCGACTTTATTAGAGTTTTTCATCTTACTGCCTTCCTTTTTTTCCTAGCTTTCCCAATACATGAATGGTTTTTCTCTGCTTCTCAGTACACGGCATGTATATAATTGAGGAATGCATACCAGGCCCTGTTAACAGTCTCATATGTGAGACACGCATGGCAGGCAAAACGAGTGTAAATTGCCACAGCAACGTCAGAAACTGCTCTGAATGGCTGCCAGTATGCTTATTGGGCGTCTCAGTGCTTGTACTGTGACCGGAGATGGCGCATGCATGCCTGTATAATTATGGAATGCGTACTATGTCTCGTGACAGTGGCCCCTTTCCATTCTTGGTAGGCTTCATTGCAATAATTTGTGTATGCTTTACCTCATAACACGGCTGTATTGGGGCAAGGCTGACCAGTCAAGTTCAAATTATTTGGCAAAGGCCAATTTTGAGATTGAAATAACAGAAGTTTTGGCCCATAGAAATGTATGGGCGCCAGCTGGGGCCTTATGTTAAGATCAAAATGTTGGAAAAAAAATTAACTGGAGTCAAATTAGTAGAAGTCTATTACATTAGTTATATTTGGGCTGTATAAAACACAAACTATTTACCTCTGAACATTTTTTTTTTTAAAGAAAACATAGTTCAGTTTGTGGTTATTTTTGTGTTTGATTTTTCACAAATGTATCTTTTTTGTTATAACTATTTTTCCCAGAGCTTTGGAATTTTGCAGAAGGAAGAAAAATGTTATGCTGCATAAGTGTAACTATAACTATGTAGATAAGGAAAAAAAAATGTTGGGCGCAATTTTTTTTCTCTCTTTTTACATAGTGCAACTGCCACTATGACATTCTTTTTATTTGTTTACTCAAATCCCATTAGTTTGTGGATATTCATTCTAGTTCCAAAGTTGTATGAGGCACAAACTGACATATTCACAAAATTTAGTACACATACGCCCAGCAGTGTTTTAAAAAAAAAACGTGTAAAAGTTGTCTAAAATCACCTGAGAAAAATGCAAATATAAAATGGTGTCAAACTGCCTGATTTATCAAAACATAACATGGTTAGTCTTTTTTGTAATGAACATTACTGTAGTCTTTCTGTGGTTTTTTACCCGCATCAAGTCCATCAATTGCGTGCACATGGAAACATGCAAATGTCCAGGCACTTTAGCTCACTTGCACTGTAGTGGTTGCCATAAAATTTCATGTCAGTCTTTGCATTCTCTCCATCATAACATCAAGAGGAGTGTACAAGAGCTACAGAGACCTCCCTAATGACTGTAAGATGCGCAACATACAAATATAGAAATGCAAAACCAAAACCAAAAACTTCTGCCAAACGCAAGTTGTCTATGTGATGAAAATTTAGTATGAAATCGAGACTTGACGACTGGGCATTCCCACTTTCCGGTCGACATGACTACTAAAATTATTTAAATAGGTGTTTTAGAAGTCAGGTATAGCCAAGTGTTGTACATTTTTTTAAGTGTAAAGACGTTTATTGCACAGAGGCGTTAGGGCCAACCGTTGGATCAGTTCAAGGAACCGCGAGCGCGAGCGGTGTAGTCCGAGCGATGCGCTGGAGAGACTGACCCACTAGACAGCGCTGATAAGGATGCCCCACTGCATCGTCCCTCTTCTTCACTGCAATTACCCCGGGGGACGAAAAAGGGAGCCGTCCGGCGACCTAACAGTTCGTCATTATTAGTGGATCATAGTACGGTTTGAGGCGCTCGATGTTGACAATGTCGCGTCCACGACGGCGCATGTCCGAAGATGGTTCAACAGGCTCAATCACATAGTTGACGGGTGATGCATGCTCGACGATGCGGTAGGGACCTTCATACTTGGGCATTAACTTAGAAGACAGATCAGGTGCAGCAGAAGGAACTGAGAGCCACACAAGCGCTCTAGGAAGAAAGGTGGGCGCAGAGGTGGTGTCACCGCGAGTGTTCTTCTGACGCTCTTGGTCAGTGGAGGTAAAGGCACGGGCGAGGTCGCGGCACTCTTCGGCATGTCTCACCGTATCAGAAATGGGCGCACATTCAGATGCGTCGGGCCGGTATGGTAGCATTGTGTCGATGGTGTGCGATGGGTGCCGGCCGTACAATAAGAAATATGGCAAAAACCCAGTAGTGCTCTGCGTAGCGATATTGTACGCGTAGGTGATGAAGGGTAGAATGGCGTCCCAGTTAGTGTGGTTGGAGGAGAGGTACATTGAGAGCATGTCACCGAGCGTACGGTTGAATCGTTCCGTGAGTCCATTCGTTTGAGGATGGTAAGCCGTTGTTGTGCGATGAACGACGTGGCACTCTTTGAGAACCGCTTCGACTACTTCGGAGAGGAAGACCCGTTCGCGGTCACTGAGCAGCTCCTGGGGTGGCCCATGACGTAGGATGAATCGACGAAGCAGGAAGGAGGCAACGTCACGCGCTGTAGCTGCTGGAAGCGCCGCAGTTTCAGCGTATCGCGTAAGATGGTCGACTGCCACAATGGCCCAGCAGTTTCCAGCCGAAGTCATGGGAAGGGGCCCGTAGAAATCTATACCGACCCGCCCAAAGGGCCGGGTGGGGCAAGGTAAAGGTTGCAGCCCAGCTGGTGAGAGGCGGGGTGAAGATTTTCGGCGCTGGCAATCGGGACAAGACCGTATCAACTTTTGAACGTAGCTGTACATCCCTCGCCAGTAGGTACCGCTGTTGAAGGCGCTGGTAAGTCTTGAAAACGCCAGCATGGGCACACTGTGGATTGGCGTGGAAAGCTGCGCATATTTCGGAACGCAGGCTGCGAGGCACTACTAACAACCACTGGCGACCGTAGGAGCTGTAATTGCGCTGGTGAAGCAGGTCGTCGCGAATGGTGAAATGGTGAGCTTGACGGCGCAACGCGCGGGTTGTAGACCTGGTCGATGGATCACAGAGCCAGCCTATAAGTGACGCAATCCAGGGGTCCTTGCGCTGCTTGGAAGCGATGGTGCGAAGGTCGATGGAAGACACAGTCAACCGAGATATATTGTTGTCAGCCAAGGGAGAGCGCGAGAGGGCATCGGCGTCCGAGTGGTGTCGTCCGCTGCGGTAGAGTACGCGGATGTCGTAGTCTTGCAGGCGAAGTGCCCAATGTGCAAGACGGCCGGCTGGATCTTTCAACGACGCCAGCCAACATAGTGCGTGGTGATCCGTGATGACATCAAATGGGCGGCCATACAAATATGGCCGGAACTTACTAAGAGCCCAGATGATCGCGAGACATTCTTTTTCAGTCATGGTGTAATTATTCTCGGCTTTAGTAAGCGTTCGGCTGGCATAAGCAACGAAACACTCAGGGAACCCTTGCTTGCGTTGCGCGAGGACAGCGCCAAGGCCAACACCGCTGGCATCTGTGTGGACCTCTGTAGAGGCCATCGGGTCGTAGCGGCGCAAAATTGGGGGGGAAGTCAGCAAACGACGAAGACTCATGAACGCCTCGTCGCACTCTGATGACCACAAGGTGAGGAGCCCGTTGCTCCCAAGGAGCTTCGTCAGGGGCGATACGATGGCGGCGAAATTCCGAATGAAGCGTCGGAAGTAGGAGCACAGACCGATGAAACTGCGCAATTCTTTGATGGACGTTGGCTTGGGAAACTCGGCAACGGCGCGAAGTTTGTCGGGGTCGGGCAGAATTCTGTCCTTGGATACCACATAGCCAAGTATCGTGAGTTGCTGCGCAGCAAATCGGCACTTCTTTATGTTTAATTGTAGGCCGGCGTTCGATAAACAAGTCAAAACGCGCCGAAGGCGTTCGAGGTGCGTGGTGAAGTCAGGCGCGAAAACGACAATGTCGTCAAGATAACACAAACATGTGTGCCACTTTAGGCCTCACAGAACTGTGTCCATCATGCGCTCGAATGTCGCGGGCGCATTACAGTCCAAAAGGCATGACATTGAACTCGTACAAGCCGCCGGGCGTGATAAAGGCTGTTTTCGGCCGATCGACTTCTTCCATAGGCACTTGCCAATATCCGGAGCGCAAATCCAGAGATGAAAAGAACTCGGCTCTTTGCAGGCAGTCAATTGCGTCGTCTATGCGTGGCAGAGGATAGACGTCCTTGCGAGTGATCTTGTTAAGCCGGCGATAATTGACGCAAAACCTGACGGAGCCGTCCTTCTTTGCAACAAGGACGACAGGCGAAGCCCATGGACTTTTATAGGGTCGAATTACTTCGCGCCGAAGCATGTCGTCGACTTGCTCGTTAATCACATGACGTTCGCTGGCAGAAACGCGATACGGGCGTTGTCGCAATGGTGGGTGAGAGCCAGTGTCGATGTGATGCGTGATAGTTGAAGTCCGACCCAGGGAAGCTTGCCCCACGTCGAAAGACGAGCGAAATTCTTCGAAGAGGGACATCAGCTGGGAACGCTTGGCTGTTGTAGGGTTCCAGCGATGGTGGAACCAAATACATCTCTGGGCAATGCATCTGATGTAGAAACGGCACTGATCGTACGGTAGGTTGCGCAATTTGGGTAGTCGGGCATGTCGATAACTTGCACGTCGTCGATGGCTTCCACGGTACCAACACATTCTCCTCAGAGAAGCATGACAGTATATGGGCACGGGTTGCAAACGAAAATTGCGCTAGTGCCCTTGGTGATGTCCACGGTCGCAAAAGGTAGCAACAGGCCCTTCCTTGCGAGGAAACGGCCAGATGGCGAAAGTAATGCAATGGCGGCCGAGAGGCCACTGCAGTGCATAGACACGATCATTGAGGCGTTGGGAGCAACCTGAGTGTCAGCTTCGACGATCAGTTTCCTGGAAAGCGACGGAGCGTCAGTGGGCGGGAAATCTAGCAGCGGCGATAGTTCTATTTCGGCCCGTGCGCAATCGATAACGGCATTGTGGCGCGAGAGAAAATCCCAGCCGAGGATGACATCGTGAGAGCAGGAGGAAATGATGAAGAATTCTATGGAGTATACAACGTCCTGAATTTCTACACAAGCAGTGCAACACGCCAAGGGTTGAATATGCTGAGCACTGGCTGTGCGAAGGGATAGTCCGGACAGGGGCATCATGGCTTTCCGAAGTAAGCGGCAAAGTGTAGCGACCATAACACATACGGCTGCTCCTGTGTCCACGAGTGCAGACGCGCGGACACCGTCGACAAACACGTCTATCACATTGGATGGGCTGCAATGAGGACTTGTGCACTTCGACGTTGCCGCAGCCCTTGCCTCTTGGACTGTGACTGTTAGTTTTCCTCATCCCAAGGGGCTCCATGAGGCCGCATCGGCGATAACGAGCGCCGGCGTGGAGATGAGGAACGGCGAGTAGTTCGGCGGCGGGCGGTATGTCGGTGACACACCGGATGGTGGGTCGTAATATGGACGGGGCGCACGGTTCGTCATGGAGGCTTCGACGCTCGGCGGCTGCACACGATTACAGAAACGGGCCACGTGACCAGGCGTAGCCGCAGGCAAAGCATATAGGCCGGTTGTCAGAGGTACGCCACCGGTTCGCTGTAGGTGGTCCCGTCCACGTCGGAGCACGCCCTGGATGGAGCGGCTGGTGATAGGACTGTATAACGGGCTGCACCGGTGGCCGAGCCACGACGTCGGCATAAGTGAGGGGCACGTGAGCAGAGAGTGGGTGGGGCCTCGCGACGACTTCAGCGTAGCTGAGTGGTGCTGGTGCCGGGGCTAGTTGGGGTGGTGCCACGACCTCGGTATAGCGCGGTGGCACAGGCGCAGGAACATGGTGGTGTTGGTCGGGCAAGACCTCGGCGATTTCTTGCTCTATGGCGCGGCGGAGCGGAGGCCCGACAGTCGAAGCGGACTGTGGCACATGCGGTGGCTGAGCAAATGGTACCAAGGAGAGTTGGCGGGTGACTTCCTCCTGAATGAATGCCTTCATTTCCGCAAGCAGTGCAGTCTGGTCGAAGGTGGTAGCCAGACCAGCAATGGTTCGTCGCGTGATGAAGACCGACGAGTCAACGAGCGCTGCCTGCGTAGCTCCTCGTAACTTTGGCATAACGTAACGATCTCCGTGACGGATTGCGGATTCTTAGCGAGCAGCATGTTGAAAGCGGCGTCCTCAATTCCTTTCATAACGTTTCTGATTCTATCCGATTCCAACATCGTCGCGTCCACGCGCTTACACAAGTCCAGGATATCCTCGATGTAGCTAGTGAAAGACTCTCCGGGCTGTTGGGCTCGTTCGCGCAAGCGGGCTTCTGCTCGCACCTTGCGCGCAGCAGGACGACCAAACACGGCTACTAAGGAGGTCCTGAACGCGGACCATGTCGGAACTTCCGTCTCGTGGTTGTTGTACCAGAGGCTTGCCACGCCAGCGAGGTAAAAGAGCACGTTGCCAAGTTTCGCGGCATCGTCCCATTTATTGATGACACTTACTCGCTCGTACGTGGATAGCCAGTCCTCCACGTCGGTGTCGTCGGTGCCACTGAAAACAGGAGGATCCTTGTGGCGAGGTAGACCAGAGCACACGACCGAGGGTGAAGGAGGCGCTTGCTGGGACGTCGGCTGAGATGCGTCCCGAGACATGGTTGAAGAGAGAGGGTACGGGATCGAAGCTCCAGGATGCGTTCGAGCGTAGCACTCTCCACCACTTGTAAAGGTGTTTATTGCACAGAGGCGTTAGGGCCAACCGTTGGATCAGTTCAAGGAACCGCGAGCGCGAGCGGCGTAGTCCGAGCGATGCACTGGAGAGACTGACCCACTAGACAGCGCTGATAAGGATGCCCTACTGCATCGTCCCTCTTCTTCACTACATACGCAAAAGTAATGCGCTGTCAAAGGAACGCAAAATCAGAAAAATCAATAGCATTTTAGAGCAAATTGTCATGCAGTCAAGTGCAATTTATATACCAAAAGATATTCTGTTGATGTTCCAAATCTGGAATATGTGTTTGTGTGCCTTCACTAATTGCCCTGTGCTGGACTGTTGCAGGCCAATGAAGGTTTGAAACCAGCAGTTCAAGCCTTGCAAGACAAAGTAAAAGATTTGACTCCACCAGCAGCAGAACCGGAATCATCAGATTCTCCTCTGCTAAGTGTACCTGTACCAACACCTATGTGACAAAGGCTACATCAGAAATATAGTGTGTTGGTTGGTGAGTAACACAACTTGTCATGCACTGTTTATCTCTCCTAACAGCTACAAGCACTTAAAAAGGAAACGAAAATTCGTTTGCTCCGCAATCTTCACCCTGCGTTGTAGGGATTCCTTTAATTTCCACATTATTCATTCTCGAATACTGCTCTAGATCAGCCACTCTTTTTTCTAGTGCTTCATTACGTGACAGGAGCGCCCTGTTTGAGGTTACTAGTTCTTCCTGTTTTAGTTTCATCGTGTTGAGTTCTTTGCTCATGAACTCAACACTTTCGCAAAGCGAAACATGCTCACCATGCCTCAAGAGATGCAATTTTTTTCGCCAATTCCGCTGTAATAGGCATATCGGAATATACACACTACAAACAGTAAAACAAGACGTTTGGGCAGCAGTTGCGGCAGAATAAACCTTAAATAGTGTACAGAAGTAATCAACCAACCTGGTGACAAGAAGAAATTGTCTTAGAAGGGGGATATGCCACCGCAACTGCTGCTGCCAAATTGAGTCAGTGCCGTTGATGCGTCCTTATATGGTCCTCATTGAAGTCACGTGCAGTCCGCGCAGACGCAGCAGGCAGTACAGGGCCCAGACGCTTGAATGCCCTCGCAATGAGTGCAAGCGCACGTGGAAATTATATCTCACGGTGGCCACAGACGACGCAGGAACCAAGGACGAGCAGGAACCCAGGCAACTGATCAACCTGGTGACAAGAAGAAATTGTCTTAGAAGGAGGACATGCCGCCGCAACTGCTGCTGCCAAATTGAGTCAGTGCCGTTGATGCGTCCTTATATGGTCCTCGTTGAAGTCACGTGCAGTCCGCGCAGACGCAGCAGGCAGTACAGGGCCCAGATGCTTGAATGCCCTGGCAATGAGTGCAAGCGCACGTGGAAATTATATCTCACGGTGGCCACAGACGACGCAGGAACCAAGGACGAGCAGGAACCCAGGCAACTGATCAACCTAGTGACAAGAAGAAATTGTCTTAGAAGGGGGACATGCCGCCGCAACTGCTGCTGCCAAATTGAGTCAGTGCCGTTGATGTGTCCTTATATGGTCCTCGTTGAAGTCACGTGCAGTCCGTGCAGACGCAGCAGGCAGTACAGGGCCCAGACGCTTGAATGCCCTCGCAATGAGTGCAAGCACACGTGGAAATTATATCTCACGGTGGCCACAGACGACGCAGGAACCAAGGACGAGCAGGAACCCAGGCGAATATCTGCATACAAGATGTAGACTATATCTCATGATGCTTGCCATTGTGAGTGAATGTGCTCACATTTCCTCTTCCCTAAGTGTAGGGTAGCCAACTAGGCATGGCCTTGGTTAACCTCAATGCCTTTTCTTCAACTTTCTCTTTCTTGCCATTGTGAAAAGAAAAAGCCTTGGAATTTCTCATGTATTTCTGATGGGACTTCTACTGTGCTAAAGCAGTGAGAACAAGTACAGTAGAACTCCGCTGTTACGTTTTTCACGGGACCGTAAAAAAAAAAAAACGTAAGAGCCGGGAAACGCAAGAGCCAGGAAACAGGAAAAATGTTGAAATGGGAGTAGTGTTGAACTGCACACAACATTATTTTCATTCTTACGTGCGACAAAAAGTAGTTTCGCCCGACAGCCGAAGTATCGATTGCGATGAGCTATACAAAGTAAAAATAGTAGTTTTATAGTCTGTATAAACTTGTAAACATTCGGTTATTAACTAATTAACAAACATGGTGTCAGCGCCCACAGGCAAACACGAACACATCACACTCGATGAGCGCGGACACGCGCAGTTAAGCGCCGCTGCAGAAGCGAGCGAAGTGAACCTCGTGCTGTTGTCTATCGCTTCAACCCAAACTGAGCGCCGAGAACACGCAGCACGCACAAAGCCACGAGCCGTAGACGCACCTACACTGCGTAGAATCTGCCCCCACGCAGATCGCTTTCAAGATACGGCCCGCGGGACCGCGCGCCGCCGCGCAGTATGATGCCAGAGCACAACGCTGCCCGCTATCCCCCCCCCCCCCCCCCCTCGCTCCCTCACTGGTGCCTCGAGTGCAGCGGAAGGAGGCACGCTTCCTCCCTGCTTTTCTTTCGCGCGCGAGACGCGGTCGTCGGCTCCCCTCGCACGTTTTCACTCACACATTCAGCATACGGCTGTGCGGCTTCCCTCGCACGCTTTCACTCGCACATACAGCATACGGCGCGCGGCGACGTATGCTGTATGTGCGAGTGAAAGCGTGCGAGGGGAGCCAACGACTGCGTCTTGCGCGCGAAAGAAAGCATACGGCACGCGGCGACGGCGTTACCGCCCTTGGACTTTATACGGAGCATCAATGAGCCAAAACCAATTTTAGGGCCGCAACACGTCATAGACATCATCTTTAGATAGCAAAAGCGGATATCAAAGGCCATACTTTTGCTGGCGTAAACCGAAAATACGTAATAAATGTCGCCCCCAGCACTTAGGGCGGCCAATGCCATCGTCAAGCAACCAAGCCAAGCGACATGAAAAGTCAAAATGGCCGCTCAGGCCGGCGCGGTGTGGCAGTTCGCAACGTATGATGCGGGAACGGTCCCACAGTTGCAACGTAACAGCGGGGTTACCAATGCATTGGGTTCTATGGGAGCTGTGCCGGGACCGGCCGAAAACGACGTAACAGCCGGGAAAACGCAGCATCCGGGAACGTAACAGCGGGTTTCTACTGTAGCTGTTATCAGAAGGGAATAGGAAAAGACATGTGAACATAATTGAACAGTGGCATATTTCCTTTAAGCTTTTATTCAAAACATTTGTGTCGCTTGCAGTCCCTTAATTTGCCAAGGAAACGAGAACAGTGCTTTTCAAAAGTAATTTAGCATTTCGTCTGCTATCAAGAACATATGTGACAGATTACAGCAATGTGGTCACGTGCTCGAAGATGGCAGTGCCCATGTAATGGCACTGTAAGTTGTCTTTATTTAGGCTTGTGAGTACATATGAATGGACAGATTTTCACTAGGTGACATGAAATAGCGCATACAGTAAAACCTTGTTAATTTGACCCTCATTTGTTCAGAAAATTGGACTCGTCCTCTGGTCCTGGCAGGTGTATGCATTACTTAATGGAATCAAACTTGTTAATTCGGATGTATTTGGCTGTACACTGGTTAATTCAGAGAACTCTATGAGCTCGGCGAGCGCATAGCACCGCTTATGCATGATGCAAAAGAGTGAAAACAGTGCTAGCATCCAAACAAAACGAAGCGGCAGAGTCCCCATCACCATCAGTGGAAATCGTATGTGAACAGCAGGTTTGCCCCCTTATAGCCCTTTCTTGCATTTACCGCTGTGCATAACACCTCGTTGGCCGTGTGCCTTTATAACTGCTTAGTCGCCATCCGTGATCGAGTCGATAGCGGCCAGGGTTTCATTCGCTGCGTTTGATGCAAACAGTAGTTTTGTTTTGACTTGGCGCATGCGTTGGCAGTATGCTACAGAACTACTTATTCGCCATCCATGATCATGTTGATAGCAACCGCAGTTTTGTCCGCATCAGTTGCAGCAAGCAGTTTCATCTTGACAGAGTGCAATGGCTGTGCACACAATGTCAAACACAGCGGGAACTGTCAAGGATGAAGACCGCTGGCTGCATCGCGGTAGACAAACCATTTGTTGACTCACTGGCAAAAAAATTACGAAGATGTGTGCACGGTTGTGCAAAGCGTGTCTTCGACGCTGCAAAGGAAGTTGCGACGCCTTTGTCACAGCGAGTGCTAATTAGTAACAAGATGCCAAAATATTGCAGCTTCCTCACTGCTTTTGTGCAAAATAGAAACAGGATTTCCCGATTTATTCAGTAAATGAAAGCTTGTTAACATAGTAAGCATTTGTTTAGTGCTTTCTTGATACCCTCGATAATTCAGCATTCAGTAAATTCTGACATTTTTTTGCGGTCTCGTGAAATTCAAATTAACTAGCTTTTACTACGTCGTGTTTTATTGCAAGATGTAGTGTTGCACCATGTTTTGTATTGTCACTGGTTGAGTAAAATGATTTCAACCTTATCTTTTGCAGGTTGCATCGTGCCGGCTGTTGTTGTTGGTTGCTTTGTGCAGGCTGTTGGTGGCTGCAGCTTTGTTTTCCATTTTGCACTGGATGGTAAAGTTTGACACTGTTATGACATTTTTCATCCACGTTAGATCATGTAAAACATGTGATTTTTTTTTACTCTTGCATGCGGCTTGTTAAATAAATGCATTGAAAATAATGCAACTCTTTTTTTTCGCAATGCATTCGACCCTCAACTACTGACCGTTATGACAGCATCACCATTTCCACAGCAGTTTACACTTCCTTCACCAGCACAAGTTCATTCAATAAACAGTTCTTTCTCACCCAACTGCCTGCTTACGTCCGTCACTTCCACGTTACATTCCCATCGTATGCATTTTTTATGCCATAATTTTATGTATGTTTGCTTTTTCTTAGTGCCTGTTTGCTTAACTGTGTAGTAGATGATGGCTGTATCTCTCATCTGAAAATTTTTAAGCCCAGGCAGATGGAATGTACCTTTGGGCTGCTGTGGTGGGGGATCAAGGTTTAAAACCCATTATAGGATGCACAATTTTATTTTCAAGTGGGTGACAGCTTCTTTCTACTAGGCAAGAAAGACAACAATTGCACGCCATCCCCATGGAGGTATGCAAAAAACAAATTTTTTTTTTTTATATGTGTGAATGCAATGTGGTGCCATTGACAGCATAACTGATATGAAGTGATTACACGTGCCAGAAATTAAAGTAGAAAAAATTCCAGCAGCACATCTGGTGTGCGCATTGGCGGCGTAACAACAGAATTAAGGTACAGCATTCTACGTTTGACTGCGCTTGCATGGAAAGCCCAATAACTGTTGAATGGTATCTTTCGGCTGGTCATTTTCAAGCAGTCCAGAACGTAATGAAAGGTGGTCCCATCTTTGGCTGGTTGAAAAAGCACTCGCAATTTTTTTTGGCTGATTGCAAACAAGTGATCTCGAGAGTGCTCGGAGGCTAAGTACTTAAGCTGTGACCATTGGATCTGCTCGGAGATCTGGTCAAGCAAAGGTCACATGATGTCCACATCTGCAGCAGCTACCGTGCTTGTGTAAGAAGAGGGCAGTGCCCAGGCTGTTTCCTTCTATCAAAATTCGCCCTTCGTACTTGCTGTTAAGACAGCAAGAAAGTGATATTTGTCTTTATTATTGAGGCCAGTACCAGGTGGTGGCGCCACAGCATTTAGTATTGATGATGTGGACTGCTCTAAGAGAGCAATTATTCAATGCAGCATTGATTTATACGTGATAACGATATGCAAAATAGTCGCAGTTTCACCCGAAAGGCAAAGCATTAATAGCGATAGCAAATCATTGGACAAATTAAGGTGCTTTCTTTTTATCGGCCATGTAAATTGCAGTAAACATGGTGTTGCATGCACGGACGCACAAACATATCACTCGATGACCGCAATGCTGTCGTAACATTAGCGGGGAGCGAATGCTTCGTGTTACTGCTCGCTTCAGCGTGGCTCCGAAATTTTTATTATGCAACCTCCAACACTATAGTACTTCGTTTCATACGTAGTGTGTAACACTGTAAGGGCTAGCAAGACTTCTTGAGTTGCTGCATGTGCACCAAGAAATAGTTTAGTGTTTTTTACCGGCAATTTTTTGAAATAGTTCTTTATTTAGGTTCGGTAATGAATGAAAAAAATACCTTTAATGCGAAATACGAAGGTAAACCAAAACTAAAGGCAATTTTGTGTTTTGGCAGGAATAAATGAAGGCCGCATGTGTCTAACATCACCGCATGTGTACTTGGAGTGCCGTGGAAATAGGAGTATCTATCATTGCCCCGCCCCATTCACTCAAGTGTCGCGGGAAAAAAGGGGTTAGATGTATAAATGCACTGCTTCCAGATTGCACCAATGAGGAACAGTGCGCTGTAGTGCACTTTCTGTGTTCAGATGGAGTCCAACCGGCTGATATGCACCGTAGGCTGCTAGCGCTTCCCCATCCTCCGTACAGGTCCGATCTGGTGCCATCAAGTTGCCACATTCGGCCTTTCGAAAGAGGCACTGGGTGGTCTTCAGGTCAGTTAACGAGGTCTGGCAAACAGTGCAGGCATGGCTTCATGAGCAACCAAACATTTCTTCATGGATAGGATACTGAAGCTGATTGCACAATACCAAAAGTGCATTGCTATGTAGGATGCACATGTAAAAAAGTTGTATGTATAGTTCTTCCTGTGCGTAAACAAAGACGTGAAAATTGCCTTCAATTTTTGTTTACCCTCGTATATTAATAAACTGGTATATGGCTGTAATCCATTATGATCATTTTGCTTTTGGTTGTTTTCCTTCTTGGGTTTTTAAACAAACTTTAAAAGTAAATTTTTGTTGCTTGAAGCACTTTCATCAGACTATATATTTTCATCCTGTGCATGGCGCATCATAGCCTTAGTTGCTTTTGCACCATAAAAGCCTTACATAACTAACTAACCTTCTCGGGTTTTTCTTTTCCAGCCTGTTGCGGCAGTTTCACGCGAGTGTGTGCGACAATGAAACACGCCGAGTGATATATTTTGATTGCCGAGCTTCTTGCGTAGTTTCCACAGCATTGTCCGCTATGTGTAAAATAGGAATATAGGCGCCCGAAAAGACCACGCTTGAAACCCGGAGCCATCTCTGCTCGACCCAACGTTTGTACCTGCCGCTGATTACCTCCAAGGTACAGTGCCCATGGCGCATGACAGCCATGGGCAGCCATGGCCTGGCTAAGAGGAGACGCACGCTCTCCTACCCTAGAGCGTGCTTGGTCACATGAACTGCAACATTAGGTGCACACAGGAAGACTGCACGCATCAAGCCACCATCCTCGGCTTCACGGTGGTGCTCGGCTCACTCGCAATTGCAGCATACGGTGTGCAGGCCACTTATTCATATTGAACTTGGACTTCATACAGAACATGGCGACAAAAATTCTCGGTGTGTTCGTCGTGGTACCACGGATCATGCGGAGCACGGTCCATGCGTGTTACAGTTGTATCACACAAAGAAAGTTAGCTCTCCGGATAGTTTCTGCATGGTATTTAGGAAGCCGCAAAAAACAACTAGAGTGCTATGTCTGGCTCGTCAGTTTTTGACGTACCCGCTGTGGTGGCTTAGCGGCTATGGCATTGCACTGCTGAGCACGAGATCGCGGGACCGAATCCCGGCCGTAACGGTCGCATTTCGTTGGGGGCGAAATGCGAAAACGCTGTGTACTATGCTTTGGGTGCACGTTAAAGAACCCAGGTGGTCAAAATTATTTCTTCTCCAGCCGCTTTTCCCCGGGTCATGTCTTGCAAGGCCCTTCTAACTTCATCGCTAGTTATAGAAGGAGCCCCTCTGTATCCTGCTCATCATTACTTTGAATGAAAGTAGCTTGGCTGCTCTGGGTACTGTACAGATCAGTATGGAATTCTTCCGCTGCTTTTACTATGTCATCGAAATTGCTGATATTACCCTGCTTATCTTTCAGTGCATACATCTTTCCTTGTCCAATGCCAAGTTTTCTTCTCACTGATTTCATGCTGCGTTCATTTTTTACGGCTTCCTCAATCTTTTAGACAAAATAATTTCGAATAACCCTTACTTGCTGCTTGTTGCTCAGTTTTGACAGTCCAGCGAATTCTATCTGATCTCTTGAGTTGTACACTTTTTCATCAATTACCTCTATGTTATCTTCATCTTCCTGTTCTAAAGCTGCATATTTGTTTGCATGATTGTTGTCTGAATTGGTCTGCTTACCCTTACTGCGTTTTGGTTGGCCTGTTTCTTCTTGACTAATTTTACTCTTTCTCTCCAAGTTGAGATAAATCCTACACCTCACTAACCTATGGTCACTTTACTTTACCTTACCTAACACTTCTACATGCTGCACTATGCTGGGATCGGCAGAGAGTATGAAGTCTATTTCATTTCTTGTTTTTTCATTAGGGCTTTTCTGGATCCACTTCCTGTTGCTACGCTTCTTGAAGAAGGCATTCATTATTCGGAGGCTATTCCTTTCCGTGAATTCTACCACCATCTCTCCTCTAGTTTTCCTAGAATCAATGCCGTAGTTGCGAATTGCTTGTTCACCAGCCTGCTTTTTCCCCACTTTTGCGTTGAAGTCGCCCATGACTACAGTATACTGAGTTTGCACCTTTCTGATCACTAATTCTAAATCTTCATAAAACTGTTCTATTTCTTCATCATCGTGACTGGAGGTTGGAGCGTAGGCTTGTACTACTTTTATTCTATACCTCCTATTCAGCTTTATTATGACTACTGCTGTAGAATTCATTAATGTTGCCCGCTATGTCCTTATGGATTTGAAATCCTACCCCGTATTCTCTCTTATCTGGAAGACCTCTGTAGCAGAGAATGTGGCCTTTGGTCAGCAGTGTATAAGCCGCACCAGTTCTTCTAACCTCACTAAGGCCAATAATATCCCAGGCAATGCCTGATAATTCCTCAAACAGCCCTGCTAAACTAGCCTCACTCAAGAGCGTTCGCGTGTTGAACATTGCTAAGTCCAGTTTCCAGTGGCGGCCTGTCCGGATCCAGAGATTCTTGGCACCCTCTGCCGGGTAGCAGGATTGACCGCTGCCTTGGTCAGGTGCTCCGCAGCCGCTGGGGACTGAGGGCCATGGGTTAATTGCAGGGGTCATGAGGGAGGTAGTGGCCAAATACTGCACCAGGCAGGCCAATTCCTGTTCTGGTGAGGGAGTGCCTTTGTTAAAGCTTAGTGGGCCTTCCTAATTTGATTACACCTGGACTAGTATAGCCCCACTAGCGCTCGGCAATTTTTTTTTTTTTTTTTTTTTGCCGGTTCAGGCGCAACTCCGTGCCTGAAAATGTAGTGGACCGGAGGAGGATTCGAACCTATTACCTTCACATTAGAAGCCCAGTGTTCTACCTCTGCTGCACGCCACCACTCGGTGATATATATAGAATGGTATATGGAAGCCATAAAAATAGAACTCTCGAAGTGGGTGGAGAAAAATGATGTACTGGGGACTACAGAATGAGTTCAAATGATCCTTGTTCAGACCAGACACTCTTAGAGGATAATATGTTTGTACCAATTAACTCAGTGCATAGAGATTTCAGTAGCTCAGAATAGACATTTATGGATAGCATTTCTAGATATCAAAGGAGCCTACGACAACGCAGACAGGGAATTGTTATGGGATATTTAGCACCAGGCACAGATGAGGATTTCGTGAAGCTGCTGAGGGAGATATTAGACACAACTGAGTACAAATTGTATGGGAAGGCCAGAAATTAAGTGGTGCAAATTCACCACGGGGTGAATCAAGAAAGTCCTCTGTCTTCATTGTTAATCACTTTGTGTTAAGGGGATAGAAAGACAACTTGAAAACAGTAAATTAGGGTTTGATTTATCCTACATGCGTAATGGACAAACAGTGCAACAGAAGGTCCCCGGATTGATGTATACTGATGACATATTGCTGCTAGCGGAGGACAATGCAAGACATGTAACTGTACTTGCGCTTATCTGTGGCAATGCAGTGACAAATCTAGGCCTTAAGTTTAGCACAGAGAAATCGGAATTATGATCTTTGATGAAGAGACGAGTAATTACGTGGTGTCAATTCAACAGCAAGTCATACCCATAGTCCAGCAATATAAATACCTCAGCGTATACATAAACGAAGGAAAGACTTACCCAAGCACCCACGAAGATAATCTGAAAATAATGGGGAAGCGGAATGCAAATGAAACATGGAGCACTTTGGGGTCTTAATAAGTATGGGGTGGTGCGTGGAATCTGGAAGAGTAATGGTGCCAGCGCTAACGTTCGCAAATGCCATTCTGTGCTTAAAATCAGACATCTTGTTGAGGTTGGAAGTTAACCAAAGATTGGTAGGCGGGTTGGCTTTGGGGGCCCACGGTAAAAGTGCAAATGAGGCAGGGCAGGGTGACATGGGTTGGGCCTCTTTTTAAGTCAGAGAGGCGCAGAGCAAAATTAGTTCTGAAGAAAGACACAGGAACATGGATGAAAATAAATGGGCGGCTAACGTGCACAAGTATCAGTACCTGAAAAGCATGGACACATAATGGAGGAAGAGGTCAGGAAAGTTGGCAACCAAGTACAGGGTAATTGAAAGTGTAAATAGGTGTGCCAGGTGTCATCAGAAAGAAAACTCAAAGAATGGAAACAAAAAAATCAAAGCCCCTTTCTTAAGGAAAGATTGTTGAATGCGAAGCTTTCTTCCATGCAAACTGAATCAAAGTCGAAAGCCAACGACCACGCAACGAACCTAAGAAATGCTGAGCGACCCGATGCGATACATATGTGTTTTGATTGCTTGTTTAGAATTTATTTTTTGAACGTTCAAGTTAAGTTTTGTCAAGTTGCATAGCCTTTATTTTAGATCATGTAGCCGTTGATTACACGCACACATACTTTCATGGACGACTCTACACTTGCACATTATTGCCTTGTGATTGCTGTGGTAGACGGTCAGAGGCTCTGCCATTGCCGATACACGGGATCGGCCTTACTGGCATGATCGCACTCATGCCTACGTTCGCATACGGCAGCCTCTTCTACCGTGCGCTGCATCCGCGGCCTACCCATGGTGACGGCCGGGATCGAACGCATTGCGTGACGCGCGTAATGCAATGCAGATATATACAGATCGTCTGGGTAGCGTGGCGTTGCAGTTCCCATTGTTCTTATCGGTACTGCGAATGTAAACTGTAGCTGTAAACTGCGAATGTAAACTGTAGTGTTCTATGATACGTATGTCGTGCACCGTTATTCTATCGTGTGCACAGATGCGCTGATAGTTCCATTGTGTAAGTTGGCTTTCCTGCAGTGCATTTTCGGCGCTCACAGACGAATCAGCAGTGAGACATAGAAAGCTTCGCTTTAAAAAAGACCATGGAGAATTACAAGAATGGGAAGAAATAATATAGTATTTTAGCTCGAATACTTTTTCTACACGGACACAGGTACCCAGGAAGCATAAGTTAGCTAGCTTTATACAGCTTGAGCAGGCTAGAAGCAGCTAGCGCTGTGTCAAGCTATAGTTTAGACGTCTTCAGCAGCGCAACGAGTACGAGATCACAGGATCGAATCCCAGCCACGGCAGCCGCATTTCGATGGAGGCGAAATGCAAAAACGCCCGTGTGCTTGCGTTGTGGTGCACGTTAAATAACCCCAGGTGGTCAAAGTTAATCCAGAGCCCTCCACTACGGCGTGCCTCATTATCAGAAATGGTTTTGGCGCAGAAAACCCCAGAAAGAAGAAAGAAATGTGCACTACCTCCGGGATCGGCCCACGCAAGAGGCCGTGTTTCTTTCAGAAAACTCTCCTTCGTCATAGCGTTTGCCGGTAAACATTACGGTTACATAAGCTGCAGGTTTATTCATCACTATGCACTGTATTAAAACATGATCACATAATTAACACTCGCAGGGGTGCGACTACAGGCTAAAAATAAGCGTAACCACAAAAGAACACAAGGTGCATTTTGTTTGTTGAATATAGTGAGCTATCACATTTACACTGTTTCCTTGGCATAAGCCTTTGAGGTGCTGTGTACACAACTGTGTATGCCAAGGTGGTGCATCAACAGCTAAGACACTGATGAAAGTAATGACATAAAATATGTCACATACATCTTAAAACATTTCTAATTGGAATTGTGCTGTGAGTTTGAATAACATGTGCAAAATGCTTTAGTAAAATGAGTGAGAATGTAGACAGTTGGTTATTTTTACTCGGTGTGAGTATTTCGTTATATGCAGCAGGCTCACTTCTTTTATTGTTTTGCACAATTATTTGCACCAGGCACAATTTTCAAGTGACTGGATAGGTGCTTTTTCAAGCCTGCTGGACATGAAATAACTGATGTTCTCATATCTGATGTTCTTGCAGTGAGTTTTCACATGGAGTCAACATTCTCTAAAACATGACAAAACACACTAAATGATTAAAAATTGTTAATATATTTTGCAGCTGAATGCGTTTTACGATTCTGAAAATGTAGGAGATGCAATTGAGGTTTAAATCAACAAAATCAGTTAGTGCCTAAAAGGGTTAAGGCTGTTTAATAGCTATTATTTTGCTATTCTAACTTAAGTAGTCATTTGTGCTACTACCTGTATCAGCCGATCAGTGCTGTCTGAATTTCAGAGGCTGCTAGGAACTACCCAACGTGTGCTAATATGCTGTCACACTCTATCAAAACAGTGGCAGATAGACTAACAAAACTGCCGCTTGAGCATCATTTGCAACTCAGAAGTAAATGTGATGCAGTTTATAATCTTAATTACATAGAATTCTTACTGTCTTTTCTGACATATATGAAAGTCAGCTGTACTTGTATTTATTGGTGGAGAACTTTGTAGCTTTTTGATTTAGCTATAAATTTAAGTCTGAACTCTAGCTTGTCAAATTGTGATGTTTAAATGCTGTCAGTTTGAGGAAAGGAAGTTTTGTGTTGTGCTATTTGTCAGTAAGGAAATAGGACTTTCACTTTTGAAATTTACCATATTAAATGTGAATTTGACATCAAAACAATGATTGCGAGGTTGTTTGTCATTGTTTGTGCTGACGAGAGATTACTTAGTTTTTTTTAGAAATATACCACAAAATTTTTCAAATTTTTTTACCAATAATGGATAGCTGTCAAGTAGTAATTATGCTATGGAGCCTCTTTTTTTATTCTGGGGTTTCATGTTCCATATGCTATGGAGTCTCAATTCCTTGTTTAATAATACAGAACTATTAATAAATAATACATTACCTTTTAGTGTGACAGCTCAAAACATGCACCAAGTGTAGTGTGGCATCCAACATGGAACAGAAGCCTATTCATGTCGCCAAAACTCAACGTGGGAGTCTCATGGTACCAGACACAACTAATCCATATGCACACACTATGACCACGCTGCGAAAACAGATATTTCAGCACTCTACAGGACAAAAGGGGAGAGAGTCCTCCTGCATTTCAAAAATAAGCGCGCCATTGGAAGGGTCCATTTGACGACTTTTAGTGACAAGGTCATTATGTCACCGTCAACCACTGCATTCAGCCAACTTGTCAGTCTCATGCTTGAGTTGTTTGTGACACCGCATGAATGCTATGGTTTCGGTGGTGCGAATAGTCTCCTCCTTCACGTCTAATATAGTGCTACACTAGGAGCACATCTTAAACTAGCTGCATAAAATGTGATGTAACAATTATTTGTGGTGCTCAAGGAATTGAGGCTCCATGTCATAAATGTGGGGTCAGCAACTACCTAAGAAAGCACAAAAGTGGGACACAACATCTGTGTCAGTGTTCCTTTAATGAATTTCCCCTATGTGCATTGCTTAACTTTAAAAGAGAGCAATAATTTTGAGAGCAACACTGTTGATGCCTTGTTTTAACTCGTGCAGAATACTAGAAACCATTGATTCCGCCAATCCCTGTGTAAGCAGCTGCATCTTTCCCTGAGGTGGCACGAAGAAGCAAGTTTCATACCCGTGATCTCATCGACCAGCTTTCTTCATGGGAGTCCTAGATGTCAGTAGAAGATTGCAGCAAAATATTCCAGGGTGAAAATCAAGCCTCTCCGGTTAGCAGAAATGGTGGGTCTCCTAATCAAAACATGGCTCCAGGGCCGACAATGAGCTCTTTGTGGTACCCCAGCCACAGTTCAGTTGTAATTCCAATTGGTAACTTTTGAAATCACCAGATAAGTTTTTTTTGTGTGTGTATGTTGTGACAATGGTATAGTTTTTGCAGCCATGATTTAGGCAAAATAAGTCTTTTAAAACAGTGGTCACTAGAAAGATTTATTCAAGAGAGCATTGTAAATGCACCTTCGCTGCCTTTTAAGCTTACAATTCCTGTTCATTCCCTGCGCTGTTTGCTTTATTTTAAAATTAAGTGGACTATATTAAGTGATGCTCTCCGAAAAGCTAATTGGTCCCTTTAGCCATTTTATAAACATTAATTACCATTTTAACTAAGACAATTCTATTTTTTGTGGCATTGATAATTAAGATTTCTGAGTTCTCTGTAAAGAAGTTGCATTTACTAAGGACCCCACTGTATTATTCATGTTCATGGCAAGCATACTGAATCACATTTGTATTTATGAAATAAACTGCATTTTTTACTGCTTCCTTAAGCATCTTCTTCTTTCTGGGGTTTTACGTGCCAAAACCAGTTCTGATTATGACGCACGCCGTAGTGGAGGGCTCCAGATTAATTTTGACCAGCTGGGGTTCTTTAACATGCACTACAACACAAGCACACGGGCGTTTTTGCATTTCGGCTTTATCGAAATGCGGGCGCCGCCGCCGGGATTCGATCCCACAACCTCGTGCTCAGCTGCCCAACGCCTTAGCTAACTGAGCCACCGCGACGGGTTCCCTTAAGCATCTACGAGCCATTATGGAAGGTTAAGCCTGTCTAGAGACAGGAAACAGCCTTTCTGCAGGCTGTTTTGTCTTGCTTAATAGGCACTCTCCACACACTTCCACTCAGTTCTGCTGCCATTAGTACTGCATGTAATCATTTAGAGTGCAGTTTACCTGAGGCAATAGTGGTATTTATTGGCCTTATTTATTTGTGGAAATGGCATATGTGACTTTTGCATATGGATCAATGCATTTTCACACCAGTGCAAGTCGACTGGCACATAAGATGCACATGCAGTGCAATCTACTCCTGGCCTGTAAACAAGGGGAATAGAATTGTACATTTGTTGCAATATTTCAAACAGACATGGTTATTAAATGCACTGTTACGGCCGGCATGCATGGTATAGTATGCTAATACTGATCCACTAGTGTCGCAAAACAATGGTCTTTTCCGACTCTGAAAATGTAGAACAATTTACAGGCATGGTGCTCGAACGTTGAGAATGGCTGAACAAAATGAGTGGACTGCAATGCATTATGTGCACTCATTGTGTGCTTAGGCTGAACTGCTGCACCTCTTTAAGCTATATCTTCTTAAAAATAAAGAGACATAATGAAGAGTCGCTTTTCCTGCCACACATGCGTAGCGGCAGATGTCATACTTTGCATGAAAGCCTCCAGTAATGTTTCATTACTAACTTTGGTGCACATTAAAGTTGGATAGTGCTGACGCCACTTGATCACTAAAATGCTTGTACTTTCAAGAGCTTAGACAGAAACTGTTGTCTTGCAGTTTAAAAGAAAGGTGTGGGAGAAAAATATACCGAGCATAAATACATTTCTTGTGAACGTTGGGATAACTATTTTGGTACTGGTGCTGTGTACTGACAAAACATACTTTATTGTGCTGTATTTATTACTTTAAGTGATTATCAGTTTGGTATCTGTGCAATATTATAGTTGCATATGAAATCAAGGGCTTGGCAACAGCTCATCTGGTTGGGAATTAACTTGGCACAAGAAAAACACTGACCACAGTCTAAGTGAAAATTTTACTGTGGTCGTTGCCTTTCTTATTTTGCACTCTTGTAGTGGCATGTAAAATACGAATTCGACCTTCTAGGATCGTAAACTTGGTAAGTAGAGAGAACACCTGCGAAGCTGAAACAAGCCTGAACATTGAATGTCTACACCGCAGCTACAGCAGTGCTTCCCAAGGTGGCTACTAGCCGTAAGTGGAGGGAGCATTAGCTGAGCTACCAGCTGGCTTGTAGAGGTCTAGGTCTAGAGCACAGCTTACAAAAGACTGCTGCTAGCTGTGGCCTTAGCTAGATCAAGCTGGAAGGTAGACGTTTACTATAGCTAGCTGCGTGCTTCCTGGCGAAGTGACACACACAAGCACTAACTTTCAACAGAATGTTTATTGGAAGCCGAATCACTACGTTAGATATGCCATGCAACAACTCAGGCATGCGCAAATAGAGATGAATTCAGATATAATAATTCTTTGCTTGTTAAAGATAGTGAAGGCATGCTTACACAATATTGGCCTATCTTCTCCATAGTTGCACTTGCAATGATGAGTCTAGTTATTTCTTCTTTGTGCTTACACACAACGAAACATTTTTGTAAGAGAGGCGGGCAACCAGACGTGCTGCAGTAGGCTGCTAACCAGCCATCACCACCTTTCTTTACATTGTTACCGTGCTCTCTGAGCCCATCATTTAGACATCGCCCGGCTTGCCCAACATAGTATCTACCACGCAATAATGGTATCTGGTATACGATGCCTTCTTTGCAGGACGTGAACCATGTTCTATGGTTCTTGTCACAGCCTACCCTTTTATCAGCAACTGGGTTGCTGCTCTTGCATAGTTTGCTCAGCTTGTTCGGGGCCGTGAAAACTATGCTAATGTTTGCCCGAGCATCCACCTTTTTTATGTTGTGGGATATTTTGTGCAAGTATGGCATAGTGGCAAACTTTCTTCAGTCAGCGAAGACAGCTGTTTTGTAGGCCTTACAGCTGGAAGGTTGTTCCCTGAGAAGTGCTTCCACAACCAATACCAGAATGTGGACGGGATAACCTGCTTGCATGAGGCGAGCCTTTTAGCTATCAAGGCTGGTCCCTACTATAGATGGGAACAGGACTTTTTGAGAGCATTATCAAAGCAATGTCTGACGATAATCCGCTTAAACAATTTTGAGTGGGAAGAGGTAAATGGCAACAATGGTTTCTTTCCCCTAGGTTCATAAGACCAGCACATGCGGTTGGCATGAAAATAAAAACGTATTTCTAGGAACCTCAAAGACCCATCGTCGCCCGGAACTTCATGCGTGAGTTTTAAGGGCTGCAAACATTCTCGAACCAATGTTAGTACGTTAGAGGCTTCAGATTCGAAGGAATCTTTGTCACACTTAAGCAAAAAGAAGTAGTCATCCACGTATCTAAAACATAAAAAGAAGATTAAAAACATTGGTGCCCGTAAGACATGTCATGAGGACTTTATCAAGACTGGATAAAAAAATTGCTGAGTATAGGCGCGATACAAGATCCAATGCAAACACCTTGCTTTTGAATAAAAGGTTTCCCATCCCAGTCTTGTTTTTATCCAGTCTTGCCAAAGTCCTCATGATGCATCTTACGGGCACAAAAGTTTTAAAATGTTTTAGATACGTGGATGACTACTTGTTTTTGCTTAAGTGTGACAAAGATGCCTGTAACAGAAAAGATTAAGGAGATGTGTACAAAAATGCTAGAATGAAAGACATGTATGGCATACCTGATTAAATCAAGCAGGCTAGGTAACTATTTGTCACCGCCACGTTTCAATGCGGATACCAATAAATCATCATCATCATCAGATGCCTGTTATTGGGTGGCACCGCTGTAGCTGGCTGTTGTGACGTGGGGCTCTTGTTTTCTCGGAGTCTTCCATTGTGTCTGTTTAGAACAACTTCGATGCACCTTCATCACAGAAGCAATAATGGACAAACTTTTATAACGCCAAACACATTGCTTTGGACCTGGGTGTAAGCTCGTGCAAGTCGTTGTTTGGGTTTGTTAATGTGCTCAAAAAAATTAATTTTGCTGCACACGAGCTGCTAGAGGCTCACTATATTCGTGCGGATGGTGATATACATACCCTGGTGGTCAAAATTAATCTGGAGTCTGGTCCACTACGGTGCGCCTCATAATCAAATTGAGGTTTTGGCATGTAAAACCTTAGAATTCAATTAAATGTATGTATCAATGACACCTCTATTGGAACGCATTTGGTGGTCTTCACTGTGCGCATACCTGAGAATAGGGGGGAAGGTTTCTTTTTGACTTGCTGGATTCAATAAATAATGGTTATTTAGTAGGTGTTACTAAGTAATTATTTAGTAATTAATTTATTACGTAACAGGCTATGTAGCCTGACGAATGATCAGCAAAACTAAATGTGACTAGTGCTCGAGAGCGCTCGATCAATCAGCCTCTTGTTTCTGTAATGCCTGCTGATGCCTGCTTAATCAAGGAAGTATACAGGGGAGGAGTGTTTTAACCATCTGATGAACTCCAGAGATTTATCACAAACGTGGAACACTCGTTTACTTACAGCTTCAGCAAACTAAAACCAAATAGCATATTGGGCTTGATTTCTGCGTTGACAAGAAATTGGCTCGCTCCAGTTGTGCATGTCACTCGAATGATATCACTAACAGGCTCATCAAGTTCTATGCAATATCAAGGCTGCATTTCCTTGTAAAAGCAGAGGAAAAGGCAATAGAAGGCAAACAACGACGAATGTCCTGTTTGAAGCTTCGTTGCATTACGTGAATGTGCCTGCACATATGCTTTCTTCTAATTGAGATTTTGAACAGCATGCTGCGTGACGTTCATGATATACCAGAATAAACATGCAATCTTTCAACTCTCTGTACACTGTGTTTCTCTGTGTGTGCCTCGAGATCTAGCAGCTCAAAATACATTAACTCACCAACCACTGAATTTTCATATGATAGCCTAAAAGTGGTATCATAAGAAGCTAACAAACAGACACCAAGGACAACTTACGGGAAATTACTTGCACTTGACACACGCCGCTACGTGGGTCCTGTGTGTCTTCTTGGGTCCAGTCTTATTCGCCCTAAAAAACTCAGATCAAGATGCCATGCCAACAAGCCCACATTGCTACTCTGGTACATTGAACAAAGAAGCACAGCTGTACTCTTGACAGTGAACAGACAATATGACTGTCACGGTAATTTGTTACATTTAAACTATTATCTCTTAGGCAGTCATTAAGACATTGTCCCATCTGTCCTATGTATTTCCTGGCATAGGACGATGACAGCTCCTACATCACTGCCTCTTCACAATCAAAGAAACAGTTTTGATGTATCTTGAAACACCCAGATGCAGTCTTACGGCACAGGGTTGTAAACTGGCACAGTTTGCTAAGTTTATCTGGTGCAGAAAATGCCACCCTTGCGTTCACCTGACTAGCAATCTTTTTATGAAAGTGTGCCATCCTAGTAGTATGTAGGTAGGGCACAATCACAGTTTTCGTTTATTTGGCGCCCGTTCAGTTACTGTAGTATGAGTGCCAGTTTCCGCATGAGACCTCCAGAGGAAACTCTCCGCTATGGATACCTGCAATGTCTTCGTGTACCCACCATATACATTCAAACTGTTTCTTTAGGCTTGTATAGACCTTACATGGTGGCACGACATTCTTAAGGCACAAGTTGGCAATGCCCCTTTTAACTAGGTCCAAATGGCCGAAATTATAAAGTAACAAGGACTTATTGGCTCTAGGCTGATAAATCCAAAGTGTGTGTTGGTCAGACAATTGAAACTGGATGTCTAGAAATTGCAGTGCTTCCTTCGGTGGGTGATTCAACCGTCAGTGTTAGTGGATGAACTCCTTTGTTATACCGCTATAAATGTGCTCATTTTTGGTGCTCTTATATTTTAACATATTATATTTAATAGTAGTCCCAACGTATATGGCAATACACAAAATTATAGCCTGATTACTGGGGTTTTGAATGGTTGTATAGCAGTAATAATTGCTCGGACAATTTTTGAGCATTCTGATATGAAACTCAAGGAACATGAATGAAAGTAATTATTTGCTGTTTTTGGTATATGTACTGAGAGTAAACAAAAAACTGAAATATACAAAATATGCACCTGGTTCCTAATTTCCAACTTTTGTTTGTCAGATCAGACAAAAAAAATTACTTTGAAGATTTGTAGGCGTCAATAGTATACATAGTGATGTCCATGCTATGCGGGAAAGCAGTAATTTCTCAAATGGGAAAACGGTTCAAGTTCCTATTGTTTAGGGAGCATTTGTTTTTACTCTTTGTAGCAGGAACTTGGTTTGTTTTTTACTGCATTCTGTGCATGTGGTTGTCAGGTCAGGGAGCATGCAGACATTTTATCATACTTGATTATTGCGTTGAATCAGCTTTTCTGTGCAAGCAAGTTGGTCTACTGTGCGTTCAACTGGCGCTGGAGCCTCCACATGTTTTGTTCAGTTCCTGTGTAGTACTGTACAGTAATGTGGAGTGTTGCAGAATATTATACATTAACGAGTAAAGGCACATGCACAGGCAGTGTTCAAAATGTAAGAGGTTAGACAGCCAGTCAAGCTTCGGTCGAAGGTCGGTTTGAAATCGACTGCGTGCTCTTGTGTGAGTGAAAATCCCCACATGATGGGAAGGATTGCCCGTAATAATTTGTACATATGCTGTTGAATCACTATGGATAAAAGCAACCCATGGTGGGTAAAATAAAGTTGCACTTGATATTAGTCAAACACAATTATCAAAATAACATGCACTCATGAGGATCTACCGTTGTTTTGACGTCATTAAAAACAGACTTCATTAAAACAGCCTAGATGTCAGATCGGAAAATTAGACAACCAGAGAGAAGCTTCTGTGTCTGCACTGCTGCTGTCATTTAAAAATTAAGTTGCCGAGTCCACCAATGCGCAAATATTGTGTCTTTTTATTGAAGAAGTTCTAGGAACACTGGGGGATAGCTAGTTTCGACGATACTTCCAGTTGAAGTTTTATTTTGCTAGACTCCCAAGTTTACCAAAAGTTGTCAAATCTGACAAATAGTCAAAGTTCAGTCGTCATTTCAGCCGGTGCGTGATGTTGTAAGTAGAACTCCAACGGAAATGTGCAACACGTAGAAAAACTGTTGATCAAACTTATCAATTTCTTAAAAACGAAATAGTTTAGGGCTTCAGTAGAATTTTTTTTAATTATCCACCAGAGTGTGTACGTACAGATTAAAAAACAAAAACAAAAGTCATTGACATATCTTAACACTTTAAAAGCACTAAACCCAGTCAATGCGTTTGACAAGAATCTATCATGGTGCGCTGAAAATATAGTAAGTAGAGGCGCCAAACACGAGCCAATGCACATCCCTCGTTCTTGAATAAAAATATCATTCCATTCTGCATATGTAGAGTTCATATTATGTAGAGTTCAATATAAGAAGACCACGGATAAACCAGCTGAGTTCTGAAATGCAACTGCGCCGAAGTTGTCACTGCACTCTTCCAAACAAGTTAGTCCAGTAGAATCTTGTTGATACGGTTCTGCATAATAAGTTTTTCGGGATATGTTTCTTTTTCTTTTCCCGATAATATGATTCGGTTGGATAATACGATTTTTGGATGATACGCTTTATTTTACGGTTCCCATGAAGATTGTATCAACGAGATTCCACTGTAGTTCTTTATGTCAAGGAATTAATAAAAGTCCTTTGTGTCATATGAACATGCAGAAAAAAATTACTAACGTCAGAAAAATTTTTTCAGGAAATCTACGACTTTCTCGTTGTAATAATCTGCCAAGTTAGCGCAACTCACACTTTCTTACGTCTACCGCTGATGATAGAGATCTTTTGGTGCATGGCGCCGGATGGCGCAGTGAACCACGCCATCAATGTCGGGAGTTTCGTCTATGGCATGTGAATGAATGTATGTTGTTTAGTGGCGCAAGGGCCAGGTATGGCCAAACAAAGCCATGCCAGTGTTAGTAAGTTTGGAGTGGAGCGATGAATTATGAAAAGTAGATGAGACGTGGCTGTAAAGGGGCCTAAAAATAGTCGCTGTAAAGTGCGTAAAATCTACATGTAATAAGATTGTGGCAATGACTAATGAGGTGTACTATGAACATGAAGAATGCATGGCGAAAGAATGATACGATTTACAAAATATAAAAGATGCAAGAATTGGCCGCAAGCACAAGTGCCTAAACAGAGCCCTTGAAACACAAGGACCTGGAGGCATGTGCTATAAAAAACTATCACAGCGGCATCCTCGGGAGAGAGGATGGGCTACGAATTTATTGGGCTAATAACATGTAGCACAGCATCGTTCAAAAAACCGAGGACTGCTTTGGCGTTAAAAAGCAGTTGTTCACTAATAAACATCATGGGATGAAGAGGGATATGATAGCGGTATGCTACAGGGAAATGCTTCCTTCTCTCCGTTTCAGCTTCCCGACACTCCAGGAGGACGTGGAGGACGGTCAGCCTCTCACTACATCTACCACAGGTTGGTGGTTCGTCACCAGTCAGCATAAAACTGTGGATGCCATATGTGTGTCCTATTCTGAGCCGACAGAATAGGACATCAATTCGCCATGTTTTCATTGCGGAGGGCCAGAAACCTATCTGTGGCTTCATCAAGTGAAGCTGATTATTTCTTTCAGCGTCCCACACGCGTTGCCAGTGGCTTCGCAGTTTCTTTCGCAGGAAAGGCTTCCATGGCATGTGAGCAAACGGCACTCTGGAGATGTGATGGGTGCACGGCACAATCACCATCTTGTGCCGCAGTTTTAGAGAGTTTAGATTTCTCAAGTTGATTTTTAGCTTTAAACATTACAATACTGTTACCCACGAAACTGATTACATGCTTATGAAATGAAGGCATGCAAAAGAGCTAGACGTCAGATCGTCGGTGGACAATGATGTTCAGAATTATTATATTGTGTGGCTGGGAACAACAACGGTCGGTTTCTGAAATCGAGGGCGCGAATGTACTACTAATATTCCTGCGGTGTGTAAATACGTTAGAAAATATGAATATTGTTTGAATATTCTTGAATATGAATATTCAAGAAGCTTAATTGTCAAGCAGGTATAGATGCAATCTCTACACTGTACTTCGTTAACAATTCTCTGTCTGCATGTTCTACTGCGATAGCAATTATATAGACGCTCTAGGTGAATTTCTGCCATCGTCGTCGCCATGAGGTTTCGTATAAAGTTCAAGGGCGATAACACCGTCGCCACGCGCCCTACGCTGTATGTGTGAGTGACAGCGTGGGAGGGGAGCCGATGATGCGGCTAAATCTCGCCTGCGCGAAAGGGAGGAAAGCGGGCAGGATATGCGCCATCTTCCGCTGCGCGCGCGAGGCACTCAACATTGCGAGGCATCGGGGGGCGGGGAGGGAGGGGGGGCGGCATTTTACTCCGGCTGCAAGTGCGTATGTGGCGGCTGTGCGCGGCCGTATCTTGAGAGCAGTCTGCGTTGGGGGCACAGTCTAGGTGCATTGGCGACTCGCAGCTTTGTGTGTGCTGCGTGTTCTTGGTGCTCAGTTTGCGTTGAAGCGATAGACAACAGCACGAAGGTCACTTCGCTCGCTGCTGCTGCTGCGTTTCCTCACGCCAGCGTTTTGACAGCGAGTGTCCGTGGTCATCGAGTGTGATGTGTTCATGTTTGCTGTGTGCACTGACACTATGCTTGTTAATTTAGTTAGCAAGTGAATGTTTAAAAGTCAATACGGCCGATATAAGTACTATCCTTACTGCGTATGGCTCTCTGCTATTTTACACAACATTTATACTGCGCTTCATTTAGGTTTTTCGCACCCTGCACATCTTTTTTTCTGAAGTTTGTTCATTTAATTACCAAGAAAAAAAAAACTAACTAAATTCTGGATTAAATTTGTGCACCGCCCAATGCATGGTACACGAGCGTTCTTGAATTCTGCCGGGGTTAGGTAAGTGGAGAGCTCCATGGTACTGCATGTCACGTCACTTTATTGAAAGGAAGAAATGCATGACACTAACTGTACCGAGCGAAGAAAAGTAGTCAGTGGAATGTTAACGTCGCCTCTTGCATATCAGAAAGATGTACCATGTGCGAACCAGCTTCGTGCGCACCGGTGTGCTATCGTACCTGCAGTAATCACTTTCCTCCGGAAACGAATCCCCAGTGTGTGATGGGCAGAGTGGTATAGTTCTTTGGTCATAAGCTTCCGTTTCTGTCTCTCGCGCTCTCTCTTTGCGCAAATACATTTAAGATATTTCCTGTGCTGAAGACTTAATCAACCATAATATAACAATCGTGACGAACGTCTTGAACGTCATACTCTGCTTTTTCTCAATCTCTTGAGCAAATCACGGTCTGAAATGTTGTATATCTCCCGCTTTTCGGATTACTATTCCCTTTTTAGTGGCACGAAGAGCACGTGATCTCTCTTAGTCAATTGTGATAGCGTCACGCAGATAGATGCAATGGTGCACTGACAGCGATCAACAGTCATGTGAGCATTTTGTAATGACCCTTACCTAAAGGCATTGCTAAAGACTGGCACATGTTAGACAACTCCTAGGTCGTAATAGTTGCCACTGCACTTTCTCGCATGGTCGACAAGTGCCGGTGTCCTGCTTCGGTCTGTGCGTCTTGACCTATCCGACACCCTCGTTGCGTGCGAAGAGGCATTTGACCTCTTGGAAGAGCGTATTGAACCGGACGCCCGGCGCTGCAGCATGTGTTCAGGCCCTGATGTGGCTGGTGCCTTCTCTCCGACATTGTTTGCCCTTGCCTCGGCGGCCACCGTGTGAATGCTTCGTGGTTTTTCCTTTGTTGTGCCACGAGGCATGGCACTGGGACCATCGGAATTAGGCTGCGCATGTTCTTTGAAGGATGCGAGAGCGATAGGAGGATCGGGATCGACATCCTTAGTCGACGAAGGAGCCGCATTCACAGCTGCGCCTGGAGAGTTCTCGAGCGTGGTATTGTTGGCGTGATCCTGACGTTGGGATAAGTTGGATAGTTTCTGGCGCAGTGCCCCAACGGCCCCTGGTGCATCAGATCTAGTGCGCTCTTCATATGCATTGATGGGCTTATCGGGACCAACTACGTTCTCGATAACGACGCACTCGGTGTCCCGGCATTTGCCATCAGACCTTCGATGCCGTAGACAGATCAAGCATATCAGACAGTTGACGAGGAGAACGAGCAAAACAAACCCGCCCGCTACGCCGGCAACTAAAAAGTAGAACTGATGCTCAGTAAAGTGGCTGAAGTACAAAAGGTCTGACGATGACGTGATATCATCAGGAGTCATCATCAGCATAGTCCCTGCTGTGCTATTTGGCACAGGATGGCTCACAGCGTCTGTTGCAGTGGTGTTGATGCTGACGGAGGTATTCCTGTGGGTATTGTTACTATCGGGATCCACTGTGGTCATTCCCAAGCGGCCTTCTACGACAACAGCCACAACGTTCGAGATGCCGCTGTGACGGCGCTCCTTGTTCTTCGTTCGTAGACCGATATAATAAACCACCGTGTTATCGTCTTTCATTTCTGGAAGCGATAAGGTGGCCGACTCATAATCTCCAGGCTGTTGCTGTTGTTCGAATTCAACACTCGGCTGATTAGCGAAATCGTTCAACAGACGTCGTTGGTCCAGGGAGTAACGGAGTTCGTAGGTGGAGCTCACACCTGCAGTAAAAGCAGAGGAACATGTTGGCGAAGCTTCTTGTGCTCAAATGTGCGTAATATATTAATAAATGCATGCATTCATTCTGCAGGTATACTCTTTAAGCCTGTATTATCGAGGAATAGACCAAGCTGAAAGTAATATTTGTGACATATGGCACATAATTACGTACTTAAAAGGCTGTAACTTAGCAGTCTGCTTCATTATGACAAAGAAAGATAAACCGTTTGTGCACTACTTCCGATAAAGTGCATGATCATTGAATCGAAAGACACCTTATAACTAAAAATTTTATAAAGTTTCTGCTGATATTCTTCGGCTTGATGTGCTTCCCTGTCCGGTGTATTCTCACGGTAACCCCATGTCTGCGCACTCTAAACGCTAACAAGCTCCTGCATGACTTTCAAAGAAATTAGGAATTTCATACAGGATCGGCAGCACGGAAGGCTCCTGCGCCGCCGGGTCATAACTCGAGATTAACACTTTTACTATGTTAGGGTGCTCCATGGTTAATTGGTGCAAGAAGCATCAACCAGTTAGGATAGCTAACGAGCATATGACCAGACATATACTGAGGCGTGGTGGCATTGCACTAATACAAAATATACCTTTTTTCAAATACAGTGTAGACCGCTTATAACGTAAGTCGCCGGAGTCGCGAATATCCGCACTATAAGCGGTACCGCACTATAACCAAAGCAACAATTTTCAAGGCCCGCACATATGCAAAACATGTGCACAGAGCCGCCACGTGTATGCAACAGTCGAGGAATGCGGCTAGAACGTTTGCATTAAATTTACAGTCGAATCTTGTTAATTCGAAAAAATTCACGCGGCGGCACCTCCGACCGGCATTGCTCCGGGAGTAAAAGCTTAGGAGAGACCCCTCAATGTCGCGCGCGATGAAAAAAAAAATGCGGTGAAAATTTCACCCTCTCTCAAATGGCAAGGTCGCCGATTCTGCGTTGCGCCGGACCATGCGTGTACGTGCCGACATCTCAGCCACGCTACCGTAGCCACGCGTAGCAAATGGCAGTGAACCCTTCTTTCTCCTTTATGCTTACTCTACTTTCTAGTCACGTGTTGACCTTGCACGCTGCGGCTACGGCGCAGAGGGAAGCAGCGGCGCTGTCCCAGGCCGGCCAACGAAATTGCCCACGTCGGCAAAAGCCCGCTTCCCGATAATGGCAGAAAACGAAACTTCGGGGAGCGGGCGCCGGGCCGGCTGGAGCGGCGGCGGGCGCGCACGGTGACAGTCGAAAGTGAGGGAGCTACGAGGGAGGGCGAGGGGAGCCACCGAAACGGCGGAGTTGCCGAGGCGAAATCCGCTTCCTTGCCGCCCTCCTCCCTCACATTCCACGGTCTCCGCGTGTGCCCTTCGCCGTGCTGTGCCGGCGCCGCCCGCTCCCTGAAGTTTCGTTTACTGCCGTTATCGTGAAGCGAGCATTGGATGGCGTTGGCAGTTTCGCGGCCCTCGCTCACTATGCGCGCCGTGATATTTCACGACTCGCACTCAAGATTCTGGTTTCAGCCTCACTGGCTGTTCGTTCGCACCACGTGCCCTTCTCCTCCACTTCGTCTCTCTTTCTTCCTCGAGCACTCCTTGGGGCGCCCGTTTGAGGGGAGCGTTCGCCGTCTCAGCGTGACTTCCGTACTCCCAGGCAGCCGCACTGTAACCGGTATTTCGTTTCCCGCAACTGCACCATAAACGATACATGTATACATGGAGTGCTATGGGAAAATTAATGCGAGACTGAAAAGACCGCACTATATCCGGTCCTGCACTATAAGCGGTTACGTTATAAGTGGTCTATACTGTATATGGCCCCTGATAAACCGCCAATATAGTTTCCCGCCATTCGCTTCTCACCATCTCCGCTGTCGTACTCGCTTCCGGGGGCTGACCATTCCAAGGTGACGTTGGGCAGCTCGGTGCGTTTGATGCTCAGGTCATGCACCGTGCCAGGTGGGAATTGAGCCTTGTTCTGCCCAGAGGCCCAGAAGGAGCCAACGAACTCCTCCCTGTGAAAGAAGGTGCCGGGACTTGCGGCGGAACCGACGGACGTTGTATGATTGCCTGTGGCCCTCAACAGGACGCTGTACCAGCCACCTCGCCGCGATGCAACCAAAAAGTAGCCGCTGTACACGCCATCGCCCTTGCTCACATCCGGCTCTGCGTCGTCAAGCAAAAGTGCGCTTTCTCTGTAAGATCGTATACACGTGCTTTCTACATGTACAGAATATGGCACAGTAAAACACAAAAAAACTACAAGAGTTTCAGTCGAGGGTTCCAGACAAAAATGCTGATGGTTTTCAGCAGCGAAGTGCGGCTTATCGCACAGCAAAGTTGAAAACAACCACACTGACACCTTATAGCTACCTCAAGCACAGCCTTCTGATCTGGCCATATTGATTTGAATTTTCCCGTGTGGAGACCATTTGTCCAAGACAGTATACAGTTTGGTGCTCGATCTCGGCCAGTGGTTCCGAGGTCACTGCGAAAGTGACTAGAGCTGCTGCAGGAACATGTGGTCGGGCTCCCGCTGCCCGACTGGCGCCACAAACCTGTGGAAGCGGAAGACAAGTGCTCCGCACTCCCCAGACTCTTACAGATCTTTTTCGTGTAGCCCACTTATCCTCGAAGCTCCTCCTGGGCTCCACCAAGTGAAAGACAGCGCTGCATTTAGACTGTAGTGATAAATGCAGTTCAGTAACGCTCTTCGGTGGCAATTTCGTAGAAAGGCACTTTTAAAATCTTATAGAAAGCATTGGACTGGAGGAGTGTTTCGAAAGGTACTCCTCACCGCAGTTATGCCAAGGAACGATACTGAAATGCAGCGACTCCTTCGGCCGATAATTGGCTCTATACGCTCCGTGATTTGCTCCGTGATGAAATGGAGATGAGAGTTCTGAAGAAAATACTGCCACGACCTTGACACGACTGAAAGCCACTCGGTGCAATTCCATGCTAGGCACGTCGGGTTGATCATCGAAGAAGACAACGACGAAGGTGCCAGAGTTGTTCTATAAAACATCTATAGCGTCGACGGAAGTCTTTTGTTGTTTTGTCTGTGACAAACTGGTGGAAGTGCTGGGTACGCGTCTATGTACTCTGACCCCCAGGATCTGCAAGCGGACCACCTACGCAAAAGCCGACGGCTTCAAAGACTACCTCCGGAATACGGCCTTCAAGATCTGCCGAGGATGTCGACCACAACCGCAACCCAGACACAGGAGACATACGGTACGGGACAGCCTCCTGCGTCGCTAGTTCTCCACACGCCCCAATGGCCGCGGCCTTTCCATGGTGAGCCTTTTGAGGACGTGGAAGATTGGCTCGATGACTTCGATCGTGTGGCCGAGGTTAATGATTGGGATGAACGGAAGAAGCTAAGGCGCGTGTACTTCGCCCTAGAGGACTCTGCCCGAACATGGTTCGCTAACCACGAGCCATCCATCACCACCTGGCAAGAATTTCAACGGCAGATACGCGATACGTACAGCAGTCCCGCAAGAAAAGAGCGAGCAGAGCAAGCTCTCCTGAGCAGGGTTCAAAAGCCTAATGAAAGCGTAGCCATGTTCGTAGAGGACATGTCGCGGCTTTTCAAGCGTGCTGACCCTGGCATGACAGAAGCGAAGAAGGTCCGCCTGCTGATGCGAGCAGTGAAAGAGCAGCTGTTTGCAGGACTAATGCGAAGGCCTCCAGCTACAGTAGCTGAGTTTGTCAGTGAGGCGACAACAATGGAGCGAGCCCTTCAGCAACGCTCCTCGGTCTACGATCGCCAAATCACCCTGGGATCAGCATCTCCATCTCTCTCGTTGCCCTGTGACACCGATGCGCTTCGAGAGCTTGTGCGTAGTGTCGTGCGGGAGGAGCTTGATCGACTACAGGGAGTGCGTTTTCAGCCGACCGCAACGGCCCTCACAGATATCGTCCGCGAAGAAGTCCGCCAGGCGGCACAGCCATTCGTGCCAACCCGACCTGAAGCCGCCCCTGTACTGACTTATGCGCAAGCAGTGAGGCTACCTGCGCAGCCCGTGAACCACCATAACCTGCCTTCTTCTGAAGAACCGCTGCGCCATTTCCAGGGTCAAACTTCGCATACAACTATGTACGAGTCCACAAGCCCCCGAATCAATACGCGAAAGTCAGACGTGTGGCGCACACCTGACTATCAGCCACTCTGTTTCCACTGTGGCGAAGCGGGCCACTTGTACCGTGCCTGCTACTACCGACGAATAGGACTCCAGGGATATCACCCCGGCGCTCGTCGCCCACGTGAGGGAGAGCGCCCGAGAGAAATCCAGCAATATCTGGCCAGTCGAGATTCGTCGCCGTACGCGCAGTTCCCACCGTTTGAACAGCCCCTGCCAACGAGCCGATCTCCGTCTCCACAGAGGCGCCAGTCACGATCACCACCTCCTCGACGATCGGCGTCACCTAGTCGCTACACTACGTTCTCCGCTTCTGTGGGCAACCGGCCCACGAGCCCAAGTCGGGGAAACTAAGAACAGCGACCTCGGGGGGTGGGGCCGCTGTACAACGCACTTCGAAAGATCCTCCGCTGCGACACCCCGACGGCGACGTCACCGACGGCGACGTCACCGACGACGATAACGATGACGACAACGATGACTGTGTACCTTCGGCACCTGCATTCGAAAACCGTAAACCTGTTTCAGCCGACATACTCGTTTCTGTAGATAACCACCCGGTAACCGCTCTTGTCGATACTGGTGCCGATTATTCTGTTCTAAGCGGACAACTGGCTACTGCACTTCGCAAGGTGACGACACCGTGGCCCGGACCTAAGCTCCGTACAGCCGGCGGTCATGTTCTCACACCGACCGGCAAATGCACTGCGAGGGTACGCATTCGTGAGGCCACGTTTGTCGCTTCATTTATTATACTGGCAGAGTGCTCTAGGCAGATCATTCTCGGTATGGACTTTCTTCTAGAGTACGGGGCAATCATAAACCTTCGCGAGTTGCTTGTCACTTTTTCCAGCGAACATGCAACTCATTCGGACGACTATCACCTACAGTCCTCGGTGTTACGCGTTTCTGGTGACTGCGCTACTTTGCCACCACGGAGTACTACGTTGATCACTGTGGAAACAGACGACGATCCTCCCCATCTCGGAATCGCTGAAGGCAATCTGTCAGTCTTGTTGGCTCGACAGGTTTGCGTAGCTCGCGGCATCTTGCAGCTGTCGTCACGGACTGCTCAGATTTTAGTGACTAATTTCAGTCGTGAATACCAGCACTTCGCCCCACGAACTGCCATCGCCTATTTGGAGCCAGTCAGTGACAATCCTGCTTGTTTAACTGTAGGACAGAATGGTGCAGATGCTACCTGTGACGTACCGGCCAACAGCAAGATTGATGTGAATTCAAAATTATCAGGTGGACAACAGGCTAGCATTCGGAGCCTTTTACAGTCTTTTGCGGACTGTTTCGCTTCAACATCGAAGGTCAACCAAACGCCTATTGCGAAACACCGAATTATTACAAATCCCGATGAAAGACCCGTGCGCCAACGTGCCTACCGTGTTTCTCGTAAAGAGCAAGACGCCATCCGCAATCAAGTCCAACAAATGCTTACCGACGACATCATACAGCCCTCCACCAGTCCATGGGCGTCACCTGTAGTTCTGGTGAAAAAGAAAGACGGTACAATGCGTTTTTGTGTTGACTATCGCAAGCTTAACAACGTTACGAAGAAAGACGTTTATCCCCTTCCCCGCATCGACGATTCTTTGGACCGCCTTCGACATGCCCGATACTTCTCATCGATGGACCTACGCAGCGGCTACTGGCAAATAGAGGTTGATGACCGTGACCGTGAGAAAACCGCCTTTATTACGCCTGATGGACTCTACGAATTCAAGGTCCTTCCTTTCGGATTGTGCTCTGCGCCTGCTACCTTTCAGCGCATGATGGACACAGTACTATCAGGTCTCAAGTGGCAGTCATGCCTTGTCTATTTAGATGATATCGTTGTGTTTTCTGACACTTTTGAGCAGCACCTACAGCGCTTACAAGCAGTTCTTGACGCAATTCGTGCTGCTGGCCTGTCCTTAAAGCCTGAAAAATGCCATTTCGGGTATGACGAACTCAAATTTTTAGGCCATGTTGTCAGCTACGCAGGCATTCGACCAGACCCCGACAAAACCATTGCTGTCGCTTCGTTTCCTACACCTGCGAACAAACACGAACTCCGCCGTTTTCTAGGGCTTTGCGCATATTATAGACGCTTCGTGGCTAACTTTCAAGGATAGCCGAACCTTTGCAGCGGCTAACAAAGGATAATGTTCCGTTTGTCTGGGAGCAGGACCAACAAGAGGCCTTCTGTGAACTACAGAAACGTCTGCAAACACCTCCCGTTCTAGGACACTTTGACGAAGACAGTGACACCGAGTTGCACACGGATGCCAGCAACGTTGGCCTTGGTGCCGTCCTCGTACAGTGGCAAGATGGAGCCGAGCGCGTCATTGCGTACGCAAGCCGCACTTTGTCTCCAGCTGAAAGGAACTATTCGACTACGGAGAAGGAATGCTTGGCTGTTGTGTGGGCAATTGCTAAGTTCCGCCCATATTTGTACGGCCGATCGTTTCGAGTTGTGACAGATCACCATTCATTGTGCTGGCTCGCCAATCTGAAGGATCCCTCTGGCCGTCTCGCACGCTGGAGTCTTCGCTTGCAAGAATACGACATGACGATCGTGTTCAAGTCCGGGCGTAAACACACCGACGCCGACTGCCTCTCGCGTGCTCCTCTTCAACCGTCGCCATTCGATGTTGATGAAGAGGACGCATTTCTTTCCATTGTCACAGTGTCAGACATCAGCAAGCAACAGCGCGATGATTCAGAACTCCGGCCTCTCATCGACTACCTTGAGAACCGTCTACCAGAGCCGCCTCGTATGTTCGTCCGAACGTTATCTTCGTATTTTCTCCGCGATGGCGTCCTCTACAAATTGGGTTTTCACTCAACCGCAACCGCCTGCCTCCTTGTAGTGCCGTCTGCACTACGTGACGACATCCTGCGGGCCTCTCATGACGAGCCATCTTCGGGCCACTTGGGATTCGCACGGACGTTCTCACGCATACGCCAAAAGTACTTCTGGCCTAACCTTCGCCGTGATGTCAAGCAATATGTGAAGACATGCCGCGACTGCCAGAGACGCAAAACACCACCCCTGCGTCCCGCTGGACTTCTCCATCCCGTTGATCCTCCACGGCTCCCTTTTCAGCAAGTCGGCATAGATTTGCTTGGACCATTCCCCACGTCGAGGGCTGGTAACCGTTGGATTGCTGTAGCCACAGACTACCTTACACGTTACATTGAAACCAGAGCTCTCCCACGAGGCACTGCTAATGATATTGCGACCTTCTTTGTACATGGCATCGTACTCCGCCACGGTGCTCCGACAGTGGTTATAACCGACCGGGGCACAGCATTTACTGCGCAGCTCACAGAAGATATCATGCATCTCAGTGGTTCAGTTCACCGCAAAGCCACTGCTTACCATCCCCAGACGAATGGGCTTACAGAAAGGCTAAACAAAACGATCGCTGATATGATTTCCATGTATGTTGACGTCGACCACAAGAACTGGGACGACGTTCTCCCATATGTTACGTTTGCGTATAATACTGCCGTTCAAGAAACTACCGGCTTCACCCCTTTTCGCTTGGTGCATGGCCGGGAAGCTGTAACAACGTTGGACGCGATGCTTTTACCCACCCACTGTTCTAATGTTGTCACTGATGCTGCCGAATTCGCTCGATGCGCCGAAGAGGCGCGCCAGCTCGCACGAATGCGTATCCGCTACCAACAACACAATGACGCCAACCGATACAATCTTCGTCACCGAGACGTCACTTATCAACCTGGTGACAAAGTATGGGTGTGGACACCGATCCGCCAGCGTGGTCGGTCGGAGAAACTTTTGCGCCGCTACTTTGGACCCTATAGGATCGTTCAACGACTCGGCGACGTGACATACGAAGTGATTCCTGAAGTAGAAGGCACCACTCGCCGTCCCCGACGCCCACGCCTGTCCGATGTCGTTCACGTCTCTCGGTTGAAGCTTTACTACTCCCGCTGACCTCAAAGCTCTACACCTCTCTCATCATCTACGTATACCTTACCAGTATCACTGTGGCACCCCCAAGTGCATCAATGTTCTGCATCGAGACGATGCTTCTAGGGAGGGGGGTAATGCCACGACCTTGACACGACTGAAAGCCACTCGGTGCAATTCCATGCTAGGCACGTCGGGTTGATCATCGAAGAAGACAACGACGAAGGTGCCAGAGTTGTTCTATAAAACATCTATAGCGTCGACGGAAGTCTTTTGTTGTTTTGTCTGTGACAATACGAATGCTTACATGGTCGAAAGTCAGCTCTTGAATGAACGAATGTGTGTGGTTTAGTGGCGCAAGGGCCAGGTATGGCCAAAGAGCACCATGCCAGTGTTAGTTCGCAGTGAAGTGATGAATTCTGAGAAGATGTGACGGGGCTGTAATGGGGCCTAAAATAGTCGCTGTAAAGTGCGTAAACTCAACATGTAGTAAGATAATGGCAATGACTAGTGACGTGTACTATGAACATAAAAAATGCATTGCTAAAGAATGGTATGATATACAAAATATGTAAGATATAAAAATTGGCAAGAAGCACTTCTACCTGAACAGAGCCCTTGAAACACGAGGGCCTGGAGGTAAGTGCTATACAGAACTACTATCACAGCGGCATCCTCTGGAGAGAGGATGCGCTACGAATTTATTGGGCTTATAACATGCAGGACCACATCGTTTAAGAAACCGAGGACTGCTTTGGTGTTAAACAGCGGTTCTTCACCAATAAACATCATAGGATGAAGAGGGATATGATACGTAGTGGTATGCTACAGGGAAATGTTTCCTTCTCCCCACTTCGGCTTGCCGACACTCCAGGAGGACATGGAGGACGGTCAGCCTCTCACCACATCTATCACAGGTTGGTGGTTCATCGCCAGTCAGCAAAAAACTGTGGGTGCCATATGTATGTCCTATTCTGAGCCGACAAAATAGGACATCAGTTCGCCGTGTTCTCATTGCGGAGGGCCAGAAACCTAACTGTGGCTTAATCAAGTGAAGCTTATTATTTGTTTCCGCATCCCACAGGCGTTGCCAATGGCTTCGCAGTTTCTTACGCAAGAAAGGTTTTAAATCTGTTGCAGGAACAGCTACTGTGTGATTAGTAGCGTGCGATGTAGCTGATGTGGCCATTTGGTCTGCTCGCACATTACCCTCATTGCCTCTATGGCCCGGCACCCAGCATATAATGACATGCTGGTTTGATATATATGCTTTGCATAGAATGGAATAAAGCTCAGTGAGTACAGGATTTTTGTGTTTGCAGAGTGACATCAGAGCTTTCACAACGCTTAGGGAGTCTGTAAATATAATTGCTTTTTGAAGTTTTGATTTCCTTATATGATTCACAGCCAACAATAGTGCATAGTCCTCAGCCATAAAGATGCTTCTGTCGTTTCAATATTCTGTCGTTTCATTACGTACAGCAAGCGCTGCACCGATTGAACCCTTAGGGAAGTGTACCATGCATGTTGTTATAAGCGACACTTTATACCGTGTTGAGTTCGCTATTCTGCCCTGCTGCTCCCATGCCATGATTTTAGGATGGGACTTTCTGTCATCTCATCATGACGTTATAGATTGTGCCCGTGCTGAACTTGCTCTGTCACCATTCGGCACCAACGTGCTTGAAGATACTGCTGACGTTTCCGCTCGTGTGTTCGTCACTGCCGACACGGAGATTCCTCATACTCTGCCGCACTTGTACCCGTTTCCTGCGTTGGGTTTTCTGACTCCACAGTTCTTTTCACGCCGTCTAAACTTGTTGCTCGCCGTCATCCCTTCTTGCTTCCTTTTGCCCTTGTTGCCATTCGACAAGGTTCCAGTGCACTTTATGTCGCGCACCTGTTTCCTTGCCCTGCTAGCCTGCTCCACGATGAGTGTCTTGGTTATGCTAACGCAATCGAGCCAAGCTTCCTTTATGATGTGCCTGAGGACCCAGCTTCTCCTCAGGTTGATGCTATGGCCCTTCAAGTTTCACCTCCGACGCCGCCGTGTGACCCAACGTTTTCCCGGTGTATTGATCCCAACCTCACTCCAAGTCAGCACGCCCAGATCATCGATCTCCTTGACCGCTTTCGCACGTCATTCGACCTACAACAATCTCACTTAGGCCGTATTTCCAGTGTGGTCCATCACATTTACACTGGCAACCATGCGCCTTTACGCCACAGGCTGTATCGTGTATCCGTCACGGAGCGTGGCGTCATCACTGAGCACGTTGCAGACATACTCCAATGCGGTGTCATACAACTTTCGCACGGTCCCTGGGCTTCTCCTGTAGTGCTTGTCAAAAAGAAAGATGGCACAATTCACTTTTGCGTGGACTACCGGCGCCTCAATAAGATCACCTGCAAGGATGTTTATCCCCTACCCCGTATTGACGACGCGCTAGATTGCCTCCAAGGATCCGAATTCTTTTCATCTTTAGACTTGCGATCTGGGTACTGGCAGGTGCCAGTGGCTGAGTCAGCCTATCCAAAAACGGCCTTCATCACACCTGACAGTTTATTTGAATTCACCGTGATGCCTTTTGGCCTGTGTAACGTGCCCGCCACATTTGAAAGAATGATGGACAACATCTTGCGCAGTCTCAAATGGCAGATATGCCTGTGTTATCTGGACGACATCGTTATCTTTTCACCGGACTTTCCTTCCCACTTACTTCGACTTGAACACGTCCTCAAATGTGTCGCTGATGCTGGCCTCCAGCTTAACTGGAAGTGTCGCTTCGCCGCCTGGCAGCTGGTCATCCTCGGCCATGTCAGTGCCGAAAGAAGGTGTACTCCCTGATCCGGCGAAACTACAAGCTGTTGCCCAGTTTCCATGACCAAAGACCTTGAAAGACCTGCGCAGCTTCATAGGGTTAGCATCATACTTCCGCCGCTTCATCCGCAATTTCGCCACCATAATAGCACCTTTAACGCAGCTTCTTCGTGGTGACCACAACGTTTCGACCTGGTCACCGGATTGCGATGCCGCATTCACGAAGCTGCGTCTTCTCTTGACGTCTCCACCAACCCAAGCGCTCCAACAGAAATACACACGGATGCGAGTGGCGTCGACCTTGGTGCCATTCTCGCTCAGAGGAAGGCTGGCTTCGATGAGTACGTCGTCGCCTTTGCCAGTCGTGCACTCACTAAACCTGAATTGAACTACTCTAACTGAACAAGAATGCCTGGCTTTAATTTGGGCCATAACCAAATTCCACCCATATCTCTATGGCCGCCCATTTGACATGATAACTGATCATCCTTCGCTGTGCTGGCTGTCGTCCTTAAAAGAACCATCCGGTCGTCTTGCTCGATGGGCGCTTCAACTGCAGGAGTATGACATTCGAGTGCTGTATCGTTCTGGCCGAAAACACTCAGATGCGGATGACTTGTCTCGTTCGCCACTAACAGACGAGGTTACCTCCCCGAAGGCCCAATTGTCCGAGTCTTCCCTTGCTGCCATGGATATTCTTCTGGAGCAGAAGAAAGACCCATGGATTATGTCAATGCTCAGTTTCTTGTCTACCCCATCGACAACCACTACCACTCGTGCATTAGGTCTCCAAGCACATCACTTCTCCATTCGCGACGGGCTCTTGTACCGTCGTAACTACCTCCCGGACGGCCGCAAATGGTTGCTTGTCATCTCTCGGCATCTACGTTCGGATATTTGTGCAGCGTTCCACGACAACCCCCAGTGCGCACATGCAGGTGTACTAAAGACATATGCACGTCTACGCCTTCGTTACTACTGGCGAGGGATGTATCGATTCATCCGTCATTATGTCCGCTCCTGTCTCGTTTGCTAACGCTGCAAAGATCCCCCTCGTCGTTCAACCTGCGAACATTGCCATTGCAGCCTTTGCCTTGCCCAGCACGTGCTTTTGATCGAGTAGGTATCGACATTTATGGACCTCTGACAACCACATCAGACGGCAACTGCTGGGTAATCGTGGCCATCGACCATCTTACACGGTACGCGGAAACTTCCCCTTTGTCCAGCGCTTCTGCACATGACATTGCCTGGTTTCTCCTGTGCCACATCATCCTTCGCCACGGAGCTCCCAGGGAATTACTCAGTGACAGAAGCCGCGTCTTCCTCTCCGAAGTCATCGAGGCTCTCCTCAAAGAATGCCGCATCATTCATCGCACCACTACTGCATACCATCCGCAGACTAATGGCATGACCGAGCGCTTAAATCGAACTCTTGGTGACATGCCGTCCATGTACGTTGCATCCGACCAAAGCAAATGGGACCATGTTCTACCATTTCTGACCTACGCTTACAATACCACCACGCAGACTACCACGAAATTTTTGCCCTTCTTTCTCCTGTACGGACGCGAACCTTTTTCCACAATGGATACTATCCTTCTGTACCGCCCTGACACCACGGAAACCACTACCTTGTCTGAAACTGCTGCACACGCAGAAGAATGTCACAAGCTATCCCGTCTATTTATGTCAGAAGACCAGCAACGCCAAAAGCACCTTCGAGAAACTTCCCATGCTCCTGCATCCTATGCTCCTGGCTCGCAAGTGTGGCTTTGGGAACCAGCCCCTACCCCTGGACTGTCACCGAAACTCGCGTCGAAGTATCAGGGCCCATACCGCGTGATCAACCAAACGTCTCCAGTCAACTATATCGTGGAACCCCCCGAGCTATCTTTGGATCATCGCCGTCGAGGACGCGACATTGTGCATGTCTAGCGTCTCAAGCCATACTATGATCCGCCTGTGTTGTCCTACCCCTAGGTCGCCAGGACAGCTTCCTTTTCCGCGGGGGAGATAACTGTACTGTGAAATGAGGAGCAGTTGGGATGCGGCTATGAGAGGGAGAACGACGACAAGGGAGATAAACGTTGTTTCGGTGCTCGATTGCCTGTGCTGCCTCTCGCTGCTTTATCATTGCTCTCGCTGCTAGTCACAAACGCTGACTTCCCCAAGTGGTTCATGACAATATATACACCAGTGGTACCGGCAGCGAAGGAGTTTGTACTTGTATGGGTGGACCTAGCTCTTCTGATGGGTGCTGGCAATTTTAGCGAGCAGGCAAGCTGTTATCAAGGCAGGAGTTGTCACATATTTTTGTGCAAGCACAAAAGTATGTGACACCTCCTGCCTTGGTAGGTTCACTAGAGCCCTCCAGAAAGGCCAGTAGTGAAACCCATTTCATGTTGTAGTCACGTCTGTGGGAGCATGTTTGAGGAATTCGCATGTGAATTACATCGAGTGCAGACCAGCAGAAAGTTTGGCTGTTTAATACGTAAAGTGCAGTATCTGCAGCTTTTGCAGTATATATATACATTACGTAGTACGCTTTGACGACTATGTGTATATTGGGCACCTATACATATTGGGCACCTGTGCAGATAAACAGAAAAAGATGGCATCTTCTACCACAGCCAATTGCGGGGCCACACCAGCCGTACTTGAAGCTTTTCCGAGAACAGCAAGTACTAGTTAATGTGTCGGACTAGTGAGTAGAAAATAGAGGTTTTTGATGGCAACACACTCGTCACCCGGTTTTAACATTGATTGATGTTAACTCCTTTTGAAGGCTGTGCATGTGCGTGTGTGCTATGTCCCTCTTCTCTCTCTTCCTTCTACCTGCCCTTCCATGATGCACTTTGGCCTCAATAGTCCTTGCACACCAGGACACAAATCTAGGATCCAGTAAAGCAACAAAGCTGGTGCCACGATGAACTAAATGTGGCCACAAAATGACATACCCCATGCGACGTACCCAGCAGTCCATTGTCCCGAAGCTGGATGACTGTAGTGGTGACAATGTCCTGCGCAACGTAGTAGACGACTGCCTCGATGTTGGCTCCCTTAACAGCCTGCTCACCGCACAGGAGTTCAGCATACAGCACTTGCAGAAGTGGCGTGTCTACCTGTGTAGAGAATGCATGGAATCAGCTAGCAGATATTTAATCAGGTTTTTATATTACTCAGTTTTCGGTGCGCAAGAATCGGGTGATATCTTTGGAGTTAATAACAGTGGAGAAATTAAGAGCCTATACAAATTGTTCTTACTTTAGAGCTGGTCGTAAAATCTTAGTAGGTGCAAGCCAAACGTGTATATATGTCCAGAAATGCGGGGACATCAGGTGTGTGAGACCCCTAGCGCCTTCTACCGGTGGGCGTCTGCTCCCAGTTCGTTACTGAATGGGCACCGCAATGAATAAATTGAATCGCCCGGAAAAACGCAGGTATCAATTAGGATTAGATTGAAAAAGACCCATTTGAAGCATCTTCGGAAATAAGGAGCACTGCATTAATAAAGGTCTAGAATTCTGGGCAGTTTGATTATGTCAGTGGGGACCTCATTCACATGTCCTCACGTGTTGGGACCACATGTCCCACATTTCTGGGCATGGTGTTGGACATATTATTACGAAGCGGCCGGCCAATGGCAAGCAGCTCTTAAGAATGAAAAAATTTCTGAATTAGGCTCTAGGTGTGTTCAATGAGGTTTGCCATATTTACGGTCTTTCTTTTTTGTTGGGGGGGGGGGGGGGGTCTTATTTACGAATGAAAATTGCCTAAAGAGCTCTGCACTACGTCTGCAGCAGATGCTTGCCAGCGGCTGTGGCTGTGTTCCAAGGCCAAAATTCGTACAGGAGAAAGAGCTAGAGAGAGAGAAGACGCATAGTCTTCCCGAGCACTGCGCATAGCTTGCGTCTCGGATCTTGATAAGATCAACTAGGAAAAGGATTTCTTCTTTCGGTGACGTGATGCCCACGAACACCTCTTATCCTGCTTATCTTTCGCCTTGCGATGTAGGTAACTTATATGCAAGAAACAAGAATTCATTATCTTTCATCCACATAAATGCACGATCAGCTTGAAACAAGGAAGACCAAATTGTTGTGCTTACTGCTTCGTTTGGTTTCACTCCACATGTGCTGATGATAACTGAAACTTGGTATAAAAATGAAATAGATGTGCTTAAGTTGCCCGGTTATAAATCATTTTTTGTAAATCGACCCTCTCGAAGAGGAGGAGGCATTATGTTGATGAAAAAAACACATTGCAATACCAACTAATTGAGTCATTTTCCCTAGTTACTAATGATTATGAAATGCTTTCAATTAAATGCAATGATGATGTCTATTGTGTTTTATATAGACCTCCAAATACAGTTATACCAAACTTTCGTCCTTTATAGACGAGCATCTAAGCTGGATTAACAATAATGGATTCAAGCTCATTATGGCAGGTGATGTAAACATTGGCTTGTTAAAGAGTTCTAAACCGCATGAAGAATTATATAGGACCCTTGAATCTAATGGTTTTGAAAATGTAGTAAATTCTTCAACTCATATTTCGCATGGTTCAACTACACTGATAGACGTCTTTATAACTAATATTGAAAATAAATTTATCATCAGGTGTTATAGGCACTCACATCAGCGATGACCTCCCAATTTTTTTATTCCACAAACCCTACCTATTGGAACCGTGAATGACATTCATTTGACTGTACGAGATGTAAATGCACACAGTTTAAACAATTTTCGCAATGAAATAGTGCTTATTGATTGGTGATCTCTACTGCTAATTACAGACCCCGAGACCGCTTACGAATATTTTCACGAAAAGTTTAAAGCTGCTTATGAGAAATGTTTCAGGTACAAGGTACCTGTGCACAAAAGTAGAAAGCCATGGGTTACAAAACAGTGTTTACAAGGAATACGCACAAAAAAACCGCTTATTCTATGCCTTTATTTCAACGTGGTCTGAAGAAACCTTGCGTCAATTTAGGGTACAAAGGAATAAAGTTAAAAGTCTTCTACGTCAAGAGAAAAGAGTGTACTTACAAAATTTATTTACCGTTGAGTTTATGAAAACAGATATTGTTTGGAAGCGTATTAATACAGTTCTTGGCCGAAGTGGCTGTAAGGAGACTATTAGAGAAATAACGATTGATGGCAATGTAATATCAGAAAAGGAACTAGCGGAAACTTTCAACAATTATTTCACCAATTTAGTTATGAGTTCTCACGATCCAAATTGCTTGAATTATCTAAGTTCAAGGACCACAGCCAGTCTGCATTTTTGACTCCTACGACTGATAAGGAAATAATTGCACTTTTTTTTCCATCAGAAATAGTAAATGTTGCGATGCTGACGGTTTTGAAATTGGGCCTGCAACGTACGTACTAGCTGCCATTACTCCAGCATTGACACACATTTACAACCTTGTTTTATCTGATGGTACCTTTCCAAAATGCCTCCAGGTTGCTAAAATTCGTGGCGTTTTTCTAAAATTAATAGAATCATATGTTCACCGCATGCAACAAGTAGTTATAAACAGTCACACGTCTGATTTGAAACCACTTGACGCAGGAGTACCACAGGGAAGTATTTTGGGGCCCTTGCTTTTTTGTATTTATATTAATGATTTGGTGAGCATTGATAATGACGTAAAATTTATTGTATATGCAGATGACACTAAAATTCTAGTAACCGCAAAAGATGCTGAACATATCATGATTAAAGCCAACAAGGTTCTGTTAAAATTATTCTCTTGGAACATCAGGAACTCGCTAACAATAAATGTTAATAAAACAAAGGCCGAAACAAAGGCCAAAAAATCAAAACATTGATACTCGTACCATTCTACAGCTTAATAACTCTATTTTGCCAATTGTTCCTTCTTTTAAGTGTCTTGGCATTGTATCTGAGCAACATTTGTCGTGTAATGGGGCTCACGTGGAAATGGTAATGGGTATGCTCTCTCGGGTGACTGCAATACTATGCAAATTGCGTTTCTTCCTTCCAGAAAATATTAAACTTCTGTACAAATCACTTCTTATCATACATAAACTATTGTAATCTTGTCTGGGGCACACTACAACGCTTTCTAATATCAATACACTGCACAGAATGCAGAAAAAGGCCGTACATTGTATCTTAGACGCTCCTTACTTAATGCCAACTAGTCCTCTATTTGAAAAGTTGAATTTGCTATCTATGCCCAACATTTACGAAAACATGTTAATACGAAGCTATACGACCAGTATTAAAAAAGCAACGACACCCTAAAACGTATATCTAACTTCGCACCAAAGCATAAAATGGTCAATACAAGGAGCTCGGAAATGTGGGAATTACCGAGGTCTAGAACAAATTATACCGATCAAATGCTACGTATTCGACTACCTTACCATTTAAACAAGGCAAGCATAACATAATGCTTTATTTTTTATGCTAGTATAAACATGTATCTAAATACAAGTTTGTATGCAAACATTCTTTCTTTTATGCGGTGTACTTCCTGTATAATAATTATTTTTGTTTTGCCTTTGTACTATGCGTATCAAGACCTTCTGTATATGAAGCTGTATAAACTATTACATGTATTGTGTCCCATAAAAGCTTTTATAAAGCTTTTGTATAAAGCTTGTACGTGTATATAGTGTTGCATTTTTTTACTGTTAAGTTTTTTTTGTGATGTATTTTGTAAATACTAGCCGTACTTCTAAAAAAAATACTCAATATGTATGTCATATGCTTTACTTTATGTACTTTACTTCCTCATGGTAATCCTGATAATGGCTCTACAGTTATTAGTGTGGACATTCTATTTATCTATTTTCTTCTGTTTAACTGCGTTTGTTGTTTTGTTACTGCCTTTAAAACGGGGCCATGGACCACATCAAGCCTTGCTGGCTTTTTGTCCACGGTCCTCAACATCGGTTGTATGTTGGAATAAATTTTGATTTGATTTGAAAAAAAAAAAAAGCAGGAAGGTTAGCCAGAGGTATTTTCGTTTGACTACCTTGCACGGGTGGAAGAGGTAGGGGGATAAAAAGAGAAAGAGAGTGAAATGGGAGAAAGTGAGGCAAACGAGAGACGACCACAAACAGGTCGCATACGTTATAGTACGAAATCATCAACTGGACTGACATCTCGTCTGGTCAGTAAGTAGATTCCTATTAGAAACACAATGAAGAGAACGCCAACCAAAATTGTGTTGTCGAAGGTCTATGTTCCTTCAAACAAGTTGCGCCACGAGCTGATGAATGTCTAGGAAAAACTAAAAAAAAGAAAAGTTCCGGGGCATGGTATATAAGATACCCTGTGTGGACTGTGATTGCATTTACATTGGGGAGAGCGGAAATTTCGATAGGTGCCTAAAAGAGCACATGTACAATGTTAAAATAAAACATTGTTGCTTCTAACACCCTCGCTGAGCACGCACATGCCACACACCACGATATTAACTGGGACTATGCTTTGATTATCGTCAGGGAAAGGAACTGGACACCGAGGCAATATCTGGAAACCCCGACTATCCAGGCAACAGCAAACAAGCTAAATTGGAACGACGGTAATCTGCCACTTGCCTACGCAAGATGCCTTAACAGATTACTCAAGTGAACAAGGCTTCCGTGTGGAAGCCGAAACATCTAACCCCTTCGACAACACAATATTGGGCGGCGTTCTGTTAATTGTGTTTTTAATATGACATTATAGTACACGGATTAGGCAGCGGGTGACGCTCTTAATGTCTATCATGAAGGCCCATAGGCTACAGGAACATCAGTAGCATGAATAAAGCGTTCTGCGTGGGATTTCTTTGAGAGCACTGGCCTAGACCTTTCAGTTCTCATAATGGATGATTGTCCAATTGGTCGAGCACTCTACATCACTTGCCTCTAGAAATTGGTGAGAGGTGTTGGGATATGGACAGACCAGCCTATACAGTGGTTAATCATTGGCAATAAGTCCCACAAGGCACTTCTGCAGTTTCTTCACGAAGGTCTACCCGCATTTATTGACGTACATTATTCCCTGTGTGAAAAAGGAAAAAAAAAAAAAGAAGAGAAAATAATTACCGATGTAGAGAACTTGGGCCAAATTCACAAAGCTTTTTGTTTGCAAGTGATATTTGCCATTGGCTGGCTGATCTTCGCTAATGATATGTCCAGCATCGGGATTGGCTAGAAGTTGCTCTTACGACAAATTCTAGCATAAGAGCTTTTTGTGAATACGGGCCCTCATTTCTTGCATTGTATAACGGCTTGATTTTTTATGAACAACTGATAAAAGGTTATGCCAGGAAGAGTGCTTTCAAATTTGTGTTATGTGAAGAATAAAATAAATAACTTAATGGAATTGTTTTTTTATTGTCTAATCTTTGCTGTCGTATACATACATGGGTCGCTTGTCAGACAATTACAAAAATATTTCGTATAAGTAAACAAACCAGTAAGGAAAACGAATAAATAAATTATACAAGGCCCATTGTACATTTCTGGAGTGCATAAAGGATAGATGCCAATTTTCAATTTCATTTCATTTGGTTAAGTATATACAAACCCAATGTCATCGTGCTGCCCAGTTTGAAGTACACATTTGATCAAAACTCAAAAGCAACCTTTGCCATGTCAGTGAACTCTTCGACAGCTGTGATAACGCACCCATGTTTCGAAAGCTTGTCGATAGTTTTTTAGGGGCTTAGTAGCAACAATATGATGGAAATGTGGCGGCAGAGCCTTACCATTCATTGTGTTGACTGCACATCTGAAAAGGTGAAGCATATTTCCTAATTATCTGTTTTAAAGCTTCTTTGTGTGTGTGTGTGTATGTGTGCACGTGCATGTGTGTATGTTTTTAGAACGGTTTATTAGAGATAAATCAGGCTTAACCCCATTTATTCAATAACTGCGCGGGCTGCAGAAATCTTTAAAAAATTGTCTTACGTGAAAACAAAAGGCCCCTACATACACGCCATTCGAGTACACCTGTTTTAAAGAGAGAGCATGATGAGCTTTCTCTGCGAAAATCTTGCAGACGTGGCTGTGGGGAACAGAAAAAAAAAGAGGAAAAAAAAAACCCAAGAAAAGAACAGTTGGGTTAAGAAAAAAAATAGTTTTATGCTTTTGGGCGAGGCTACTCTGTACGGTTGCTAATTATGATTTCAAACTCAATTTGTCGTTTCCTGCTACTCGTCATGTGTGGCAGACACGCGCTGAGCGATCACCCCTCATCCACCGCTTTTTTACGACTATAGTAAAGAAGAGCAATGCCATAGTTAATCACAATAATGTGCAATTATTAGCACATATAACATTGCGACAGGGTCAGTTTTTTTTTTGAAGAGCTCCCGAGACATTAATATGCTGGAACTAATCAATGAGAAAATCTGCCTTCAAATGTTGACCATTTCCGGACAATTAAGTCACTGCAATGGCTTGCAATCAAACCAAGAAGTCAATCACTCAGTCAATGTTTATTTGAATAATAATAATAATAATAATAATAATAATAATAATAATAATAATAATAATCAATCAATCAATCATGTTTATTTAACTTGCCCAGGAACAACTCTAAGGTCTGAGCGCTGGCACACGCATACATCAAAAACCAAAAACAGTGCAGGGGAATATAATTAAAAAAACTATGATTAAAAAGAATAATTGTGAAAAGAAGAGTACCAACAACAAAGTGCAAGGTAAATACAAAAGAAAAAGGAGAAGGACAATGCATGAAACTATGACACAATGAGGCAAAGCTCGGAAAAGAACGATGGCAGCGAGTTATGAAAAATATTGAGATCATGAAAATAAGCGTTACAAAGACTCTGTATTCTGTTAACGGTTCAGTGTTGGTGATGACAGGCAAGAACATGGAAAGATCTATGTTCTCTGGTGATCTTGTGCGGAATACGAAACATGATACAACTGAGGAGTTTGGAACAGGTGAGGATACCCTGAAGGAGCTTGAAAAGAAAGAGAAGGTGATAATAATAATAATAATAATTAGTAGTAGTAGTAGTAGTAGTAGTAGTAGTAGTAGTAGTAGTAGTAGTAGTAGTAGTAGTAGTAGTAGAACAACAACAACATACCACAAGAAGAAGGGGTCTCTTTTGTTGGAGTACTGTGCACATAGTTTATGAAAGGGAAAACCACGCCCCAGTCACAGTGATTCGATGAGACTTACACCCGTGTATCATACGAGCCACACCCATGAAAGAAATGAATCTCTTCGCACCTTAATCAGTACCACAGCCATCAAAATTGACGAGTGCACTGCACGGTCAAGTTTGAAGTAGTATTCTAATCGAGGCTATATGCATATGGGCTTCAAAGTGACACAAGTGACACAACATTGAGGAGTCGCCAAAATTCATCATGCTGATCTGAAAACAATTTCGCATGCTATGCTGTTGTGGGAGAAGTATCAGCACATCGAGTAGGGTCATCAACACTATAGCGGCGGTCTATAGGATCTATAGATCCAGGGCATGGAAGCGTGCCTTGAAGTTCTATGTCGATGCAGGCTAAAATATGTGCCATAAAGGTGCATGACAGAACACGGCGGTGGTGCGTTAAGGAGGCGCCTTCCGTCGTGGTGCACGTGTGAATGTACTTTGCCATTAAGCTGTATATTTCGCGCCTATAGAAACGCTGGTGTATTGTAATATGCGTCTTCAACTATCTGGCACAAGCTTAATTCTTTGGGGGTCAGTGTGAAGAGAAGCACGGAAGAGCATATGACGGGACACTATTAATCAATTTGCGATCAACCGGCTCCAGAGCATGTTGTATCTGCAAACTCACTCATTAGTTGACTCACTCAGACTCGGATTGACCCGTGAGTGAGTTAGACAGTCCGGCTAAGTAGAATTTTGGTGAGTCTGAGTGAGGGGCCTTAAGCAAAAAAGGGCTCGTGGCCGACGCCTAGGCGGGGATATTCGCCCAAATTCCTGAATAACTCGCCGGACCTTTCAATAAAGTTGTTCTTTTATGAGTAAGTCTGAGTACGTTTGGTTTATTTTGTCGGCCTATAGTATACATGAGATACTTGACTGTATAGAGCGCCGCAGAGCACGGCAGGCCTGATAAAGAGGCGACAAGATAAGGAACATTCATGCCCGCTCAGAAACCGTAGAATCAACATAGAGCGGCGAAAGAGCATCGTAGACACAGCACCACGTGGCACGGGGAATCCGGAGCTGGCATGGAAAGCAGGGGCTCTGCGGCATGCGCAGCCACGTTGCTTCCGCACACTGCACGTTCAATTCTCAGGAACTACTGCAGCTGCAAAGCGAGACTCGGTGCCTACACTGCAAAACGCCACGAAACAATGACGCTCTGACTCTAGCTGCTGCATTATGAGTGATCGACGACTGCCGGGTGAGCAGCTAGTTTCCTAAAATGCCACTAGTTTGACGAGTGACAGCATGGTACAAAATTTACGCGGGGGCCTACATCGCCGCCAGAGCTGGCATGGAATCCTGGTGCTGTGCCAGAATTTGAGACGGCCTTCGCGCAGTGTCATACCATTGGCCACACCTTCGTGTTGCGCCCAGCAAATGACCTGGAAGATGCATGCCTATTTCTGCAGGAGCAGGTCTTTCACGGACCGCACCGTGCAGCCAAAGATTGCCTCTCAACTTCGTGTCCCACGTTCGACCTGCCTTTTTTATTGCTGCTTCTGCGGATCACAGCGAACACTTCCTCCCGGGTCCCTGTGCCTTCCCATCCATTTACCATACTTTGAAGATCGGCGTCAGCAAGCAAGAGCGAGACCAGTGGTGGATTGTGCGCCGTAGCGATGGCGGTCTTGAACAATTCACGTGAACATTGTTCTGGAGTTGACTATGGCTTTGTTTTATTGTTTTTTCTTCCACTTAACATACTGCAAATAAATTGTGTATCTGACTTCATATGTGTGTAGAAATAACCAGATGCTGTTGGTACGTCATATTTCTCTTTTTCATTCTAGTTTTCACAGCAGCCATAAGCGACATGTTCGTAGAAAGCGGGGATGAGTAATCAGTCATGGTCAGGCCACGCAGCACAAGCCATACCTGTGCATGGTGTGCAAATGTGTTTTTATTGTAGTAAGCAGATCTTTCGATTTCTTATTTATCGTTTTGTTCTCTACGAGAGAAACAATGCGCCAACTACTGCAATAACTACAGCTAAGCGAAACAGCAGTCACGTTGCGCAAATCTTGAATGTAAAATAGATAACAGGAACGCAAAAGTAGCGGGAAAGGTTCACCACAGATTCGTAGTGCATGCTCGCGAGAAAATGCAAAGCTTGATTGCTCGCTTGCTCTCTGGACTGAAAAGTGCGTGCAGAGTTTGCGCCTTCGCCGAACGAACAACAATGAGAAAGTGCATGCGCGCCGGCTGCGCATTTATCCGCATGTACAGCGGCAACAGCTGATCGAGCAAGTCGGTGCGCTGCTGCGGGCCATGTTAAACGTGCCAAACTGAGCAGGTTTTAAGATTTCGGCAATCCTGGCGAGGCCAGCGTGACGTATCCAACTTCGCCGGCCGCTGTCTCGCACGCTTGAAACGCCGGACTATCTATCCGCGCCTTCAAAGTCAATCAAAGCAGCAGAAACGTGCTTGTACTTTTCCGACAATCCGACAGTGCACGAGTACTTCGGTTCCACGTCCAATGGGTTCAAGAATACATCGGTGATTTTCATCAGAATCTCGTGCGGTTCCGCTGTCACGCCAGATGTTTGCACACACCGTGCGACCATTTATTTCAGCCTCATTACCCACTGTGCCTCTCTCAGATCGGCTAAAATGACTTGGTCGGCGTAAGCTACCCGCTTTCCTTCCATAAAACAGTGCAAACTGGCATCACACTGCACAAAGATCATCAAACTACAGTGTACTGTACATCCAACACAGCGGTTGCGGCGACGAGGTACCTCCGTATAGCCGCCATGTTGCACAGTGTAGCCAGACGCGGTCAATTTTCGCAGCGCCCCCTGCAGTTCATTTGAGTTGCGAATAGACACTTGCTTTATTCTTGAATAGCTCACACGAAGGCTCCGTGATATGTCGAAACGTTTTACATCATGTTCGACCATGGTAACAGTGGATATATAGGTTCTTTATATGTTCGGAAGGGAAACTTGAAATAGATTTTCATCATAATGCCACCTGTAGGTAGTGGGTCGAGGGCAAGAGTGGGTCGAGCCCAAGAGAAGAAGACCGCGCGCCCCCTTCTCTGCTCGAGCCAGCCCCGACGGTCGCGTCTTCCGAGAGCCAGCTGCTCTACGGGTTATTAAACCTTCAAGTCCACTTTTAGAGGTTCGTGACAAACTGGTGGAGGTCTCCAGGAGCTGACGACAAAACTCGCGCCACGACGGCAGTTGCCCGTCGCGGTTCTGAAACCACGTACGCGCGCCATCCTCCAGGTAGAAGTAGACGTGTCTGAGTTTTTCCGTGTCGTTCCATTCGTTCACGGAGGCCACGCGCTCGTATTCGACCATCCAGTCTTCGACGTCTTCGAACACTGTGCCATGAAACGTCTTTGGGATCCGTGGGCTCTCAAGTGTGTAACGGTTCGACATCGTGCTTCCCGTACCGGTTGGGGCGGTTTGAAGGGAGGCGCTGGTCATACCGGTCGATGTGGTGGGAACCGTAGCGTCGAGGACTTCTGGGGACAGTCCCCTGATCCTGCGGCTGGCCCGATGCACGGGAGTGTCGACAGGCACTGGATTTGTAGCGCGGATCCTTGGAGGGGTCTGCAACATCCGTGAGGACGCTTACCCCGCACCTCCACCGTTGTTCCCCTCCCCATTGTTCCCGTTGTTCCCCTCTCCACCTCCCCGTTGTTCATGCCGCTCCATTTGCCCATCGTACGGAGCAAGCGGTTCACTACGTCGACGATAGACGCCCGCCCCCTCGGAAGTCGGATGTTTGGCGCACACCCGATTATCGGCCTCTGTGCTTCCACTGCGGTGAAGCTGACCACTTGTACCGCCAGTGCCCATACCGGCGCCTTGGGATTCGCGGCTTTTCCGCATACTCGCCGCCGCCCAGATACGGCCAACGACCCAGGGACATTCAGGAATACCTGTCCCAGCAGCGCTTGCCACCGCCTGCCAGGCGGCAGTCGCGTTCGCCGTCTCCGAGACGTTTTTCACCTCCGCCCCAGCGGTATTCTCCCTAGCGGTCGACCAGTCCCCGCCGGGAAAACTAACTGAGGCGATCTTTGGGGGCGAGGTCGCTGACGGTCGAAGCGCTGAAGACCTCCGACGGACGCAGTTACGGAATTAAAGATACAAACCCGACACCACCTGCAACTGAACGGGACGACCGGCTTTCGCTCGATATACCAGTTACTGTTGACGGTTATGCCGTTAGTGCTTTAGTGGACACCGGCGCAGACTACACGATACTAAGCGGCAAAATAGCAACGCAGCTGAAGAAAGTGATCACGCCCTGGCATAACTCGCAGATTCGGACGGCTGGCGGCCACATCGTTACTCCGCTGGGCGCCTGCACGACTAGAGTTGAGATTCAAGGATCTACATTCGTAGCGAGCTGCCTTGTCTTACGCGAATGCTCCCGCGACGTTATCCTTGGGGTTGACTTCCTGCAGGAGTACGGCGCGATTATCAATCTGCAAGAGCGTCGTATCACTTTCTCTGCCGAACGAGCAATCGACGTGCAAGACGGCCGACGGCGCGACGACGTACTTCGTGTTTCTGCTGACAGTGTAACGCTTCCTCCACGTGCCAGTGTCCTCGTCGACGTCACATGCTGTGGCTTACGCGATGGCGAAGCGGTGGCCGAAAGTAACTTGGAACACCTACTGAAACAAGGTGTTTGTGTAGCTCGCAGTGTTATACAGATTCGTTCTGGTCATTCGCAATTGCTCGTTACCAACTTTAGCTACGAGCACCGACATCTGTTCCGCGGCACTTCGTTAGCGTTTGCAGACGCAATAGCAGTCGTTAACAACTGTTTCACGTCAGAAGTAGTGGAGACAGCAGACACGTCTCCGGGACATCTTGACATCAATTCTGAACTGTCCACCGATAGGCAGACAGCACTGCGCAAGCTCTTGCTTGAATTCAGGACCTGCTTCGCACATTCTTCTAAGGTATGCCAGACTTCCATCACTAAACACAGGATCATCACGTACGAAGACGCACGCCCGATACACCAGCAGCCTTACCGCGTGTCGGCAAGAGAACGCCAAGCCATACGTACGCAAGTCCAGGAGATGCTTGACGATGGCGTCATCGAACCTTCCAACAGCCCGTGGTCATCTCCGGTCGTTCTTGTCAAAAAGAAAGACGGAACGCTACGCTTCTGTGTCGACTACCGCAAGCTCAACAACGTGACTAAAAAGGACGTGTACCCGCTGCCGCGTATCGACGACTCGTTAGATCGACTACGGCGCGCCCAGTACTTCTCTCGATTTAAAAAGCGGGTACTGGCAAATCGAGGTAGACGAACGCGACCGCGAGAAAACAGCCTTTGTGACTCCAGATGGGCTCTATGAATTTCGAGTGCTTCCTTTTGGCTTGTGTTCAGCCCCGGCTACTTTCCAGCGAATGATGGACACTGTCCTTACTGGACTGAAGTGGCAGGCCTGTCTTGTGTACCTGGATGATGTGGTCATCTTCTCTGAAACGTTCGAGCAGCATCTTCACCGCCTACGGAGTGTGCTAGAAGCCATCCGATCGGCACTTAAGCCCGAAAAGTGCCACTTTGGTTACGAAGAGCTCAAGTTCCTCGGTCATGTAGTAAGCGCTAAAGGGGTCCGACCCGATCCAGACAAGCTTGCCGCTGTGGCCGCGTTTCCAGCTCCTGCCGATAAGAAGGCCATCCGGCGCTTCCTGGGTTTGTGCGCCTACTATCGCCGGTTTATTAATGGCTTTTCGAAGATAGCGGAACCCCTGACACGCCTTACAAGAGACGATACACCATTTGTGTGGCATAATGAGCAACAGGCGGCTTTTGCTGAATTACGACAGCGCCTTCAGTCAGCACCCGTTCTTGCACATTTTGACGATGATGCTGATACTGATCGAGGTGCATACCGACGCCAGTAGCATTGGCCTTGGCGCAGTGCTCGTCCAGCTTCAAGATGGAGTGGAAAGAGTTATAGCGTATGCCAGCCGCTCCCTGTCCCGTGCCGAGGCGAATTATTCGACTACGGAGAAGGAGTGCCTCGCGGTCGTGTGGGCGATCATCAAGTTTCGCCCCTATCTCTATGGTCGTCCCTTCAAAGTAGTGACGGACCACCATGCCCTCTGTTGGTTGGCAAGCATGCGCGACCCTTCAGGACGACTGGCACGGTGGAGCTTGCGGCTACAGGAATTTGACATCACCATCGTTTACAAGTCTGGCCGTAAGCATGAAGACGCTGACACGCTGTCCCGCGCACCCATTGATCCTACCAGTGAGGAAACAGAGGATGATGACGGCTTCCTGGGTGCCATTAGTTCGTCGGACTTGAGCAGACGGCAGCGTGACGACGCTGAGATTCGACCGATCATCGATCATTTAGAGGGTCGCGACACAACCATACCACGCCATCTGTCCCGCTCGCTGACGTCCTTCTGTCTGCGAGATAACGTGCTGTATAAGAAGAATGCTCGTTCGACCAGCCGTGCTTACCTCCTGGTGGTGCCAAGGGACATGCGCGACGACGTCCTCTTCGCTTGCCATGACGAACCGACATCTGGTCATTTAGGCTTTTCACGAACACTCGCTAGAGTAAGCGAAATGTACTATTGGCCCGGGCTTTCGGCAAGCGTCAAACAGTACGTTAAAGGCTGTCCTGAATGCCAGCGCCGCAAGACACCATCCGTTAAACCGGCTGGCTTACTTCAGCCAATTGAAGCACCTCACACGCCTTTCGACCAAGTCGGCATGGACATTCTCGGACCGTTTCCTCTCTCTGCCGACGGCAACAAATGGGTGATCGTCGCGACTGATTATTTAACACGCTATGCTGAGACGCAGGCGATCCCACGAGCCACGGCCTCAGAGGTAGCGCACTTCTTCATGCGCCACATCGTCTTGCGTCACGGTGCTCCCTCCACTGTAATAACTGACAGAGGGACAGCATTCACAGCGCAGCTTATGGACGAGGTTTTTGAATTGAGCAACACCAGGCATCGCAAGACGACCGCGTACCATCCGCAGACCAACGGACTTACCGAGCGACTGAATAAGACGGTCACAGACATGCTCGCAATGTACATCGACGATCAACACAAAACATGGGATCGGATCTTGCCTTACGTGACCTTCGCGTATAACACCGCCGTGCAAGAGACGACGCGCTTCACGCCCTTTCGCCTTCTCTACGGTCGCGAAGTCCAGACGATGCTGGACGCTATGCTGCCGTGTCAAGACGCTGACCTATTGACAACTGACGCCGAGGAATTTGCAGAGCGTGCTGAGGAAGCCCGGCAGCTCGCGCGGCTGCATATCGGCCAGCAGCAGCAGGCAGACACAGGACGCTACAACATCCGCCACAGGGACGTGTCCTACAACCCCGGGGACCAAGTTTGGGTGTGGACCCCCGTTCGCCGCCGTGGTCTCTGTGAAAAACTGCTGAGCCGGTATTTCGGTCCGTATAAAGTGCTCCGCCGCGTCAGTGACGTAAACTACGAAGTTGTTCCGGACACATCATCGCAGACACGGAGTAGGACACAAAGACAACCGAGCTCAGACATAGTTCATGTTGTGCGCATGAAGCCGTACATTGCGCGTCCGTAACTTTTTTGTTTTCGTTTTTTTGTTCTCTCATTCCCTTCTTTGTTTCTACTTTTCATTTATCTTTGGGAGATTGCTTCTTCGTTCATTGACTGTGCCGGCGTGACGGCTACTTTTTTTTTTGTGTACTTTCGCTTTGCCTGCCTTCTTCGTTGTCTTCTACGCCTATTTTTTTTCTAGCATCGAGGCGATGCTTTTGTTCGGAAGGGGGGATATTGCCACCTGTAGGTAGTGGGTCGAGGGCAAGAGTGGGTCGAGCCCAAGAGAAGAAAGAAGACCGCGCGCCCCCTTCTCTGCTCGAGCCAGCCCCGACGGTCGCGTCTTCCGAGAGCCAGCTGCTCTACGGGTTATTAAACCTTCAAGTCCACTTCTAGAGGTTCGTGACAATATTCAGGATCGATTCAACAAAGGCGGGAAAGGCTTGCTTTTGCCAGACCGATCATATGAAATTAAATGCATGATGATGACGAAGTGCTCCAGTGGGTTCAACGTTTCTTCTCCCTATTATATAAGGTGATAAAGAAAAAAATAACGGAAGAAAAAAAGATTTAAAAAAAACAGAACGATCACGTACTTTTTTCCTGCGGAACCATCCACGTAGGCGGACTCTTGGTTCTTGCACTGAACCGCGGATGCTCGCCATGAACGAGCAGCGTTGGCTGCTTTTCCGCGCCCTGACTGCATAGTCAACGTTCACGACGTCTGCGTCCTGCTGGTTGACAAAAAAAAAAAAGAGAGAGAGAGAGAGCGAGAGAGAGAAAAATGAAACATGATTAGTTAGTTGCACACGGGCCAGGGAAAGTAGTACAGGCATTGACTCAAGTAGCATGTCGGAGTTGATTAGGCAGGTTATCGCCGACATGCAAATTCGTTTGCATGTCGCAAGTATTAGTAGGCTGTGGACAGAAAAAGACTCTGGTTTTAGCTACAGTTTCCCTGTCTTTTAGGCTTTCCGCCTCTGCGCCATCACACGCGTTCTGGTTGTTGCAGGGACGGGACCAGCGTAGAGAGAGTATATCCATGCAACGTCCGCGATGGGTGGCCACTGTTAAATAACGATGTCGCGCGCCATTTATGCTTGTGGAATCTGCTTTTGCCCTAATGCACTTGCAAACGTGTTCTATTTTGACCGCGCAAGGGAGCCGGCCAACGGAGGCTCCCAGCACCAGCGGCGTAACAAAAAACATCCTGGCGCAACAAAAGCGAGCAGAGACTGAATTATTGAAACTGGAGAAAGCGTTGACGAGAGCGTCTCCAAGAACAGTTTTAAATCGCGAGGTTCCGAAAGAAAAGCAGTTATGCTGTGGCAGCATCTCGTACCTCAGTGAGCTTCTGTTCCGTGGCGAACATAGACATCTTGACCCGGTGAGATGGTACCACCATCCCGTTGAAGGTGACGTCACCTTCTTCAATGCTGTACACGTCTGGGCAGGCGACGATGAATGAGAGCACATTGGAATCAAACGACTTGAAGCTGAAATTGCCATTGACGCCATCTCCTAGAGTCACATCTGTCTTCTGGAAGACCTGCATTTGGTTTACAACGAGTAATGTAGTGCACATATTTTTAAAATAGAATGCACACATGAGCTAAATGGCGGTATAAATAAATAAATAGACCCTACATTTAGAAAAGTCCTGTATACTGAAGTGACCTGCAAGACCACTGCCCTGCAGGTCTGCAAGGCACGCAGGGCAGGGCAGGTTGGATGGATGGATGCATTTGATGACTATTTCGGAACGCAGTCACTCTATAAGAATCAGTCAAAATGAACTTGACTTCTAATACCATTACCTTCAAGTTTCTAATATAAACATAAACATTATTGTGAAATAAAATTAGGATAACTAACAATTTGTCAATTAAGTATTTGCTGACACTCGTTCGCCAAAATTTTGTCCACTAACGCGCATAAACCACACGTTCAAGCAGCATTTGCGTAGCTACTATATAGTATGGAGTTTTTATTAAAATTATTTATATTCTAAGGAAGAAGATCACCACAGCCAGCGGGATCACCAGTGGTCTGGCGCCGTCCCCTCCATGTCATACCTGTCAGGAACCAAAAACCATTATTTACCATTTATTTTTAACCAGCCGTCTATTTGAAAAAAAAAAAAAATTGAAAGGTAGCGGCCTCCGGCTCCGACGACATGCGCGGCTGAAGCCGCGCATGTCGAGGCGGAGGCCGCTAGGGGCGCTGGAGCTAATTCCACCTGAATAACACCAAATCAGGGGGTACAGGGCATAGAGTTTCTGTTATAGTAATATGAAACTCTATGGTACAGGGTGACATGGGATGGACGTCATTCGAGGGCAGGGAAGCCAGCAGCAAGATAGAATTTGAGGAGCGATTGAGAGAGATGGGAGAAAAGCGGTGGGCAAGGAGAGTTTTCAGTTATTTGTACATGAGGAATGTTGATACAAAATGGAGGAAGCTGACCAGAAAACTGTCAATCAAATATTTGGACTGCAGGAGGGGTGCAGACCAGGAAACAGCGGTTAAGAAAAAGGTTAAGGAAACAGAGAGGGGTCTGTGGAAAGCAGGGATGCAGACGAAATCAGCACTGGGCACATACCGAACTTTCAAGCAAGAAATTGCCAAAGAAAATATCTACGATAATTCTAGGGGAAGCTCTTTGTTGTTTGAAGCCAGGACGGGAGTATTGCGGACTAAGATGTACCGAGTCAAGTACCAAGGTATAGACACGTTGTGCTGTGCGTGTGGAGAAGAAGAGGAAATGGCTGAACACCTCATACTTTTCTGTAAGGGGCTTAACCCTACAGTGCAAGGCAACGGGGCTGATTTTTTCAAAGCATTGGGGTTTAGGGACAGTGAAGGCAAAATAGACTTTAAGCGGGTAGAAATAACCAAGCAGAGGTTATCTGATTGGTGGATAAAATTAAGGCAGGGGTGAAATTTCACCCACCACAAAGTACAAATTATGTTAATGGTCATGGCTAGGTGGCGTATGCCACCGCCCGATTTAAAAGGTTCAGCCTCATCCATCCATCCATCCATCCATCCTGAAGACCCGTGCCAGCTCGTGCGCACTGCGCTCCCGTCACGGCGTCACTGCCATTCGCTTGCTGCAGTCTGCACACGAGGACGCGAATCGACTTGATTTTGATTGTTTTTGTGAAGTGCAACGTTCGTCGACTTGTCTATGCAACGTCCTCGGACATCCTTTGTGCTCGTTCTACGGTGCGCTAAGGAACTATGCCTAGTCGCCGGCGCAATTACTGTTTTGCACCAGGGTGCCGGAGTGAAAGACTCGCCGAAGGCGTCTCTTTTCAGCGTCCCACGAGACAAAGAAAGGAGACAACAGTGGGATAGGAACTTGCACCGTGACGACAAGAAGCTTGACCAAACATGTGCCGTGTACGAATTGCACTTTGAGCCGCGTTACAGAATCAGGGACTTCGTTCACGTCGTTAACAGCAAAGTGGTTATTATTGTTATTTTTTTTTTCATTTCGCCGTACTCCATATTCTTAGGCATGCTATTAAAGTGCTTTGTATCTAGTGTGTGCTCTGCCAGAAAAAAAAATGGTTTGATTTTGTAAACATTGTTATTGTTATAAAAAGAAATATTTCCTACATGCACTAACAGTGAGATTTGTAATATTTTTGGAATCTGTGCAGTTCTTGAGTATTCTTCGGTTGGGCTGATCTTGCTTATTTTTCACTGCTGCAACAATATTGTACATCGTTTTGTTTGCATGCTGTTCCTAATGAAATTTACGAACTTGAAAGTGCATTCGAAAATAAAAGCAATTTTATGCGCTCAAAGAACAATATGCCGCCTGCTCGCTGAAGTCACTGCTCGAATTGTTGTATACAATTAGAAATAAGCTTGTTCGATATATTAAGGACAATAAATTTTCATTAACATGTCCGCCGTATTTTTCTTTCCGGCGATGTGTACCCACACGTCGTGTATATGCATTTATGACGCAAGGAAACTGTACGCAACTTGACCAAGTACGGTCAGCTTGGGCAACGGTCCACTGCTAATGAGAGCGGCGCAAGCTCGACGCTGGCCTTAGTGGACCGCAGTGGACAATTACACGGTGATAACTGGTACTATATGTATATAAAACGAATCATCGCGCTTATATTATCGTCACAGTAACTGCTACAAACTACCGCAAGCGGCCAAATTAATGCACTCGCGAGTACATCGATAACGCCGCTCGTACCGTCGCAGTCACAATGATAAAGTTTATAGCACAAAATGCGAATTGACGCCGTTCCGGTAATACAGATCGCAAGAACTTATTTAGATTTACGCTATGCAGTGAAATAACACGCATAACGTAGGCGCCAGACTGCAAAACGTTTCAGGATGGATGGATGGATGGATGGATGAGGCTGAACCCTTTAAACCGGGCGGTGGCATACGCCCCCTAGCCATGACTATTAACATATTTTGTACTTTGTGGTGGGTGAAATTTCACCCCTGCCTTGATTTTATCCACCAATCAGATAACCTCTGTTTGGTTATTTCTACCCGCTTAAAGTCTATTTTGCCTTCACTGTCCCTAAACCCCAATGCTTTGAAAAAATCAGCCCCGTTGCTTTGCACTGTAGGGTTAAGCCCTTTACAGAAAAGTATGAGGTGTTCAGCCGTTTCCTCTTCTTCTCCACACGCACAGCACAACGTGTCTATACCTTGGTACTTGACTCGGTACATCTTAGTCCGCAATACTCCCGTCCTGGCTTCAAGCAACAAAGAGCTTCCCCTAGAATTATCGTAGATATTTTCTTTGGCAATTTCTTACTTGAAAGTTCGGTATGTTCCCAGTGCTGATTTCGTCTGCATCCCCGTTTTCCACAGACCCCTCTCTGTTTCCTTAACCTTTTTCTTAACCGCTGTTTCCTGGTTTGCACCCCTCCTGCAGTCCAAATATTTGATTGACAGTTTTCTGGTCAGCTTCCTCCATTTTGTATCAACATTCCTCATGTACAAATAACTGAAAACTCTCCTTGCCCGCCGCTTTTCTGCCATTTCTCTCAATCGCTCCTCAAATTCTATCTTGCTGCTGGCTTCCCTGCCCTCGAATGACGTCCATCCCATGTCACCCTGTACCCCCTGATTTGGTGTATTTCCGTGTGCTCCCAGAGCCAGTCTACCTACCCCTCGCTGCTTAACTTCCAACCTTGCTCGAACCTCTGATCTCATGCACAGGACCGCATTGCCGAAAGTCAAACTAGGGACCATCACCCCTTTCCAAATCCCTCTCAACACTTCGTACCTATTGTAATTCCACAGTGCCCTGTTTTTTATCACAGCTGCATTTCTGCTACCTTTAGCCGTCACATATTTTTCATGTTCCGTTAGGTATACTCAGCCCCATTGTTTATCCACACTCCAAGATATTTGTACTTATCCACCACCTCCAGCGTAACCTCCTGTATCCTATGCTCGCTGCCCTGATTATCATTAAAAGTCATGACTGCCGATTTTTCTTTACTAAACTTCAAACCTAAGCTATCTCCCTCTTTACCACAGATGTCCATTAATCTCTGCAAGTCTTCCTTGCTGTCAGCCATAAGTACAATGTCATCTGCGTACATCAGTCCTGGTAATGACTGTTTAATCCATTCTCCCTGCTTGAAATAGGAAAGGTTGAAGCCAAGTCCGCTCCTCTCTAATTTTTTCTCTAATCCTTGTAAATACAGCATGAACAACAGAGGTGACAGAGGGCACCCCTGCGCTTACCCTGCTGTATCTCTATAGGCCCAGATACCTTGTTTTCCCATTTTATAAGCACCTTGTTACTTTTATAGATATCTTTTAAAAATTTCCTTACTCCATCTTCCACATCTAGAGTGCCCAGTATGTCCCACAAATCCTTTTGGATTACACTGTCATAGGCGCCCTTGATATCCAGAAATGCAAGCCATAGGGGCCTGTGTTCCTTTTCTGCTATTTCAATACACTGTGTCAATGAGAACAAATTATCTTCTAACCTTCTTTGTTTCCGGAACCCATTTTGTAGTTCCCCCAGCACCTCCTCGCTCTCCACCCATGCCTGCAGTCTGTCCTTTATAATCTGCATCACCACCCTGTAAACCACTGACGTCACTGTTATGGGACGGTAGTTGTTTATGTCGGCTTTGTCCCCCTTTCCCTTATATATCATGCTCATCCTGCTCAGTCTCCACCCGTCAGGGGCTTTACCGTCCATTATCATTTTGCTCACTGCCTCTCTTAATGCTTTCTTAGATTTTGGGCCCAATGTCTTTATCAACATAATTGGGATGCCATCAGGACCTGTCGACGTGCTACTAGGAAGCCTCTTCTCTGCCCTTTCCCACTCGCTTTCTGCCAGTGGAGCCACTGCACTGACTAGTCTATCCTCACCTGATTTAGCACATGCTAGCTATGTTTCGTTCTTTAAATTTTTCTGTCATCATTGTTCTTATATGTTCCATTGCCTCATCTCCCTCTAGTCGAACACCTTGAGCTGTAACTATAAACCTCTGCTCTAGGCTAGTCTTATTACTCAAGGAGTTGAGATGTTTCCAAAATTTCTTCGCTGCTTTTCTATCCTTTTTGTTTACTTCTGACAACCATTGGCTCCCCTTTCTTCTGATCTTCTCATTGATCAAATGGGATGCTTCCCTTCTACAGTTTAAAAAGTTATTCCATTTTCTGCCTACATCAGCTTCTGGTTCACCCCTCTGCTTTGAATATCTGTGTTCCCTGGATGCTTCCTGACGTTTCTCTATGGCCTTCTTAACCTCCTCATCCCACCAGCTCTTGGGTTTACGTCTTCTGTTCCCTTCTGTCCTGACTCGTACCTTAGTAAGCTAAAATTAAAAAAATTAAATTATGGGGTTTTACGTGCCAAAACCAGTTCTGATTATGAGGCACGGCGTAGTGGGGGACTCCAGAAATTTGGACCACCTGGGGTTCTTTAACGTGCACCTAAATCTAAGTACACGGGTGTTTTCACATTTCGCCCCCATCGAAATGCGGCCGCCGTGGCCGGGATTCGATCCCGCGACCTCGTGCTCAGCAGCCCAACACCATAGCCACTGACCTTAGTAAGCTCTAGCTCAAATAGCCCTGTTAAATTTGCATATGTCCATTCTGTTTTTGTATCCTCTGAAATTACTTCCTCAATTTGCTGGGTTGCTATTTCAAGCTGCTTTTCCGAGTAAAATATCCCACCTGGTTGTTCATCTTGCCTCCTACCTACTTTCATTTCCCTTCTAAAACTCACCTTAATACGTTTGTGATCACTATCTAGACTTCTGGAGCCATATTCATCTATGCTCATTACGTTTAGCCTATCGTGCATCCTATGTGACATTAGTGCATAATCTATCGTCGACTGCAGGCTCCCTACCTCCCATGTTATGTGCCCTTCACACTTCTCAGTACTGTTGCATACAACTAAGTCATGCATTTCACACATATCCAGCATCATGTTGCCTGTTGAGTCTGTGTACCCGTCCATGTCTTCTATGTGTGCGTTCATATCTCCTAGTATAATAATCTCGCACCCTTCTCCTAGCTCATTAATGTCACTTGATATGCATTCTAGCATTTTTTTTCCTCTTTGGCATTTGCTCCTGTCCACAGGTATACAAAGCCAAGGAGTGTCTGCTCTCCTGCAGCTTTCCCTTTTAGCCATAAATGCTCCTTGCATTCCTGTTTGACCCTTTGCCAATTCATACTTTTATGAATGAATGCACCAATTCCACCCCCTTTTCTGCTGCCCTCTGTTCTATTGCAATATTCCCATGCATAGTCAGGATTACAGGGAGGTTGCTCCATGTCCCTAAGATGTGTCTCCACAAACCCGTATACCATCAGCTTTTCCTGCCTCAGTTGCTCGTCTATCTCCTCCCACTTCAGCCTATTCCTGCCACCTTGCATGTTAATGTACCCTATGTCAGAATGACCTTGCCCCTGGTGCGTATACGTCTATTTCTTCTCCTACCGATTTTACGTTTCTTGAATCTTGGAGCCTCTCTGGGTCCGTCTTCGTCTACACTGGTGGTCTTAGGGCTCTGGGTCCCCCCAAAAAAGCCGTAGCTTGGCGCCCTATCCTACTACCTACCCTCCCGCCCGTGGCACCACTGTAGTGAATGCCATCCTGTGCAAAAGGGTGGGAGCCAGACTCGTACACTTCCCTGTTTACCTCCGTTATGCCGTACCCAAGTGGTCGGCTTAGACCCCTAATGACCCGGTTAGCCTCAAGCACACTCCGTTCCATCCCGCTAGCCTGGCCCCGGACCTGTGGGATTGTGCATATGGTCACATGCACATTCGCAGAGGTTTCTCTGAGTTTACGCAACTCAACATCTAACTGTCTGTTTAGGTTCTTGCTCCTTCCCTTCAGCACATTGTTGAGACCAACATGGATAACGACCAGATGTTCATGCTCCAGGTTGTCCGATACCACCTTCTGAGCTTTTGTCATTGCGTCAACCATGCACTTTCCTGACTGGGCCTCCATCCTCACCCGCCCGTCTGCCTTCACTGTTGTAAGGACGCCCTCCTCAACCCTAGCTACGTTGGAGTCCCCCACCACTAGGACCCTTCGCTCTACACGTTTGCCTCCCGCCTGCGATTGTCGTCCTCCAGTTCGCGCTAGCTGGTTCTCCACCCGCCGTGCGCCACTGACACGTGACGATGTGCTTCCTGCCGTTCGTCCCTTCCCACCCGAAGCCTGCCGCACTACCTCGCTGTAGAGTTGTGGAACCGCCGTGTTGCCGCCGGCTCTCGCCTGCTGTTCAACGGCCCCTAGGCGTCCCTCCCTGCTCTCATGGCATGCCTCTGCCTGAGTCTCCGCGCTGTCCCCGCCGCCCGCCTGAGCTGACCCGGGATTACGCGCCGCCTGTGCCATTAGCGCCTCCACCCGCTCTTCCAGCACGGCCCGCTTTTCCCGTTCTTCTTGTAGCTCGCCAGCTATTCGCTTTACCAGGACGGCCTCGGTCCCCTCCCTGTGAAGCAACTCGCCGATCCGAGTTTCGAGCTCAATTCGCCGCTCTCGCTCCACCTTCAGCTCCCCTTTGAGCTCTTCCACACTGGCTGCCCATTCCCCTTCCATCCGCCGCATAGCCCCCTTAAATCCTTCACACGACCTGCACGCGAAGATAGCCTCCTCAGCGTCGGCTAAACTGGCGAAGTGCGTCTCGTCCAAATAACACCAACGTTTGCACTCCTCGCACTGCACCAGCTCGTCATCACCCCTGTCCTTCCTAGCCTGCCGCACCATTGTCCACCCGAGCACCTAACGAGAAAGCCCACCAAAATACCTGAACAAAGCCCCACGGTAAGCCGCACGGCAAACTCGCTATCCGGCTGCCTCCGCTAGCTTCCCTAAGCGCGGTTTAAAACTGCCGCTTTGCACTGCTTTCACCATGCAACACGTGCGCCACAACCCGCTTCCAAAAAAAAAAAAAAAGTAAGAATGTTTGTAACGCCATCTCTCAGAGGCGTCATCAAGGGCCTCAAGCGGAGCCGTCATCTGAGCCCACTACCCCTATATTTCAGTACACTATGCTTTCGCCCAACTTCCCCTACGTGTGCTCGAACTGCAAGTGTTTCGCGAGGCGTTCCCCGATGCCACGGACCACGAGGAAATGCTTGTACACTTCGTATAACTTAACATCACTTCGTATAACTTAACATCACTTCGTACAGCCATGACTAGGTAGGAACCGATGAGCTCCGCTGTGTCTTTAGCCTTTCGCCACTAGTGCAAGCTACCCCGATTTTTTATGGAATACACAAAAAAGTCACAGTTTCACCCGAAGCATCGATTACGATAGCAAATTAGTAGACAGCTATACGAAGTAAGGATAGTAGCTTTATCGGCAGTATAAACTTGTAAACATTCGCTTACTATCTAAATTAACAAACATGGTGTCACGCACGCGCAAGCAAACATGAAGACATTTCACTAGATGACCGGGGAAACTCGCTGTCGAAACGCTATAGTGAGGAAGCGCAGCCGCAGCGAGCGAATCCGCCTTTTTTTCATTTTCCTGTGCTGCCGCACGCCGCTGGAAACGTTTTGGAAGGGTGCCAGGGTTTTCGCTGGTTGATTTGTGAACCTGCGCCAATGCTCAGTGCGCATCGGTTGTGTGTTTCGTGAATAATTATTAATGGCTACTCTGAGGCAGCATGTCGTTTCTGGAAGCCTTGTAGCACTCACCAACTATATACATATAGGGTGAGCAGGCCTGAGTGCGCTGTTTTACAGCGTAAGCTGTTATTGGCTCATTCCAATAACCGTTTCGGGTCGCGATGATGCCGCCGCCGGCGTCCCCCGCGCAGGCGCGGATCCAGGGGGGATGTCCGGATGTCCTGACCCCCCCCTCAGATTTCTGCATCGCCCCCTCGCTGACAGGGGGATGGCCCTGTCGCATAAAAAAAAAAAAAAGGCCACCAGCATTCTTCAAAACTATTTTTCGCGAGTACCAGTGGTATCAGCCATGTAGAAGTAAAGCTAGCTCGCTCACAAGCTTAGTTGTATTCTGTAGGAGTGTGGTGTCGCGAAGTTGCCGTAGTTATTTTTTCTCATGAACACCTTGGACCTCCTGGCGCCTGCCGTGCCTTACTCGTCCCGTCGGTGGCGTCGAATGAACGAGGGAACGTCCCTTTTGCCAAACACGCCGAGGTCCGCTCGAGCGCCTTCGCGCCTGATTAACTTCGTTTCCCCTTGGGGTGTCAACGGTTGCCTCATTGGCTGTCATCGGTTCCGCGACCAACCTGCTTAATGAAAGAGATCTCTTGCTGAAGTGTTCATATATAAATAATAACAACTAACAGCTAAACTAGGAACTACGCATAGGCAACTTTTTTTTTTAACTGTAGCACTCATTGTGATCACAGTTACACGTTGACAATATCCAGTACGAGCACAGTACCGTTCGTACGCTACAAGTTTGTCATTGTAACTTCGCAGTTTTATTGTCGTACATTAAGCATGGGAATCTCAAACATGGGTGTTCTGTGGCTCAAAACAGCCGGATCTGCTTATCTGAGTGGGCATTCTCGCGGAGCGGGGGAGCGTGACGTCAGCGTCCAACGCCAGCGCGCGGGACTAGGATGGCGTCGCGTGGTTAGAGAAACGGGAGCAGATGCGCGCCTTTTGTAAGAGGATGACGTCGCGTGGGAAACAAAACATGAAGACGCTGGCTCGCGCTCTCGCCTACTACGCCACATCGTTATTCTTGTAGGTGGCGTCGTGAGTCTTCATACGCGGTGATTCGCATATCGTAAACAACCAGCGTAGTGGTTGCTGCGTTGGAGCGGACCGTTACGCCCGTATATTCAAGAACGTTCCTCTAGTCAACACACCACCACGACTCAAGAGAGAAGATGGCACCGCCATCCCTCCACAGAAGTGGTCACTGAGCTTCATGATCATTCACGGGAATTCATGAGAATTGTCGCGTCTTTATTCTCGATTATTCTGCGCAGTACGACAATTGAAATTTGGAGTCTGATATCTCGGAGCACGGACACGCTAGAATAATTCTTCCGACTGATACTGTGTAGAAACTCGACTGTCTCTAAGTTTTCAATACAAACATACCCACTTACTGCAATCAACAAAAAAATAATTGTTCAATTTTAGTTAATTGGGCTGCTCACAGCGATAATTATCATCTCACTTTGTGCCCCCCTAGCCACATAACTTATTTGCACAGGTGGTCTTCGCGTGCCTCCCAGTGCTTAACTTTAAGAAAACCATAAAGCTTAGTTTTGAACACCCTGTATTATCAGGCGTAGCCGCCAAGCACATGGCTGTATTGGGTAACGTCCTTTTCCTATATATAAGCTCGGAGAAACCGATACCTGGCTTCGCTACAGGTCTTCTTCCTCTTTCTGGGGTTTTACGTGCTAAAACCAGTTCTAATTAGGAGGCACGCCGTAGTGGAAGGCTCCGGATTAATTTTGACCACCTGGGGTTCTTTAACCTGCACTACAAAGCAAGAACACGGGCGTTTTTGCATTTCGCCTCCATCGAAATGCGGCCGCCGCGGCCGGTATTTGATCCCGTGATCTCGTGCTCAACGCCTGAGCTGACTGAGCCACCACGGAAGGCTACAGGTGTTGCTTTAGCCGTATAAAACGCGGGTTTATCGTGAGGAAAAACGGTAAATTTCGGTAAATAAGAAAGGCTACTATCATCATCATCAACATTGACGTTGCCTCCTTGTTTACAATGGAAGTGTATTACGCCGGCGCGGCTTAGAAAACCTCTGTTTTCGGAGATATCGTAGACGGTGACTAGGTGGACGACACGAAGTTTTGATCACAGCTTCAGAGAACATGCAAAAGCGCTTTCGGAGCTGATTAAGCTATGTCCAAACGGCGCAAGCAGCGTATATGGTGCTTGTTCTAAAAGCGGGGCTAAATATGTATTCCAAGCTATCCAAGCTTTCCGATTACGAATTCAGTCAGGATTAGTGTGTTTTGCTCTTTGTTCTTTATTCGGCAAATATTTTGAAGCAGTGGCTTGTCAGTTTCTGACTCAAGTGAAGTTCCTCGGTGCGGCCACTATCTGATTATTTTCTGCCTAATCGCTCGCGGGTGTGCTCAGTTCCGATCGATTTGTTCTTGCTGCGCACAAGGCTTGAAACGTAGCTGTTTTGTACATTGTAATACCTTGTAGCAAATATATATTACAGCTAGTAACTCGCTTACTCTTGTGGACCGTCACGAAACATTCATCTCCAATTACCCCTGTCTCTTAACTTAGGGTATGTGATCTGCAACACTTGGGGCGCGGAAAAACAGCCTAAGAAAGAAGGTATAGAGCGCATGAAGTTAGCAGCCATCCCTGCTCGCCCTAGATCATTGCACCCCCCAATGATTACCAACAAGTGGATACGGCACGTGGGTCGCGTAAGCGTCAACCGCACACAGTAATTTGCAGCTGCGGCAGGGCTAGATGAGAAGACGCATGCTCTCCTGCCCATGCACGTATTTGTTCACGTGACCTCCAACTAACCTGAATATTGAGCGCGTGGGAAGATAATGTCCATCATGTGTTACGGCTCAGCGTTACGGGCTTTTTCTCGCACCCGTAGTGCATGGGCCGCTTACTCATATGACTTTTGCAATTTATACGGAATATCACGGCGGCGAAGACAGCGAAAATTTGCCCGGAGTGTCGATACAATTGCTGTCGCAATAAAAGGAGAAATAGAAAACAGGCGTCGAGCTCGATTCTACCGCGGCTGCGGACGTTGCAATGTGCACCAGTTACAAACACAGCATGAGCACCAACGACAAAACCAATTGTGGGCACCTCGCTTATCGGTACTTCGCCAGAACCCATCTGACGCTGAAAAGGAAGCGTATTTTCCACCGTATAATCACCTGCGGAAACATAACACTATAGCGCGCGCGGAGACAGCGCACGCGAAGGGACCAGCCATCTCGGATGGCCCAAGCTTGAACTCGGCGCAGATAAACTCCAAAATGAAGCGCGTGACCCACATATGTATGGCACATGCAGGAAAAGTAGAAGTTGAGGACCTGTGTGTTCTAGCCGTTAGGAGAAAGAAGACTCCACGCCGCTATCAAGAAGGTTCCTCAGCTCACGCGTTTCCATCAGCGAGTGACATGTACCGCCAGAGGTATTATGAAGTACTTGACACAGTGCTGTTTAGTTGAACAACAGGTATCCACCTGATATGTGGTAGCATAAGTCCCACATTGAGTAGCTTGCCATAGGGAAGGAAGACGAAGCATATATAACAGTTCTACGCTGACGACCTTGAACCAGAACGCCTGATTTTGCACAGAGATATGCTGATTGACATTTTAAGCCAGCAAAGGTCGGCATCATTGCACACATTTGGGGACGTCGTGCACATGTTTACGGGGGGCAAGGGCGAACACCCGCGAAACCTTTGGCCAAGCTAACAAAATTGCGTGGCCATACCGGCCTCATCGACCACATCTGAGAGGTCCTTTTCTTGCCTTCGGCGACTGAAAATGTACTTGCGGTCGACGACTGAACAAACCCATTTGAACCATCTGGCAATTTCTTCGTGCCCACTAAGAACTCTTCCGCAAAATCAATTTGATTAAGATTGCCGACGACTTCATTTCCAGATTAAGTGCCCGAAGGAACACTTCTTCAATAATGGTGAAATCATTGCATCAGACAACGAACTGATGTCTTTAATAAGAGAGAGAAAGGCGCCAACTTACAAGTCAAAGCAAACCAGCTGGCTTAGAAAACAACGTAAAAAGTTATACAAAGGAACGAAAATGGGATCCATAACAGCGCAAGCAGAGTGAAGGCATTTGGGCTCCCTAATCTATCCGTGCATTTTCCTTATTAATTTTTATTCGTCATATGCTGCATTTGCCTCTCAATACCACAATCCATGTTGTTCCTATATTTGCTATCGAGCCCTTCGCGCTTTTGAGATATCGCTCTCTTATTTATTTATGATTATGTTCATTTATTTGGGCACCTGATAATTTTTACTCTATAATCCTTTGTTCTGCCTCCGCAATATAAACGAAACTAGTGGCATAAGGCATGCTTTGACAAGTAATTGCGTTATGGACAACTATTGCGTTATGACAACTATTGCGTTATGGAATCACAATATACTTATGCTAATAATTTTAGTCATAAGTTGTGTTCAGAAATTGTTATATATCGTTTAGTTTTTATATGTTATGTCTTATCTTCTTAATAACTGACCTTTCGTCAGCAAAAGATTTCTTGAATGTATCTGTTGCATTAAAACATTTACAAGGCGTTACAAAGCTTTTTTCATAGATGTGTACTTGTGCGACTTAATACGCACAAAACACACATGTTTCCCTAATGTATCTTTAACTGAATCCTCTTGTCGCATGGCTCAGCCAAGAAACGTCAGTCTATTGGCGGTGCGAGGGGACTCAGGCTGTAAAACTGAATTGTCTCCTACTCTGAGGTCTTGCAAATACTCATATAAGCTCGTCACTTCAGTGAACAATCTTTTGAGGTCACGCGAAGTTCCCAGTGTAACTGTTATTAAAGGTTATATATATATATATATATATATATATATATAAGCGCACATGGGTGGGGTTCGGAAAGCTGGTCAGCCCCCCCCCCCCCCGGAAAAATGAAATCTTTCCGCCTATGCGTCGCAGTACTACAACTCACCCTCGTCGGTTGCGTCTTGTATGCCTGGTATCTTAAAATGGTCTCAGCGACACACTGTGCTGAATACTTGGCCAATCATTGGTGGCGTGAGCGTCTTGTCGGTCTCGTATATCGACCCAGTGTTACCGCGCCTGACTTCACGAGTACGTGAAGTACGTGAAGTCAGGCACACCATGCCACTACCAGCAAGTGAGGGCCGACGCTGCAAGAAGTCTTCGTCAGCAACGTGATGTTTTTAAGTGCCGTCCAAGTGTAACGCACGCAGGGGTTTATCGATAAATTTACTATTATAGTCATCAATGCAAGGCGGCAACTATATATACGTGGTTCCCTGTGTAGTCCGAACGAAGCCCTCGCCACTTTCTATGTTAAAGTGGAGTTGCAGTCTTACGCTACGTACGTTTTCAGTACCGCACCGACGTTGAGCTAGCAGTGAAATGAATGAATGAATAAGACTTTATTTGAAATTGTGGAGTTTTAACGCGGTACACGGCACGAGTGTTTGCAGTAGCGCGCGTCCGAGTGCTTTTTTTTTTTTTTTTCCGGAGGACTTTCCCCAACAACAACTTTCCCCTGAGATGGGGCTGTGCGGCCGCGCGCGCGATCCTTGCAAAACGTTTCGCGACTAATCCGCCAGGGCAGGGCGCATGCGCCGTCGGGCCGTGAAAAAAGGCGGAATCGCTTCAACCCGAACTAAGCGGTGAAAACAGCGCACACGAAGCTATGAGCCCTCCGCGCACCTACACTCTGTACTCATCGCAGATCGCTTTCAAGACAGGGACCGCGCGCAGCCGTTGGAGTAGAACGCCCCCTCCCTCCTGTCCCCCCCGGTACGGAACATCACGGTGACGACGACGGCAGGAATGCGCCCGGAGTGTCCTTATAATTGGTATCGCAATACATGGCTTGCACTGACGTCACTTCCGCCAATGCTGGGTTAGGTTTCCGCCATACCGGAGCACCCGGAGCACCACCATATGGCACCACGCTGTTAGTCGTATGCGAATGGCACTGTTTTGCAATGGCTATTTGCGCAGTTGTTGGGTGTTGCAACCGCAGTAATAAAAGCAGCTCGAGGAAGGAGTCGGCAAACACGAACCTTTTTCGGCTTCCGAAGGTTGTGGAATGGCAAGACGAACGAACGAAAGCACTTAGCTCGAAGCGGCGCAGCCTGTGGCTTGCGCGTATCAAGCGTGCTGATCTCAAGGGCGATCTCCCAAACATTCGAGTGTGCGGCGCCCACTTCGTAACAGCTAAGCCTGCGCAATATTACATAATGCGCACTTAACGCTGCACTAGAATCACATTTGTTTGCATTTGTAGGAAGACCGTCCAAGCTCTGTGAAGAAACGAACCCGGACTGGGCGCCAACGCTTTTGGTAGGCTACAAAGCAAATAATGAAGGCACTGCGTGCTACGAGCGTGCTGCAAGGCGATGGTTTAAACGAACGACTCCCGAGGTCGACGCGGTGACCGCTGCACCGGCAAGAGCTTTTGGAGTCGGCGCAACGCCACCCGAAAACCGCTACGACGACGGTGACGACGACCGCACATACACAGACAGCCCGTTGAAAACTGTTGAAATCAAAACATACATGTAAACAATGCAGAAATATCGATCCAAATAAAGCATGGAAAGTACGCACATCATTCTCCCAGCCACAAAACACTCGCGCAAGCTGCATATCCTGTTTGAAAATTTTCAGACCCTAGCACATAAACTCCGCTTTTGCGTGATTGTTAAATGGACAGTATCAGTCCGTTTCTTCTCTGCACCAAGCTCCAATCTTGCGTGTCTCCTGCACGCACCACCTAACCAGGGAATGCCTCTGAATGTTATAAACAAAATGCGGCATAGAAAACGGGGGCTGCAGCCTACATCTCCTAGTAGGAACACCTTTTCTCCTTGCAGCCGCTTCGCCGACAGTGTTTTCACCCAACCGCTTGTGAAGTAGTTGTGGGATTCAAGCGATTTATAAGCCTTCATTTCCTCCAGTGTCGCGAAGCTTGAAGAGAAAACTAGGCAGTTTACAATGCATCCGTGCGAGACCTCGGGGAAAGCGCTAACGTCCATCGTCGTATCCGCACTCAGTCGCAACGTGTACGGGTCCACATCGTCGCACAGTTTCACTTTTTCTTGATATCGTGCACGCGCTGAACCGATCAGTCCTGCGTAAAATGCCTCGTTAAACGCAGGCATACTGTAAACGGGTGGCATTTCTCGCGATTAGCGGTGAAATCCGCTTAGAAAACACAGTGCGACCGCATAAGCGCACGCGATCAGATGCGAAGGCGGCGCGCGCGGTGCTCCGGCATGGCGCGGACGCAGCGGCGCGGGCGGACGTGACGTCACGTGCAAGCCATGTATAAAAAAAGGAAAATCTGAGGGCGGGAACCAGACGCGCACATGGAGCCAAACCGACCCGCACATTGAGCCAAAACCGACACGCACATGGGTGTACGGCTATTAGCGATTCTAATTATTTTCTAATCATTCCTGTCACTTAACTAACTCAATTTGTAACTAGACTTATGGTCTGATGTCATATCTATCATCAACATTGAGTAGAACAATCGATTTCGTACAGTTTTTATTTTTAATTATTTATTGTGAATTTAGAAACGTTTTTTTTTTTTTTTTTCCCGCACAAACCGAAAGTCGCTGCTTAAGAAACAAGAGTGTCACTCGCTGCTCGTGCCACTATAAACACTTGTAAAAGCGTCTGCTTCTTGGTCAATCCTCCGTAGTGGGTAATTGTTAGGAAAAGGAAAAAGAAAAGCTCGCCCGGGCTGCACGTGAAGAGAACGAACGTCTGGTGCGGGCGATCCCGGTGCAGACGTGGCCGCTCGGGCAGTCGACCCGTGGTTGACGCTGAGCCGCAGCTGCAACGTGGTCGCCGCCCTCAGCAGCGCCGCCCTCAGCAGTGCCGCCGTCAGCAAGGCGACTCCCTGCAAGCACCTACCGGCCGCAGTCATGGATGGAAGAAGGGGCCAACGCTCGTCGCGGCGCCATGCCTCTGCTGCGCGCGATGAGGTACGGCCACAGTTCTCCAGGAGCTTGGCCGATCCTCGCCTGCAGCCTAGGCCTCCGCAGAGCGAGGTGAACATGCCCGTGGCCGACAGCTGGTGCCACACTCAAGTGAGGATTAACAAGTTTTCTTACATGTGGACAATCAAAAACTTCAGCTTGTGCTGGGAAGAGACGGGGGAAGTGCTCAAAAGCTCGACATTTCTGCCGGAGCCAATGACAAACTCAAGTGGTGCCTAAAGTTGAATCCTAAGGGTGTGGACGAGGAGAGCAAAGACTACCTGTCCCTGTACCTGCTGCTCGTGTCCTCCAACAAGAGTGAGGTGCGAGCTAAGTTCAAGTTTTCCCTCATCACCGCAAAGCGGCAACAGTTCGAGACATTGGATAGTAAAAAGGCGTTCCACTTTGTTCCTGGCAAGGATTGGGGCTTCAAGGAGTTTATTCGAAGAGACATGCTCACCGAAACCAGTGGACTCGTTCCAGATGACAAGCTTACAATCTACTGCGAGGTATGCGTTCTTGCGGATTCTGTGAACATCTCCGGGCAGAATAATGTCATCCAGTTCAAGGTCCCCGAATGCCGGTTGTCCGACGACTTTGGGCACCTCTTTGAGAGCCGCAAGTTTAGCGATGTCGTCATGAGCGCCAATGGCCGGGAATTCTATGTACACAAAGCCATCCTTGCGGCTCGCTCTCCTGTATTTGCGGCCATGTTTGAGCACGAGATGCAAGAGAAGAATCAGAGTCGAGTGGAGATCACAGACATGGACCACGAGGTGCTACGCGAAATGCTGCGGTTCATTTACACTGGCCAAGCACCCAATCTTGACAACATGGCTGATGACCTTCTCGCTGCCGCTGACAAGTACGCCCTGGGACGCTTAAAGGTCATGTGTGAGGAGGCCTTGTGGTCGAAACTATCTGTCGATACAGCTGCGGACGTGCTTAGTCTGGCCGACAGGCACTGTGCAGAACAGTTAAAGTCACGTGCCATTGATTTCATCAATGACAGGCATGCCACGCATGTTGCAGAAACTGTGGGCTGGAAGAACATGATCCACCGGCAGCCGCACCTGATCGCCGAGGCCTTCCAGGCACTGGCCACCCAGCAGGCCCCGCCCATGGGGACACCACACAAGCGCTTCAAGCAGTGCTAGGCATCTCTACTCAAACTGTTACATGCGCTGGAGAAAAATGTTCTCTAGCATTTGGACTGACATTTTTTGCATAGGCTCATGAGATAGCCTGGTCGTCTAAGGGCCCATATGGTCACTTTGTAAACTCTGTCTTGGAAGGGGGTGGGGGACTAATATAAAATTCTTCTTCTTCTCCACCTCCTTCTTCTTGATCAAAAAGGCTGTGGCATAGTTTTCCTTCTACTCAATACTGCTAGTACACGGGATGTTTCATTTTAGCTGCACCAAATTTTTAAAAATTGCCTCTGGCAGATAGCACAATTATAATCGTTGATGTAAACTACTCGATGAGGCAGCCATTACTTCCACGAGAAATCAAAACGCCTAATTGAATAATGCATAAAACAGCGTTTTCCTCAAAACGTTAACTGGAACACCCATGCATTTCGTCGGACACATTGAAAATTAATATATTGAAATTGGTTCAGTCCTGAGAATTCGTTCCAAGTGGATACGCCTTGCGAACTCAGCGGCTACAATACGTATATTGAAAGATGTGCTGTAAGATAATTATTTAGAAAGTTAATTAGCGTAATTAGGTTAATTATTCAATAGGGCGTTTTGATTTCGAGAAATAATGGCCGCCTCATCGAGTAGTTTAGATCAAGGACTACAATTGTGCTATCTGCCACAGGCAATTAAAAAAAATGGTGCAGCTAAAATGAAACACCCTGCATCATTTTGCTTGAGCAAAAGAGGCTAGCTTTGGCGCAGCAGTTAGAATGCTCGGCTTGAAACCTTATTATCGTGACACTGCTCTTACAAGGTGGTTCGTGCCTCGACTCGCGTAATAAGTTCGTCCTGAGCTGAGGCGCAAGGGGTTCCGACGCACAAATAGCGAATTGAATGGGCGCTGAGTGGTTTGCCTAATTACTTCGCAATTACATTTTAGTACGGAAAAATATAGACCTGTATTCACAAATACGTTCTTGCGCTATAACTGTTCTTAAGAGCAGATATCAGCCAGTTGTACCGGACCACAGAGTAAGATAACAGGAGCGCTGACTGCGCCGCCGCGCAACGCAATCGCTGGGGGCAAACGGCGCAACACGGACGCCGGAGTTTGCTCTCTCCCTCCGCTCCTCTTCACGCTTTCGCACATGCTTTCTCCTTCCCTTCTGCTGCCAGCCGACTATTCTTTTTAAGCGAAGCTTTATAGGCTCACAAGTGTCGGCGGCGGCGGTGTCACGCTGAAAAGTGGTTCGATCCTGGCGATAGTGCAGAAAGTGTCCAATCTCAATGGCACATACCAGGGACAAAAAGGAAAGAAAGAAAGAAAGAGAGGAAGAAAGATAGAAAAAGAAAGGAAGAGAAAGGGAGAGACAGAGAGAAAGAAAGAAATAGAGAGAGAGAAGGAGTGAGAGAAAGAGAGACAGAGATAGAAAGAAAGAGAAAGGAAGAGAGAGAAAGAGAGAGACAGAGAGATAGAAAGAAAGAGAGAGAGAAACAAAGAAAGAAAATCATCTCGAAGGTCAGATACACACATGGTAAGCTTCGCTTACCCCTATTTTCTCGACAGGGGAAGGGCTGGTGATTTTTTTTCCCAGGGGCTTTAACTATTTTCATCGCGTAGCGCCATCTGCCGAGACACGTGGAAATCACTCAACAGCTTCCTTCCATATGGGCGCTGAGTGGCGGCGAGTGAAGCCGAACAGGACGGTCGTGGCCGAGTGGAGCTCAGCGCAGCAGGAGCAGTGAATAAGTTCAAGTTTTGTTTATTCTTATTGGGTTGATAGAAGTGTTAGGGTACCCGAGCTATCTATATATATATATATATTGTTTTTCATGCTTTTTTAGTTTCTTGGTTAGTTTGGTAGGACGTTAGTAGGGTAGCGAATAGTTCAATTTGTTGAATTTTTTTTTTTTTTTTTTTTTTTTTTTGGAAGCGGGTTGTGGCGCACGTGTTGCATGGTGAAAGCAGTGTAAAGCGGCAGTTTTAAACCGCGTTAGGGAAGCTAGCGGAGGTAGCCGGATAGCGAGTTTGCCGTACGGCTTACCGTGGGGCCTTGTTCAGGTATTTTATTGGGCTTTCTCGTTAGGTGGACGGGTGGACAATGGCGCGGCAGGCTAGGAAGGACAGGGGTGATGACGAGCTGGTGCAGTGCGAGGAGTGCAAACGTTGGTGTTATTTGGACGAGACGCACTTCGCCAGTTTAGCCGACGCTGAGGAGGCTAGCTTCGCGTGCAGGTCGTGTGAAGGATTTAAGGGAGCTGTGCGGCGGATGGAAGGGGAATGGGCAGCCAGTGTGGAAGAGCTCAAAGGGGAGCTGAAGGTGGAGCGAGAGCGGCGAATTGAGCTCGAAACTCGGATCGGCGAGTTGCTTCACAGGGAGGGGGCCGAGGCCGTCTTGGTAAAGCGAATAGCTGGCGAGCTACAAGAAGAACGGGAAAAGCGGGCCGTGCTGGAAGAGCGGGTGGAGGCGCTAATGGTACAGGCGGCGCGTAATCCCGGGTCAGCTCAGGCGGGCGGCGGGGACAGCGCGGAGACTCAGGCAGAGGCATGCCATGAGAGCAGGGAGGGACGCCTAGGGGCCGTTGAACAGCAGGCGAGAGCCGGCGGCAACACGGCGGTTCCACAACTCTACAGCGAGGTAGTGCGGCAGGCTTCGGGTGGGAAGGGACGAACGGCAGGGAGCACATCGTCACGTGTCAGTGGCGCAGGGCGGGTGGAGAACCAGCTAGCGCGAACTGGAGGACGACAATCGCAGGTGGGAGACAAACGTGTAGAGCGAAGGGTACTAGTGGTGGGGGACTCCAACGTAGCTAGGGTTAAGGAGGGCGTCCTTACAACAGTGAAGGCAGACGGGCGGGTGAGGGTGGAGGCCCAGTCAGGGAAGTGCATGGTTGACGCAATGGCAAAAGCTCAGAAGGTGGTATCGGACAACCTCGAGCATGAACATCTGGTCGTTATTCATGTTGGTCTCAACAATGTGCTGAAGGGAAGGAGCCAGAACCTAAACAGACAGTTAGATGTTGGGTTGCGTAAACTCAGAGAAACCTCTGCGAATGTGCATGTGACCATATGCACAATCCCACAGGTCCGGGGACAGGCTAGCGCGATGGAATGGAGGGTGCTTGAGGCTAACCGGGTCATTAGGGGTCTGAGCAGACCACTTGGGTACGGTATAATGGAGGTAAACCGGGAAGTGTACGAGTCTGGCTCCCAGCCTTTTGCACAGGATGGCATTCACTACAGTGGTGCCACGGGCGGGAGCGTAGGTAGTAGGATAGGGCGCCAAGCTACGGCTTTTTTGGGGGGACCCAGAGCCCTAAGACCACCAGTGTAGACGAAGACGGACCCAGAGAGGCTCCAAGATTCAAGAAACGTAGAATCGGTAGAAGAAATAGACGTAAGCACCAGGGGCAAGGTCATTCTGACATAGGTTACATTAACATGCAAGGTGGCAGGAATAGGCTGAAGTGGGAGGAGATAGACGAGCAACTAAGGCAAGAAAAGCTGATGGTATACGGGTTTGTGGAGACACATCTTAGGGACATGGAGCAACCTCCCTGTAATCCTGACTATGCATGGGAATATTGCAATAGAACAGAGGGCAGCAGAAAAGGGGGTGGAATTGGTGCATTCATTCATAAAAGTATGAACTGGCAAAGGGTCAAACAGGAATGCAAGGAGCATTTATGGCTAAACGGGAAAGTTGCAGGAGAGCAGACACTCCTTGGCTTTGTATACCTGTGGACAGGAGCAAATGCCAAAGAGGAAAACAAAAAAATGCTGGAATGCATATCAAGTGACATTAATGAGCTAGGAGAAGGGTGCGAGATTATTGTACTAGGAGATATGAACGCACACATAGAAGACATGGACGGGTACACAGACTCAACAGGCAACATGATGCTGGATATGTGTGAAATGCATGACTTAGTTGTATGCAACAGTACTGAGAAATGTGAAGGGCACATAACATGGGAGGTAGGGAGCCTGCAGTCGACAATAGATTATGCACTAATGTCACATAGGATGCACGATAGGCTAAATGTAATGAGCATAGATGAATATGGCTCCAGAAGTCTAGGTAGTGATCACAAACGTATTAAGGTGAGTTTTAGAAGGGAAATGAAAGTAGGTAGGAGGCAAGATGAACAACCAGGTGGGATATTTTACTCGGAAAAGCAGCTTGAAATAGCAACCCAGCAAATTGAGGAAGTAATTTCAGAGGATACAAAAACAGAATGGACATATGCAAATTTAACAGGACTATTTGAGCTAGAGCTTACTAAGGTACGAGTCAGGACAAAAGGGAACAGAAGACGTAAACCCAAGAGCTGGTGGGATGAGGAGGTTAAGAAGGCCACAGAGAAACGCCAGGAAGCATCCAGGGAACAAGGATATTCAAAGCAGAGGGGTGAACCAGAAGCTGATGTAGGCAGAAAATGGAACAACTTCTTAAACTGTAGAAGGGAAGCATCCAATTTGATCAATGAGAAGATCAGAAGAAAGGGGAGCCAATGGTTGTCAGAAGTAAACAAAAAGGATAGAAAAGCAGCGAAGAAATTTTGGAACCATCTCAACTCCTTGAGTAATAAGACTAGCCTAGAGCAGAGGTTTATAGTTACAGCTCAAGGTGTTCGACTAGAGGGAGATGAGGCAATGGAACATATAAGAACAATGATGACAGAAAAATTTAAAGAACGAAACATAGCATGTGCTCAATCAGGTGAGGATGGACTAGTCAGTGCAGTGGCTCCACTGGCACAAAGCGAGTGGGAAAGGGCAGAGAAGAGGGTTCCTAGTAGCACGTCGACAGGTCCTGATGGCATCCCAATTATGTTGATAAAGACATTGGGCCCAAAATCTAAGAAAGCATTAAGAGAGGCAGTGAGCAAAATGATAATGGACGGTAAAGCCCCTGACGGGTGGAGACTGAGCAGGATGAGCATGATATATAAGGGAAAGGGGGACAAAGCCGACATAAACAACTACCGTCCCATAACAGTGACGTCAGTGGTTTACAGGGTGGTGATGCAGATTATAAAGGACAGACTGCAGGCATAGGTGGAGAGCGAGGAGGTGCTGGGGGAACTACAAAATGGGTTCCGAAAACAAAGAAGGTTAGAAGATAATCTGTTCTCATTGACACAGTGTATTGAAATAGCAGAAAAGGAACACAGGCCCCTATGGCTTGCCTTTCTGGATATCAAGGGAGCCTATGACAGTGTAATCCAAAAGGATTTGTGGGACATACTGGGCACTCTAGAGGTGGAAGATGGAGTAAGAAATCTTTTAAAAGATATCTATAAAAGTAACAGGGTGCTTATAAAATGGGAAAACAAGGTATCTGGGCCTATAGAGATACAGCAGGGGCTTAGGCAGGGGTGCCCTCTGTCACCTCTGTTGTTCATGCTGTATTTACAAGGATTAGAGAAAAAATTAGAGAGGAGCGGACTTGGCTTCAACCTTTCCTATTTCAAGCAGGGAGAATGGATTAAACAGTCATTACCAGGACTGATGTATGCAGATGACATTGTACTTATGGCTGACAGCAAGGAAGACTTGCAGAGATTAATGGACATCTGTGGTAAAGAGGGAGATAGCTTAGGTTTGAAGTTTAGTAAAGAAAAATCGGCAGTCATGACTTTTAATGATAATCAGGGCAGCGAGCATAGGATACAGGAGGTTACGCTGGATGTGGTGGATAAGTACAAATATCTTGGAGTGTGGATAAACAATGGGGCTGAGTACCTAACGGAACATGAAAAATATGTGACGGCTAAAGGTAGCAGAAATGCAGCTGTGATGAAAAATAGGGCACTGTGGAATTACAATAGGTACGAAGTGGTGAGAGGGATTTGGAAAGGGGTGATGGTCCCTAGTTTGACTTTCGGCAATGCGGTCCTGTGCATGAGATCAGAGGTTCGAGCAAGGTTGGAAGTTAAGCAGCGAGGGGTAGGTAGACTGGCTTTGGGAGCACACAGAAATACACCAAATCAGGGGGTACAGGGTGACATGGGATGGACGTCATTCGAGGGCAGGGAAGCCAGCAGCAAGATAGAATTTGAGGAGCGATTGAGAGAGATGGCAGAAAAGCGGTGGGCAAGGAGAGTTTTCAGTTATTTGTACATGAGGAATGTTGATACAAAATGGAGGAAGCTGACCAGAAAACTGTCAATCAAATATTTGGACTGCAGGAGGGGTGCAAACCAGGAAACAGCGGTTAAGAAAAAGGGTAAGGAAACAGAGAGGGGTCAGTGGAAAACAGGGATGCAGACGAAATCAGCACTGGGCACATACCGAACTTTCAGCAAGAAATTGCCAAAGAAAATATCTACGATATTCTAGGGGAAGCTCTTTGTTGTTTGAAGCCAGGACGGGAGTATTGCGGACTAAGATGTACCGAGTCTAGTACCAAGGTATAGACACGTTGTGCTGTGCGTGTGGAGAAGAAGAGGAAACGGCTGAACACCTCATACTTTTCTGTAAGGGGCTTAACCCTACAGTGCAAGGCAACGGGGCTGATTTTTTCAAAGCATTGGGGTTTAGGGACAGTGAAGGCAAAATAGACTTTAAGCGGGTAGAAATAACCAAACAGAGGTTATCTGATTGGTGGATAAAATTAAGGCAGGGGTGAAATTTCACCCACCACAAAGTACAAATTATGTTAATGGTCATGGCTAGGTGGCGTATGCCACCGCCCGATTTAAAGGGTTCAGCCTCATCCATCCATCCATCCATCCAAACGGGCAGTGCGGCACGCGTAGAGCGTGTCGTCTGCTAGAAACGCGGTCCCTCAGCTATGGTACCTCAGCCGTACATTTGACAGCAATCAAAGACAAAAATATATGCACACAGATAATAAAGCGCAAACAAACATATGGTACTGCTTTTCTGTCCGTATGCGAAACATTTTTACATGTCTTTAGAGGAAACAGACAATAAATATGCTGTACAAAAAGACACAACAGAAGTACTTGTTTGTCACGCCTGAACATATGCGATGGCGTGAAGATTCGGAATTTTCGTGTTCCAGGCTTTGTTTACCATGTATGCAGTATGTTATTCATGCCTGACAGAACAAGGTATCTTGATACTTGTGCATGAAGAGACTGAGCAACAGGACAGGAAACGATGAAGTGTTTTGTTCCCGGCTGTAAATCTGGGTATGGCAAAGGACGCGAGAAGTTTGAGCTCTTCGTGGCGCCATCTGATCTTCAGCTACTGCACCAGTGGCGACAAAAAATTCCTTAAAGTAAGTGAGCGCTTAATCAGCAACGGACAAAATATGTGCGCGATCGACACTTCGAGAAGCACCTTACTTTTGATAGGTACTTTAGCGAACACAAAGGTGATATCCTACTAGATGTAAAGAAAGTGCCTCGACTTCGAAAGGGAGCTGTTCCTTCAATTTTTGAGGGAAGCCTGGCGTAGCTCAATGATCATGGAGGAAGTAAAATATAGGAGGGAGCATTACGTCACGCAGCCAGCCTTGGCAAGCGAAAGCTTCATGTAGCAGCAGTGGTGGCCCAACACGTGACCTCTTGCGTCAAGATCACGGAGAATCGAGATTTGCCGAAACGTTTGGTTACCGTAGTTTTTATTCGGTACGTGCTCAGCCGGCAGCTGCTCACATGCAGGAAGGAAAAAGATTGTTCCTTGTTTTTTTTCTTTGGTTTTGTTTTTGTTTATTTCAAGAGTTTCAAATGGTTTCGAATGGGCATTGAAAAAAAAAAATCAACCGGGAGTACTGAAACCTACCGCACGCTCTGACGTATCATGTTGTGACGTTTTTATCACGTGTTGAGCCACCACAGTCGGAGACAATCGTGTTGCGGTATGCTCCCTCCTATATTTTCCTTCCTCCATGCTCCTTCCTATATATTTTTCCTTCCTCCATGTCAATAATGCTGAATTCCAGGAGGAACCAGAAAACAGCACCAGAAAGAGAAATAGAAGTGTTCGTTCTGAGTCGCACTGCTCTTTATATCTGTTCCGTTGAAATGTTGGTGCAGAGTAATAACCCAGTGATGTTCCGTGCAGGGAATTTTCCCTTTTTCAGGGAATTTTCAGCCGTCATTTTGGACAAAAGGGAAAAAGGGAATCTTCGCAATATTGCAGGGAATTTCTGGAATGGTGAAATTTCTCTATAATGCCCAAAACATAGCGACACGATGCGCTTTCGGATTCTGCAATTCTTTCCGGCGCATGCAGCAGGCAAAAGCACAGCCTTTGAGATTCGTTATTGTTACTTATATAAAGCGATTTCTTGTTTACTTTGCGTGTTTGATTCAGAACCCACATTTACACAACGTATTCACAGCATATGGACTCCGAGATTGCTACGTGACATCGTAGTGGAAGACCTTATTGTTTCGTTATGAATGGGCAACAAGCCACAAGCATCGAATCAAAGAATAATCAAAAGAGGAGCGTAGGAGCGGCAACCGGGTGTTTATTTGACGGTTGCTTGCGTCAGTTGTTTTGTCATAAACAATGGGCTCCGATGACAGCATGGATGACGCATATATATATATATACAGGGTGTTTCAGCGACACTTTCAGAATTTATTTAAGGTTGCCTGTGGCAGATAGCCCAATTCTAGTAGTGAGCTGGTCTACTCGAAGAGGCGGACATTACGTGCACAAAAATTGACATGCATAATCGACTAATTAAAAAAAATTCACTAATTAAGTTTTCAACTAATTATCTGATGGCCCATATTGCAATTTACAAATTGTAGCCGTGGAGTTCGCAAGGCGGATACACTTGGAATTAATTCTCAGGATGACACCAGTTCGAGATATTAATTCCCGAACTTTGCGGAGAAATGCATTGGCGTTCCAGTTAATTTTGTGCTTCAATGCATAAAGCGACATTCTTTAAAGAATTTAACTGGAACGCCAATGCATTTCTCCGCAAAGTTCGGGAATTAATATCTTGATAGTGGTGTCATCCTGAGAATTAATTTCAAGTGTATCCGCCTTGCGAACTCCACGGCTACAATTTGTAAATTGCAATATGGCCATCAGATAATTAGGTAAAAACTTAATTAGTGAATTTTGTTAATTAGTCGATTATGCATGTCAATTTTTTGTGCAAGTAATGTCCGCCTCTTCGAGTAGACCAGCTGATTAACTAGAATTGGGCTATCTGCCACAGGCACGCTTTAAGAATTTTTGAAAGTGTTCGCTGAAACACCCTGTATTATATATATATATTATATATATATATATATATATATTGCAACAAGAGTATTTTGCAGGTAGACTTGATAAAGCGGTTTAACAAGCCGGATCGTTGAAAACCGACCTAGCGCGAACCACACGATCGTCAACGTCTTCTTCCACACACTGGCTGGCACAGAGCTGGTGCCGATGTGCTCCGGTACAATCACTCCCCACGCAGAAAGGAGCCAACATGGCGACTTAGGGGATTGATAGCACAGGAGGGTCGTAGCACGGTTTCAGCCGAGTGACGTGAACTGTTTCACGCCCTCGGCAGCGGTGGTCGGAAGATGGCTCGAGCGGCTCGATGATGTAGTTGACCGGATATGTTTGCTCGACTACTCGGTAGGGACCGTGGTAATTCGAGAGAAGCTTGGTCGAAAGGCCGGGAGTAGTAGACGGACCCAGAGGCCAAACTAGCATTCCCGGGGAATAGTGGGCGCTAGATGCGGATTCGTCATGGCGAGATTTTTTGGCGACATTGGTCTTGCGCGGTAAACGAGCGAGCCAGTTGACGACACTCTTCAGCATAAGCAGCCGCTTCGGAAACGGGCGAGGCTTCAGAGACATCGGGTCGGTAGGGGAGAATGGTGTCCATGGAACAGGATGGTTCACGTCCATATAGAAGAAAAAAAGGAGAGAAGCCGGTGGTAGCTTGTGGCGCAGAGTTATAGGCGTACGTGACGAAGGGGAGCACACCGGTCCCAATTGGAGTGATCATCGGACACGTACATCGCAAGCATATCTCCAAGGGTGCGGTTGAAACGCTCCGTCATGCCGTTTGTTTGCGGATGGTACGCAGAGGTGGTGCGGTGAACAATGCGGCATTCTTGGAGCAGTGCCTCGATAGCGTTTGAGAGAAAGACGCCCACGATCGCTTAATAATTCACGGGGCGCACCATGTCGCAAAATGAGGCGGCGAAGAGGAAGCGAGCGACGTCTATCGCGGTGGCAGCTGGCAGCGCAGATGTTTCAGCGTACCGTGTGAGATGGTCGACGGCGACAATGATCCACCGGTTGCCCGCAGGAGTGTTCGGGAGGGGACCGTAAAGATCAATGCCAACAGGTCAAATGGTCTTGTAGGGCACGGTAAAGGTTGTAGAGGACCAGCGGTGCTATGGGGGAGTCTTGCGGCGTTGGCACGAAAGGCATGATCGCACGTACTGGCGAATGTATCGATACATGCCGCGCAGTAATACCTCAGGCGTAGGCGGGAGTAGTAGGTCTTGAATACGCCAGCGTGGCCGCATTGAGGATCATCGTGGAAGGCGGTGCATATGTCCGAGCGCAGATGACGGGGATAACAAGCAGCCACCTGCGGCCATCGGTTAGGTAATTGCGGCGGTACAACAAGCCTTCACGAACGACAAAGTGTGCGCTTGACGACGAATGGTGCGTGAAACAGATTCAAGCGAACGGTGAGAGAGAACGTCAAGCAGAGAAGCGATCCAGGGATCCTTGCGTTGCTCGGCCGGCATGTCGGTGATGCTGAGGGACGACGAATCGCAGGTGGAAGTTTGTAAACAAAGTAAGCAGACGGAAGCGGAGAACGGGATAGGGCATCGGCGTCTGAATGTTTGCGTCCCGAGCGATAAATAACACGTATGTCTACTCTTGAAGGCGTAAAGCCCAACGAGCGAGGCGGCCAGTGGGGTCTTTCATAGATGACAACCAGCATAAGGCATGGTGGTCAGTCACAACGTCAAATTGGCGTCCGTAAAGGTAAGTACGGAATTTGCTGATTGCCCAAATAATTGCCAAACATTCCTTTTCCGTTACAGAATAGTTCGACTCTGCCTTTGTTAGGGTACGGCTGGCAGATGCAACGACATACTCATAGCCGTCTTTGCGTTGGGCGAGGATGGCACCAAGACCGACACCGCTAGCGTCCGTGTGAATTTCAGTAGGCGCATTGGGATCGAAGTGGCGCGTACTGAGGGGACGTAAGGAGCCGGCGGAGCGTCGTAATGACTCATCGCAATCGGGATTCCATGCCGAGAGGTCAGCGCTGCTGGCAAGTAGCGAGTCAAGGGGGCGATAATAGAGGCGAAATTACGGATGAAACGCCGAAAATAAGAGCACAAGCCGATGAAGCTACGGAGCTCTTTAAGAGTGGGGCTTGGGAAACTCGGCAACGGCTCGCAGTTTGGCGGGGTCTGGTAGGATTCCCTCTTGTGAAACGACGTGGCCTAGAATCGTAAGCTGTCTGGCACCAAAATGGCATTTCTTCAAGTTTAATTGCAAACCAGCGGCCGTGAGACACTCAAGAACTTGCTCGAGGGCGATCGAGATGAGATGCAAAATTGGGGAGAAAAGACAACTATGTCGTCTAAGTAGCAAAGACAGGTACGCCACTTAAGTCCCCGGAGGATAGATATCTATATATATATATATATTATATATATTATATATAATTCGTTAGTGCAGGGAAAAATCCGGGGATTTTCTTAGACATATGCAGGGGAAAATGCTCGAAATAGGGAATTTGCATGTCTCGGAAAGGGATTTTTATGCACAGTACGGAACATCACTGTAATAACCATTGACACTGAAATTGCGCACTAGATTTCCAAGGCAGCGCGACCTAAGAGTGGGCCCTAGCAGTGTGCCGCTCACCTGCGGGGCACCATCACAACGGAGCGTGTTCCTCGGAACTTCAGCGATGGTGATTTTGCGAGCGGTACCAGAGGCCAGGGTCACTTGATTGCGAATGCAGTACATCGCTCGGGCACCAAGGTTTGTGTTGTGACACTACATGCCTGCTTGCTGTACTAGCTAATTTTATATGTTTGGGTTCGGTAAAACTTTATTCATAGAATTTTTAGAGGGTGCGCTAGGCGGCCAGAAGCCTGTAGACCCCGTCCATGCTCAGCCCGCTGGATGGGCCTCCTGCAAGAAGCTTCAATTTATTTTATTTGTAACATTGTTGCAAATAAAATAAATTGAACTCCTTACATGATGAAGGGATTCAAGTCATGCACTCAGAATCTGACTCTTTCGGTTAGAAAGTTGATTAGCCAATTGTCATATTTACTTATTTTATTACTGGGGCTACAGTCATTTTAAAATATGCCTCAATGGTAAAAATAATACCAGGGATATCACTGATTGATCGCATCTTCATATTTAAGGAATTGCCAACACTTTTTCCAAAACTTCCATTGTATTTCAAATTGCATGCTAGGCCATTTCAAACTCTCAATTAAAAAAAAGCACTGCCTTAAAACTTTCTAAATACGTTGCAACAAAGCATACTATAGAATGCTCTATATGCCGTGTTTTTACTTGGACCTCTACACTGTGTAATCATAGTGCAATAAAAATCAGTCATTTTTTTCCAACTTTGTCTTAATTTTCACAAGTGTTAAACATTTGTTTCTCCTCAGAGTACTTTATCAGCTAGCATACACTCCTAAAGGCCCACGATGTGAAAATATTTATTGTCGAACAATTGAATTTCCTGCTATAAAAATTATTATTGACTGAATTTTGTATGTACTTCTTGTGGCTGAAAACAATTAAGATTGCAATAAAACTAATTCATTGAAGAACCATGAAAGACTAGTCTTCACGTAACATATTAAATTTTGCAATAGTCAATAAGGACAATAATATTGTAGAGAATATTCTGCATGTAGTATAGCTCTGCTTGTGTGTGCAAAGTTCAATCATGTCATAAAATTTTTTAGATTAAGAAATCTCTCAAGGTTGTACTTCCTATGTTGAGGTTAAATACAATGGGGTTCTTTTTTCAGAGGATGTGGTGTTGGTTGACAAATTTTAAACAGGTAAAAACAGTTGAGATTAAATTACGCAGTTCTACTTTAAGTTACGGAGTGAACATTATTTTCATTTATTATTAGTACCCTCAGGTCCAGAGGCATTACAGAGGGGGCATTACATTACATTATGTATGTGTATGTTTACAGTTATGTCTATGATATTTTTGTGTGAAACTTGCACTGCGAAGTTACTCCAGCTCCATTTTCTCGAGATTCAATTAGTTGTATGTGTTAGATCGAAGGTAGTTTTCTGCACAAGGGAATGTGGTGTGTAAGGATCATGCAAAGCATTTTGAATGACTCTGCGAAGGTTGTGTAAATTCATTCCACAGCAAATGTTATGTTGGATCTTAAAAATATCTGGTGGGTTATTCTTTAACTGCAGACGCTTGCAAAGGACGATGCCACAGCAATAGTCAACCTTCAAGTGAAGCAGCTTCATCCACGGGAACATCACAACATCAGGATGAGCCAGTAAGTTGATGCAGCTGTATGCAGCCATCTGCAAACCGATGACATTGTCCTATTCAGCAATAATGGAGACGAATTACAACAATGATTGAGGACCTTAATCGAGAAAGTGTAAGAATTGGGTTGAAGATGAATATGCAGAAGACCGAGATAATGTTCATAGCCTGGCAGGGAACAAGAATTCAGGATCGCCAGTCAGCCTCTAGAGTCTGTAAAGGAGTACGTTTATCTAGGTCAATTACTCACAGGGGACCCTGATCCTGAGAAAGAAATTTGCAGAAGAATAAATTGGGTTGGAGTGCATACGGCAGGCATTGCCAAATCCTGACTGGGAGCTTACCACTGTCATTCAAAAGAAAAGTGTACAATCATTGCATTCTACCGGTCTAACATATGGCGCAGAAACTTGGAGGTTAACAAAGAAGCTCGAGAACAAGTAAAGGACCACACAAAGAGCGACGGAACGAAAATCTTAGGACTAACTTAAGACAGAAGAGAGCGGTGTGGATCAGAGAACAACGGGGATAGCCGATATTCTAGTTGACATTAAGCGGAAGAAATGGAGCTGGGCAGGCCATGTAATGCGTAGGATGCATAACCGGGGACCATTAGGGTTACAGAATGGATACCAGAGAAGGGAAGTGCAGTCGAGGACAGCAGAAAACGAGGGGAGATGATGAAGTTAGGAAATTTGCAGGTGCAAGTTGGAATACGCTAGTGCAAGACAGGAGTAATTGGAGATCGTAGGGAGAGGCCTTTGTCCTGCAGGGACTTAAATATAGGCTGCTGCTGATGATGATGATGCTGTATGCAGCCATATGCATGTTTCCAGTTTGATCATGCCTTTTTCATGATGAGGTAAATGTCCCCCACTATTCCTGAAGTGAAGTATGCTTTTTTTATATTCAGGCAGGTCTCTCTCAAGCCGCAATGGACATGCACATCTCTGAGGGCTTGCCTGATGTGCTAGCAGAGGGTGCTGCTACATTTGCTAGCTCGTCTTTCACTGATTCAGACATCGCTGATGAGCCTTCCGAAATCCAACATGTCCTGGTATGTTTGATTGTGGTAATGATCACAGGGCTTGCTTAGGACATTTTCTCATGTGTGCGCCTTCGTTCATTCATGTTCTGCTCCGCTTTGCAAAAATCTGGTGTTTCCCTGTAATATATATTTTGTATTTCACCTTTAAAGCAATTACTGCAGTTTAAAAAATGCATATGAGACTTTGTCTACAGCTTTTTGTAAGATGTTTTCGACAGATTTAAAAGATCTAATCGTAATGCTCAGAATGAAGAGAAAGATATTATCATTTACATTACAGCCCTTTTTGACACAGGTGACAAGCATCTGCATGAGTTGTGTGTTCAAATTTAGTGTAAACACTGGCAAAAACAAGTGCTAATGATGAAAGCCATATATGCTACATATAACCTCATTTTAGTCAATCTAGGATAAGTGCAAGATAAGGAAAATAAAATGTGCAGCAAAGCAGGTTATGCAAGATGAAAAACTACTTTCTCTCACTTTTTTTTCATAAAGTTGGTATAAGGAAAACACACTCCTTGTCTGAATATACTTCAGCCATGTCCTCTCATTACACGTACAAATAACACCCTTGCTAGGCTCCAACATTTACTACAGTAATAAAGTTATAACATGCCAGCTGGCTGGTAAGTTGATCAAAATCATTTTTTGGAACAGTAGATAAAAAAATACCAGTACATAGCCACAGCCACTGATCTCCCTAACAATGTCCTGCTTGCTGATCATTATCAGTGCTCAGCGCCAGCCACCCCACAGCCAGCCTATAAAAGCGATCACATGCAAGCCGAGACCATTGGGCACGACAGCACTCAGGAATGCAGCCACCTAACAATCCATTTGTCTTCATTCTTCAGGTGAGAGAAACAACATGGAAAATGTATTCGCTCTAGTGACCATTCTTGTTAGTGCTTGCCATGCCCAAGGCAGTGTGGTATCGTGTTTGAACATGCTGTGCTTATACTAAAGCTTCTATTACTGGGGAGATGTCGAAACTAATCCTGGCCCCAAAATAAGTCAACAATTAAAGGAAATAGCCGCAGATATTAAAGACATTAAGGAAAATCATCTAGCTGAAATCGATAAGAAATTGAACATGTTGACAAGCCTAGAAAAAAAGTCGATTCTGTCAAGAGCAAATAGCAAGCATGAATTCGGTAATAATATCAATGCAAAATAGAATCGACGATCTAGAGAATCGTAGCAGACACTCTAATTTGATAATGTAGGGCTACCAGAAGACGTTGGAACGCACAGTGAATAAAGATGTTATCGAAGGCCCTCTGGAATTAAAAGCAGTAGCCATCGAACATATACATCGGATAGGGAGAGCAGAACCTAACAAGATTCGGCCTGTAATATTCAAATTACTAGATTCAAGAGATAAGTATACAATACTGAAAAGGGGGTACAAACTTAAGGACACTCAACTATCTATTGCAGAAGACTTTTCAAAACACGTACGGGATATCAGAAGAAAACTTGGAACAGCGCGAAGGTAAGCCGGCAAAAGAATGAAAAGGTTTCGATTGTTTTCAGCAAAACTATACATAAACAATCGCCCATATGTTTGGAGCAACGAGCAGGATGACAAAGTGCCGCTTGAAAAAAACTATTCAGAAAGGGGGTCAGTAAATCGCCGAGCCGGCAAAGCAGCGAACACCAATGGAAAAGACAAAAGCGGAGTTGTAACTTGCCGAGGCACAAAATCAGTGAACTAACACTTTTCACAGTAATTCTAGAAGCGTCGTCAACAAACCCCAAGCACTTGAAAACTTGATAATGATTATGAACCTAATATAGCAGCTATAACAGAAACGTGGCTCAGGTCCGACATTCTTGATCAGAGTTCGCGCCGCCAAATTATTCCGTCATCCGAAAAGACCATCCTACTTGTGGTGGCGGAGTGGCGTTATTAATAAATAAATGTGTTGCTTTACCGTTCTGCCTGAGATAAAAGACGCTGAGGTGGTATTTTGTAAATTGCTTTACGAAGGTAGAAACATTGTTTAGGATGTGTTTATCGGAGCCGAACTCGGTTGACGAGGTATCAGTGCCCTTCACGATACATGCAATGTCACGCCCATGGTTCACGCATCGCCCTTATGGGTGATTTCAATCTTCCTGACATTAATTGGAATGACATGTACTACTCATCAGCAGCCTCGGATGCACTATTTGATCTCATGTAACCTTCAATCTTCGTCAGGTCGTTCACGTCCGACGCGTTCGCAGGGAACTAGTCAAAGCATTCTTGACTTAATACTTATCAGTCATCATTTCGATATTAACTATGTACGAACTGACGTAATTCATGGCATATCAGATCATGACGTACCAGTATGCGTGTACCACTGTTGGTATACTGCCTACTTTCCTGTGTCCATAGTAACCGACTTCCAAAATGCTGATGACAATAGCATACTAACATACCTTGATCACGAGTTCCAGCCTTTTCCCAAATGGGTTCCAATGCCTCTGTATTCCCTTTGGCTCATGTTCAAATCTATCGTCCTCTACTGCGTCACTAACTACGTACCTAAAACCAAGCGACTGCCGAAAAAATAATCCTGGATAACCCGAGAAGTAATCCAGGCAAAGAGCGCGTCTGAAAAGATTGCGTAGAACAATAAAAATTAAAGGAGGAGACGAATTCAGGGTGACGAAACTGCTAATGTCATCGCAGAATTCAAGCTTACAGCAAACGTGCAAAAGAATATTATTTTAATGTAACGTTACCCCCAGCTTTCTTACTAATAATCCCGGAAGATTCTGGAGGCACTTTCGCACCACTGATAGAGAAGCGTCTCCTACTCCCAGAAACTGCGAAAGCCAAACATATAACATTTTCTTTCAATCTGTATTATTACAGACAATAACATTATTCCCCCCATTCTAACCAGACAGGGTGTAAGCATTGGCAAATTAGACATTACGGACGTGGCATACTTAATCTTTACTTAATCTTGACCCTAAAAAAGGCAGTGGTCCTGACAATTGACATACCTAACGACTTTCTGAAAAGGTAAGTAGAATGGTGCAGTAGATACCTCGGCATAATTTTTCGTAAATCACTCACGACTTCACAACTACCGAACGACTGGAAAATAGCAAGGATAATACCTATACATAAATCAGGCAACACAGCAGAAATTTCAAATTTTAGATCCATTTCATCAACTAGTACATTCTGTAAGCTTCTAGAGTACATAATCTTAAAGCACTAATGGTTTTCTAGAGAGCATTGGCTTCTAGTTCCCTACCAACATGGCTTTTGCAGTGGTTTATCAACAGTAATCCAACTAACAGAAACTAGTCCCCGAGTCCCGACCTTGCATTCACTGTAAATTACCGCGGCCAGACTGACATGATTTACTTGGACCTATCTAAGCATTCGATTGTGTAGCTATAACAAATTAATCGCTAAAGTGAAAGTGTTGTTGGGAAAGGGGGCTCCTTTCAGCCTGGATAAAAGAATTTCTAGCCAATCGTTCACAATTTGTAATTACAAAAAAAATGCTGTCCAACACTGTCGTCGTTACTTCTGGAGTTACCAAGGCCTCAGTTCTTGGGCCATTTACTCTTTCTAATCATAATAATGACAGTACAGTAACATTGGGAGTAATATAAAACTGTTCGCCAACGACTGCATTATTCATAGAAATCACTAATTATAGCGACACATCACAAAGAAATCCTCAAAACCCAGTATTTGGTGCTCTAATTGGCAGATGTCAGTTAATGTAAAAAAAAGTCTGTGGCCATGACCGTAACAAGGAAAACAAGAGTAAACAACTTTACATATAGAGATTACGCATACCACTAACTAAAGTTGAAAACAAAATACCTGGAGTTACATTAACCTCAACCTAAGGTGGGATAAAATATTTCGAATCTATGAAGGAGCAGTTACGCAAAATTATTCTTCCTCAAAAGAAGCCTTTGTGCTCTCTACGACATCAACGAAGCTACTGGCTACATAACGTTAGTTAGGCCAGTTCTCGAATATGCCAGTTCTCGGATCTTTCAGTTTGCTCCTATTTCATGTATAACTGGTTACTTAGGTGCTCTTCACTGTTAGTATCATGTTAATTACTGTCGTGTGAAAATATGCTTTTTGTTCCTAAACTAGGCTTCCTTCTTATATTTCCATCATTGCAGTTGTTTTCTTTCTTTTCCTTTTTTCTATTAACTGTTCTGCCCAGATGTGCATGATATACATGTATACTGTATCGCCCAACTGCCACGCTCTCAAATCAGAGTAGCAGTATTGTAAATAAATAAATAAATTAAAATAAATAAAATTATTGTGCTTAAATTTTAAATCAAGCTAATGGTCTCACTATTAGTCCTGGTTTTAGCTTCAACTGTGCATCTGGTATATTGTTTGCATGGTCACAATTTAAGCTTTTGCAGTAAACATCATTGCACTTAGTATTTTGTCATTTTCCCAGTTCAAGCCCCAGCACCTCAAGAGTGAAGCTTCTGCAGCGCTGCCTACGCACAACCCAGTGACACCTCGAACAGCAAGGCATATTATAATAGGATAATACTTGACCAGTACAATTTTTACATACTTGTTTGCTTAGGTAACTGCAAGTGAGTAGCAGTTATTTTCATGACATAATAAATGTCACTCAGTGAACTGCACGTGGACACTAATTTATGATCATGGCAACCATGTAATAAAAGCTGAAACATTCATAATCACCCTACAGCGGTATTAGTTTCCTCAGGGTTTGTATTAAACACCAATTGGCCCCCCCGACCAATAATCTGTTTTCAATTTCTATTTTCCATTCAAATGACACAATGAACTAGAAGACCAACAGGTTTTTTCACAATTTTCTATGCTCTTTATTGTTCGATCGTCATGATGAGCCGTGATACAGGCATACAAAAGTGTCTATTGTGTAGAGAATGAGCTGAGTATATTTAGCTCACTAAAACTAAGAGGCTGCTGTGAAGCATCCCGCGTTAAACTATGCTACATTGACCTCTTCTGTGTTAGTGTTTTTACTGCCTGGGCCCAGATGAGCCTGCAGTATTTTGCAAATAATAAATAAACAAACAAAATATGTGGCACTAGCAAGCTGTATGGGATGGCAGTTTATG